>NC_142156.1:10836125-11143500 GCF_024610735.1 Ursus americanus | reverse complement strand
ATTAATCAGGTCTAGGAGGAGGGAAGATGGGGGAAGCCGTTCGATTGGCTGTTGCTGATAACCTTGGGCAGAGCATGTCAGTGGGGAGGTGGGGGAGGATGCTAGATTAAGCAAAGAGTCAATGCATGCTGAGGATGTGGAATCAGTGAGTGTGAAGAGGTGCTTTTGAGAGGTTTGATAGATTGAGGAGACAGCCGTGTGAAGGGAAATGGCTCTCATTTTTCTCCAGTTATGGGGAAGATCTGAGGATGTGGCTCAGCAGAGGGAAAGGGTCGGTTGGGCAGGGAGACTTCTTTGTAAAAGAGAAGGAGCCATTGATGGGTAAAGAATGTCAGGAGGAGACAGGAGTGAGAAGGATCCAGAGGGGCTGGAAGCTTGGGCTTTGGAGTTGGACATACTCAGATCTGAATCCTGGCTCTAACTCTCTAGCTGTGCATCCTTAAGCGAACTGCTTAACCTTTGTGGGCCTTGGTTTTCTCAGCTCCAGAATGGGGATAATAATGCTTACTTCATAGAGTTGTTCTAAGGGATAAATAGGATAATGTTTATAGAGTGCTTAGCAGAGTGCACTTAGTAATACTCAGTGACTGCCGCTACAGTGAAAAACAAAATCAGAGGCGAGGCCAGGGGAAGATCTGGTGACATTTAGAAATGGAACAGATGGTAAGTGCTTGATAAGTTTTACTCCTGGGAAGTTTAAGAAATTTCCTGGCCAGTAAAATTTGAAGGAAATTTTTCTGGGTGCAGGGGCTTCTGGGAAAGGTTTTTCTCCTTTATGAAAAGAGAGTTGAGAAGATAAAGGCCTCTTTTGAATACCTTTGGGTGCTGTTGTATGAGTTGTGATGCCTGGAGCTGTGGCAGCCATTTTGCCACCTGGGGGGAGGTGAGGGAGTGTTAAGCCTGAGACTGAAGGTCAACAGGAAGACGGTGGAGTAGAAAGGTGGAAAGAAGTCTATGACAGAGAGTCACCCAGTGTTGGGGAGTAGGGGGGAAAAAGAAGGAAAGGGAGGAAAGAAGGGAGGGAGGAAAGAAAAAGAATGTTCTTGACATTGTTGAGCTGCTGAACAAATTAGTTTAAGTTCCTTATTGTTTAAGCAAGCTCTTTTTAGTTGGATATTTTGTTAACCATAGTCAAATGTATTGTGAATGATAACGTGTCCCTGGAAGAGAGCGTGGCATTTGCAAAACTAAGGAGGCTGGAGGCACATGCTCAGGGAACTGTAAATAGTTTGGCTGCAGGATAGGGTGGGAGGCAGGAAAGAGAATTCTGAGAAGAGAAGAAGAAATACAATCACGGAAGTGAAAAACAGTGCAGTGTAAACGGAATGTTCCCAAACACTTAAAATATGAAATGTCTTGATGCTGAAGTACAAAGTAAAACCCATGAACTAGCGAGTGACAGGGGTGGAGATACTTGCAGGCGACAGATCACAGCTGGTTTTGAACACCTTGCTGGATGGATATGTTGGTTCAGTGGAGAGCCACTGAACAATTTTCATCATTAGGGGCTTTTGTGAGCATCAAGAAGTAGAGGAGTGAGCGGGGAAGACTGACCTCTTACCACTTTTTATTGTCTGTTCCAGTGGCACCTGTTCCTTGTTCTTCCTTTAGGATGAAATTTTTACTTCTATTTACTTATTTCTCTCATTCAGTCTAGGTCACAGATTTCAGGATACATAGGGGCCCTGGTTTTATTCTGAGGATAGACCAGAACATGTGTTAATCTTCAGCAGTGTGATATTTCTCATGTACTTTCATTTAGCAGCCTTGTCTCTTATTAAATCTAATTAGTTTCTCTGCTGCTAAGAGATCGAGGGCCTCCTCAAAATGAAAATGTAGGCCGAGTCAGATTTAGCAAAGGACCTTGTCTAGGGTTTTCAGTCACCCTTTCCAGAGGTCCTTAGCTTTTGGACTCAAGCTTGCTGCCCCCCTCCCACCCATTGTCAATTCTTTCAAGGATGATAGCTGATGAAGTCGTAGAATATAGGTGAGGTTCAGTGAAGTCCGGAGCCTACGACCAAGAAAGAATTCTTGAGGCGTCTTTGGTGCAGAATTGGTGGTTTATTAAAGCACGGGGACAGGACCCTTGGGCAGAAAGAGCTGCTGCCCCGGGTTGTGAGAGGTGGCTGATTATATACTGTGGGGTTGGGGGAGGTGAGGAAAAAGGGAGGCTGAGAAAGCACTTGCATATGTCAAAGAAGACTCCCAGGACACTGGAGGCCCCACCACCGTCAAGCCAAGGCTGTCCATACTATCACTGTGTCCTTATCAATGAGCTGCAGTTACTTTCATATTTCAAAGAAAACTCGCAGGATATTGGAGGCCCCACTATTGTCAAGCCAAGGCTGTTTACACTATCACTGTGTCCCTATCAATGAGCTGCAGGTCCTTTCGTTAGTTTTAGGGCAGCCAGGAGTGCCAAGGAATGTTGCATACATGGTTGGGGGGGTTGCAGGGTGTCAGCTTCTGCTTTGTCTTCAGCCGGCCTTCTATTCCCTCATCAATAGCCATTTTGGAAGTTGAAGGATCTTGGAATGTATTACAGCCCCACCATTTTACGATTGAGGAAACCGAGTCCCAGTGAGGACAAATGACTTGTCCAATGTCACACAGCAAATCGGGTCAGAGGTAGAACTAGAGCACAGGTCTTCTGACTCCCAATCTATTGCCTTTATGGCTGTATCGAAGTGAATATCAACTATAGACCTGTAGACTTTTGAATGCCATCAGTCCATGAAAATATTCACCAGTGGTTTGTCTTCTTAAAACATCGATCCCCATATAGAAATCTTCACTCAACGCTAGTCTGTCCCCACTGTCTAGTCAGTGTCTCAGTCAGCCTCTTCCCCAATGATCTGATGTTGTAAACATCCAGTGGTGTTAAGAAAATATAATGCAAACTGACTGCAAAGTAAAACTGCGAATCTTGCATATAATGTGGGATTTCATGAAGCTGATGACGGTGATGCCTGGTGAGCTGCTCACATCTCATCCAAAGCCCTTGACAGCTGAGCACCTGGCCAAGTTAGGCAATTAAAAAAGACAAAAGTCTGCAAGGAGGACCCCAGAATGGGGGCTGCAAAGGGGAGGGAGAGGAAGAGCACAGGATTAAAAGAGATTTCTGGTAAAATTGATGTAGCTCATCTTCACAAATTTGCTGTGAAAGTCCAGCATGAGGTGAAGCATCTCTGTGTTATGCTGGGATGTGATGTGGCTGGAAGAATTATGCTCTGTACCAAATAAATCAATAATACATACTTGGTTTTAAGGACAAGCACATGGAAGAAAGCATCTTAATTACAACTTCAGTTTGTTTTCATATGAGGTAAAAACATATTTTCATAATGTTAAGTTTGATTTTAAAGATAAAGTCCCAATCAAATCCTTATTTCCCCACTATTTTTATCAGGATTTTATTCAGCTGCAATAGCATAAACCTGACTATGGTGATTTAATTTCTTTTTTTTTTTTTTAAATAACATGAAGTTGAGGAAAGGTGGTTTCTGGCTCTAGTGCATTGGCTCAAAAATTTTAGAATGATGCCTTTGTAATTTTCTTGTATTTTCCCTCAAGGTTACAAGATGGCTGTTGCTGTTCCAGCCTTCACATCTGCACTCAATTCAAGAAGGGAGTGGGGAGATGGCTGTGCTAGTCTTCTCTGACTCTGTATTAAATCAGAAAATCAAAGGCTCTCCCAGAAGCCTCACTAAATATTTCTGCTTATATTTTATAGGCCATTATCTCTCCTAGCTTCAAGGGCATCTGGAAATTTAGTATTTGGTTTTCCAACCTTCCAGTAGTGGGAGGTGGCAAGGGATAAAGATATTGTGAATGACCAGTGTCTATTACAATGTTTCAAGTGGCCTTTAAGAAACTTTAATATTAATTTTCTGAGATAGTAAAATTCACCTGTACCTAGAAATTTACCTTCAAGGCCCAAGAAACTTCCAGAGATCAGACTTTGGCACATCTTTTAGCAGAATCTGAAGCTGAAATGGAAATTGCCTTGGGCAATGTCAACTTGATATGATTCTTGCTTTTAGAAACAGCAACAACCGTGATGTACAAGTGGTTTACTTTCCATGTGTAGTATCTCATTTGACTCATATACCAACCCCCATGAGGTACATAAAGCAGATGCTGTGATATTTCACATTTCACAAATGAAGACACTGAGGCTCAGAGAGATGAAGCAACTTGTCCAAGGCAACCCAGCTGGAGAGAGTAGTAAAGTTGAGATTTGAACCTGGGTTTGGGCTGACACCAGATTTCTTGCTCTTTCCATTATGCTGAAATGCCACATACCGACATGTCCCAAAGCATGTCCCATAGAAATAGAGTTAAGGGATTTCAAAAAAGGTGGGATGTAACATATGTTCAAGTAAATTTGCAACCTTCTGTGGTAAACAGAGTTAGACAGAGGCTTCTGGGATGTTACATTGTAATTCTCCAAGGACAGTCTAGGATCTGCATCCTTCCTTCAATTACTCAATTGTGGAAACTTTTAAGTACAACATCCCATAGGACCATCCATTCATTTGTTAATCTAACAAAAATTATTGAGCTCCGACCATATTGCAGGCACTTTTCCAGCTCTTGGGGAACATTGGTGATCAAGATAGACCTGGTCCCTGCCCCCACAGAGCAACCAGGACAGCTTGCAGACCATGTCTCTCAATATGCTTTGGAGAAAACTGTGATCCTTAGTTGGGTTCACCTATTCCCAGAGAGGAGGTATCCCAAGAGCAGCCAATGACTAATTCAGGTCTTAGTCTTGGCCCCATTTGATTTGCTGCCTGAAGTCTGCCTATTGGCTTTCCAGGTATGAAAGGGGATATTTCCTTCCTTTCTTATCCCACATGGGAGGAGAGATAGGTGAACTAACAGAGGCAGAATGTTCTAGAAAGATGATAACTAGGGGAAAAGTGGTTGACCAGATATTCTGGTAATGCTTCTGTCTCAGGCTTAGAGCCTATGATGGCAGGTGCCCAAAGATCCTCAACTTTGTCACAGGGGGATTGGCTGTTCCCCTGCTCTCTACTCATTGTCCCACCTCCTCCCCTATTGCTTCCCTTTTCTCTTGTTGGCTTTGAGTTGTTTGTTTTCCCTGATGACAGCTGACCTCTCTGTTTTCAATCCATTTCTAGAGTGAGAGAATGGCTATAAAATATTAAATCCTAGTAAATATTAATGCCCCATCACTGTCACATTAATTCAGCCTTGTGAATTGAGAGGTCAGGATTGGGTTGATGAGTAAGTTTTACCATGTTTACCCATTACCACCACTGCTGTCACCCCCACCACCCATACTACCACCACGGCCACAATTGCCACTACCAGCAACTTTCTAAGGTCTTCTAGTAGCCAAGAAACCATCCCTTTGGGAGCCGTAGGGACTTCTCACTCTGCTTACTCTCTTCATCAACTACTTCCTAAGGCTCAGAAGGCATACCCATACCCAGTAGGGCTATTAAATTTTAAAGATCTGTTGCTGAAAGGGGCATCTTGAAGACCCCAAGGCAGATTCTAATCAGGATGGTGAAACCTGTCACATCTCTCTACTTCATCCTTATTTCTCAACACTGTCCACATGGTCAACATAATTTCTAATAATAATGGTGTGATGAATTGGTAAACTTAAAAACCATTTTCCTCAGTGTTGAGAGAAGTTGCTACATTTCCAGCTGCTTTTATTTGTAGAGGTGGAGACTTTGCTTGAGTGTGTTATGTAGACGCAAAGCAAGTAAGGACTCATTGCTCCAGGGGAAGAACACTAGCAGATATGTTTCAGGATAGATAAAGCCTTTTCTCCCTATATTCCTTATTTTATGGACCTTGGTGGCTTATGTGGAGGAATTAGATCAATTTGCATAGGGAAGCTCATGGGTTCTAGGGGGAAGACAGATTGAGGTTCATATTATTAGAACATCTTTGATGGACTAGGAAAACCTTAATAAAGTCAGCTGAGTGGACTCTGGGGCTCTGACGGGAAACTCATGAGAAAGGGAGGGAAGAAGCTGGAATGGTGACTTGGTTTTCTACTTCAGGGCCCAGGTCTTCTTAGGAAATATTATAGTGTATGGATAATGTTGTCATACCTTCTGACCTAGCTGTCTTGGCACTGGGGGTGTGCTGCAGGACTTCTGTGTGCTTTTGCATGTGTGTATTTAAAGCAGTTTTGTGATTAATATCCTTAATGTGTATCTATGGATACAAAATATCCTCTAACATGTATATCTATGTGTGCAAGTGTTTCTTTGTAATTCAAGAGATGGGCATGCTAGGTCAAAGGATGTATCAGTCAGCATAGATAGGTTATGCAGCAGTAACAAACAACTCTAAAAATCTTACAACAACAAAGGGCTATTTTCTTCTCATCCTGTGTATCTAGCTGAGTTATGCTTATGTCTTCTTACTCTGGGACCAGTTTCAGACATTGATGGTCACCAGGGAAGAAGAAGAGTTCCCTGGGTGTTACACTGACAATTCAGTGCTCTGGCCCAGAAGTGGTACTCATCACTTTTTTGTTTTTACAACTCATGAGCCAGAACCAGTCACATGGACCATGACTCAGTAGAGGATAACTAGAAGACCGTGAAGTTCAGTTCTACTGCAGATCTGGAAGGTAGAAAGCCAGAAACACTGAACAGCGTTAGTGACTATTTCAAGTGGTGTGAACATTTTTTTAAAGCTTCTGATGCATATTGCCAGATTATCCTCCAGAATGGGGTGTCAGTTTATCCTCTTACCTGTGAAACTGACCAGGACTTGTTTGAATAACATGTCATGCTCCACGGCATGGATGTATCATAAGTTATTTCATCAATCCCCTGCCAATGAGCCCTAATCTTTTCTACTACAATGATGTGATGAACATTGTTGTACACACATGTATTTGTCCCCTTATTTCTTCAGAATAAATTCTGTTGAATCAAAGCGTGTGAACACTCTTAAGACTTTTGATACAAACTCTCATATTGCTCTCTCAAAATGTCGTGCCTTTTTATATTCCTGCTGTCAGAATAGAGGAGTACCTGTTTCATTGATTTGGAGAGAATGATAGTAACAGTTGTGAGTGTCTTCCAAGTTTCTTGATTCCAAATCTCCAAGTCCAGATGCTCCTGACCTTGGGTGGTTAGAGGCTGAGTTCAGACGTTTAGATTTGCATCAGGTGAGGAATGAAGAGAGAGAGAGAGAGAGAGAGAGATTATCTGCAAGAGCCATTTCCAGGCTGGACAGGCATTGAGTGTTCTAACTTGCTTTTGTCTTAAGGTAGAGTGTCTGCCTGCAAGGTTTACCTTGAAACCTTGTGTCACATCAGCCAAACTAATGGATGAGGCACACCGGATGATAGAAAAACTAATGGGGCACTTGTTCGACACACTACATCAGCAGACTGCTCAGCTTTCTCTGTGACAGTGGCCAAGTCAGCCCCACCCTACTGATCACAGCATAAGGGGAGAGGGCAGCTGGCAAATTGAAGCCATTAATGGAGTAACTGGGGAAGGACACATGAAGGGGAGAGAGAGAACAGGGACTGGTAGATGCATTATCTGACGATGGATTTATCACTTTGGGGAAAGTTAAAGAGATACATGCATCGAGACAGATCTGAGTTTGCTGTTTGAGACAATAGTGAAAATATAAAGTGTGGGGAGAAAGGAGGCATGCATCGCTCTGCCTTAAAGATTCACGACACATTTGGGAGAGGATGAATTCTCAGATTATAATGTTACTGTTTCTCTCTCATGTTCTTTTTGTTTCCACAATACTGATGTTTACTAAGGAGGGAAGAAGAGAAAGCAAGGAAAATTTTAAGTAGAGGTTACTATAAAGCCTCCATTCTAAGCTTTAGTATAGTCCTGCACGTGCTGGCATGCATGCATAAATGTGCACACATAGGTACACACTCATCCTTTGTACCTCTCCCTAGCCCTATATTAATTAGGATGTTTTGACTGAATAGAATAAACCTAGCTCAAAGTGACTTAAGTAATAAGGATATTTATTATGAGTAGGGAGACCATATCATTTATCATTCAAGCCAGGAAACTATTGTTCTGTACAAATGCTGAAGCAAGACAGTCCCCTGGCACGAATGCAAAGTGGAATAGTTCCAGGAAAACCAGGATTGTTATGAACTGAATGTTTGTGTCCCCTCCCCCAACCAATCCATAGGTTGAAATTTAATCCCCAATGTGATGGTATTTGGAGGTCGGGCTTTGGGGAAGTAATTAGGTCATGATGGTGGAGCCTTTATGAATGGGATTAGTGCTGCTGTAAGAAGAGGCCAAAGAACTAGCTAGCCCAGGTGAGGATGCAAGGAGAAGTCAATTTTCTGGAGAAGTCAATCTTCCTGGCAGAAGATATTTCTCACCAGAACCTGACAATGTTGGCATTCGGACCTCGACTTCCAGCCTCCAGAACTGTTTAAGCCACTCAGTCTATGGCAATTTCTGATATCAGCCCAAGCTGATGAAGACAAGGTTGTATGATCACCAGAATTATCCTACATATCCAGATATCTTTAGACAGGACAGCTCTAGAGTCAATTTCAAGGATCAAAGACATCAAGGCTCTCAAAGTCTCAATGGGTAGCTTTTGCCCTTATATTTTCCCCTTTGAGCTCAGAGATGGCTGCAGCAGCTCCAAGCATCAAAACATCAACATTCTCAAAGGCATTGACTTTGTAAGAACAAGGAGTGCATTTCCCAGAGCCCCCAGAAGACTTGCCATCATGGCCACTGTTGGGAATCATGTTGCATGTCCATGCTCCAACCAGTCACTGAAGGGGCAGTGGAATTACTATGGTTGGTTTTGACCGGTCAGGACTCACCCCTCCCTTGGATCTGAGAGGAGTACAGTCCAACTTCAAGCACTTAGCTGTTAGGAGAGTAAATAAAATCAGAGTTCTGCTGGGAAGGAGGAAAAGGGTGGGTGATTTTTGGGTAGGCAATCAAGAGGGCCTGCCACTCACCCACTCTGGCCAGATCTCCTTTGTGGGGTCAGTTGAGAAGCAGAGCAGGGAGGCAGACATAGGTAATCAATGGAATGCATAAGCCATTTGTAAATAACCAAGGCCTTTGAGTATCTGTGCATGTAATGATTTAATGTTACAAAGAACCTTTGTTGCTTTCATGTCCCTAGCTCCCCACAATAATCCTGTGAGATTGGCAGCACAGATAGTAGGGTCCTCATTTCTCAGCAGCGTGCAGGGTCCAGAGGCTGGTATGTCAATGGCTGTATGAAATGGGGAGGAAAAGTGGGGCTCAGAGTAGTTGGTAACTTGCTATTGATCCCAAAGCTGCAGTCCTGTACAGGAAAGGATTAGAACTCGGTTCTATCTGACTCCACTGTCCATTATCATACTATGCTATGCTGATCTCAAAAGTCAAGTCATTTTTTTTTTTTTGGTGGGGGCAGGGAGAAGGATACAGGAAGTAAATTGGGACAAATATCATTTATAATTGGGTTGGGAAGATGAGACTTGTTGGGGTTGTGTGCCATACTTGGAACTCTGTATTTTTTCTCTCCCGTGTAAGACAGGACATTGGAATATATGTGCCAGAAAATGTTATTATTAGAGAGATGACTTGAATCTACTCTAATTAATTTTTTTCAAGGATTGAAGAAAGGAATAGAAGAAAAGAGGGGAGAAAATAATCAGACTTTCATATTTTTTAAACTGTTGTTAATAACTTTCAACCACAGTGGGGCTATTTTGGCCACATTTCATTATCAGTTTCTATACATTAGAGTGTGCCAACCTACCTTGTTGGGAACTGGTGCTCTACGAGTCACCAGTGGGTGGAACAGAAGGAAGGGGGTGGGAGGAAGTGCAGGAAATCTCAGTTCTTTCAAAAATACCCCATCTTGGACAGCACTGGATATGTTGGGGACAGTCAACTGCCACCCACCATCTCTCTTTCTCTTCTTCCATGCCCTACCTCTACCCCATTTTTCTTCTTCTAATTAAACCTATTCAGGACCCATTTCTAACAAGGGGCTGATGTGAGTGCTTGTTGATGAATTCATTTTCAACATGTCTGGAGTCGGGAGGCAGCTGGGCGCAGAGCAGCTCAAATATGAGCAGTCCTGGCTAATTAGGTTCCCGGCTGCCTTTTTCTTGTACCCACCGCCCTTACCAGTCTGCCGCCCTGTCACGCCCTCTGTTGGATTTCATTCTGTTGCTTGTCTCAGTTAATTTGCAGATCTCGCGCAGAACTACACCATCTTCCACATTTATTAAGGCTTTCTCCATTGGGGCTGATAATGTCAGAAATAATTAGCAAATCCGTCATCCCCTGGGGGTATCTGCTCAGTGGGTGACCTTGTTGTGGTCAGGGAGGGTGGACACTGTGAAAGGTACATTTATTAATGTGTGGGGGCACTTTTGACAGACCAAATGACTGGAGGAGGGGTGTTAGCATCTAGTTGAGGGGGCCAAAAATGCTAAACTTCTTGCAAAGTCAGTCCTGCGCAATGAAGAATTCTCAGCTATATGCCAATGGAGACCCATTGAAAAGCATTGCAAAGTACAGAGCAAGAGAGATTTTTAGCTTTAGTTGCTCCCCTTAAAAAGGCTTCTGATGGAGGTGTGGGGGTGGGGGAAGGGGAGTTCTACTCTCCATCTGAAGGCGCTTTGGGAACTTTTGGTTCATTCTGTTTCCGTTTCATCTCTGAGCCTCCAGGACCCCACAAAATACCAGGCTCATAGTTGCTCAGTCATGCAATGTTTGTTGGTTTGATTTGTTTGTGTCATTTTCTAACCACAGACTGGTCCCTGGCTTCAGTGAATTTTAACTGAATGTCTACTGTATCATTGGGAAGATGGAAATCACAGTAGGTGGTTTGTTTTTTTTTTTAAAGATTTTATTTATTCATTCGACAGAGATAGAGACAGCCAGCGAGAGAGGGAACACAAGCAGGGGGAGTGGGAGAGAAAGAAGCAGGCTCATAGCGGAAGAGCCTGATGTGGGGCTCGATCCCATAATGCCGGGATCACGCCCTGAGCCGAAGGCAGACGCCCAGCCGCTGTGCCACCCAGGCGCCCCACAGTAGGTGTTTTAATAGCAAGAGTTTAATATAGCGAATTGGATGGACAGCTTGTGAAGGATGGAAAAGCAACAACAGAACTACGAGATGGTCCAGGTGTGGTGACGAGGGAAGCAGCTACTGCCCCTACAGCGGGGGAATAAAGGGAAGTGTATGTGCTTATAAAAACCTAGAAGCTGGGGACTCCTGGGTGGCTCAGTCAGTTAAGTGTCTGACTCTCGGCTCAGATCAGGGGATGGAGCCCTGTGTTGGGTTCCCTGCTCAGCTCAGAGTCTGCTTGAGATTCTCTCTCTGCTCACCAATCCCCTGGATTGCTCACTTGTTCTCTAAATTAATTAATTAATTAATTAATTTTAAAAAACCCAAGAAGCTGGATGAGCACCAGGCGTTATATGTAAGTATTGGATCACTAAATTGTACACCTGAAACTAATATTACACTGTATGTTAACTAACTGGAATTTTAAAAAAATTTAAAAACCAACAAAACAAAAAGATCTAGAAGCTTGGATAAGAAGCCCATGCATCTGGGGCTTAGACCTGTGCTAAGGGGACATCCCCGGTTGCTGCTGGTACCTGTGAAAGGCCACCTGTAGGCTGATGGGGAGTGCTGAAAGCAACTGGAGACTAGAACACTTGCCAAAGTGGGGTGGGGGTGGGATGAGGGGCTTGGGAGGTATTGCTTTGCTAGGGAGATGCTTAAAGGGACAGGATACAAAGAGGAAGAAGGAGTCAGTCCTTTCCCCCTCCTCCAGCCTTCATGCCCCCCCCCCCAAGCCATTGATAGAACTGATAAAGAAATCAAGCTGGCAAAGGAGAAAAGTAGTTTCCAGGTGCAGCGATAGCAGAGGGTAGAATACTGAAGGATGGGTGTAGAGCTGAGGGACAAGAGCTGAAGAGAATCAAACCTGTTATGTACCAGGTTCCATGTTAGGTTTTAGGAACCCAGAGGGGAGCAAAACAGACAGTCCAGGCTCAGCATTTTCAGACCAGCATTTACAGTCCCAGGACATTACATGAATAACTACACACACAGTTAGTTACCATTATAATACATACATATTTTTAAAAGATTTTATTTATTTATTTATTAGAGAGAGAGAGAGCAAGCGTGAGTGGGGGTGGGGGGAGGGGCAGAGGGAGAGGGACAAGCAGACTCCCCACTGAGCAGGGAGCCCATAGCAGGGCTCTAACCCAGGACCCCAGGATCATGACGGGAGCTGAATGCAGGCACTTAACCAACTGAGCCACCCAGGCACCCCACCATTATAATACCTATTTTTAAAGCACAAGCATAGGGCATGGGGAGGGCAGATAATAGGGGACATGAGCTTGCTTGGGGCTGAGATGCCTCTCCTGAGGAAGAGTCACTTAAGATGTAGCCTGAGAGGTGAGGAGGAGAACTTAGCATAGTGAAAAGCAAGAGCAGAGGAACCAGCATGAGCAAAGGCTCAGAGGTGAGAGAATTTGGAGCATTTGGGGAACTGAAAGGAACAGAGCATGTGAGGGGTACCTGTGTTGTTTAGGGCTCCAGTCACTTTCCTTCTCCTTCCCCCCCTAATTCCTCCCCCCTTATCTCCCCTACCTCTCCCCCTACCCTTCCCTTGGTCCTCCTTTTCCTCAGGTCTCCCTTCTAGCTCCAGGACAGACACTGAGCCCTTCCCTCCTGAACTAAACCTTGACCTCCCCTACCACTTAGTTCTTCATCCATTCATTCTGCCTCTTGGCTTACTGGCTCCTACCGTATGGTCCTTGTATTTGATAAATGACTTTCTAGGTGTTACCACTTCTCCCAACCCCCCCCCCTTCTCTTTGCTGATCTCAGAGCAGTTACTCAATAGGTGATTGATTTAACCTCACTTATAATACAAATTGCAATTCAACTATCCTTGAAACATCATTTCTCATCTCTCAAATTGAAAGATATGTAAAAAATGACAGCATCCAGTAAAGGTACAAATGTGGAGAAGTGGGCAGTCTTATACAGCCATGCAGGAGGGTAAATTCACACAAATTTTATAGAAAGGAAATTGATAAAATGCATCAAAGGCCATAGATATAGGCAAAGCCCCCAACAGTGAAATTTCACTTAATGGGAATCTATTCTAAGGAAATGATCACAAATACACTCGAAGATACAGCTCTGAAGATGTTCACAGCAGCATTTTTTATAATACTGAACTAGCTAAATGTTTAACAATCAGGAGTTAGGACTGGGTAAACAAAGTGTGGCATACACATATAATGGCTTTTGTTGGAGACTTCAAGATGATGTTCTAGAAGAATATTTAATGTTCAGAAAATACTTTTATCATGTATTTTTGTGTGAAATGAGAAAATTTTAGAACAAGATCATAATGTAAGAAATTATCTATTGAAAAAATATGTATGTGTATATGATATGTATGTGTGATATATAGCCTATGTATGTGTACGTGATATGCACACATATATGCACATGAGATATGTTTGACACATACGCACATGGCATGTGTATCACATGTACATGCACACAGAAGATATGCACGTATATGAATAGGAGTATTAACATGTATATGAATACATGTTCACACTATACATTCATGTATATGATGCATACATGTGATGTATATATGTCATGTGCCACACACATATGTATATGTTATTGTGTGTGTAAGCGTATGTTTGTATGTATGTATGTATGTGTGCGTAGCACCTGGGAAGTAAATGCCAGAGTAGTGAGGGTGAATATTTCTTAATGATGGGATTAAGGGTGGCTTGTCTCTTCTGTGTTTTGCTTATCTGCATTTTTTTCAGTTTCATACCATGTATGTGTATTGACTAAGAAGAAAGAAAAACGGCATAGTATTTGAACAAAACAGGTATTAGAGAAGGAAACAAACCAGCCAACCACGTCCCTGCTGCCCTTGGGGCCACATTCCCTGGATTCAGTTTGGCTCAGGATTCTACCCTAGTTTGATTTGTGAAGATTAATTTGACACCCATGGGCGTTGGACATGCCTCGTCCACAGGACACTGAGCAATAACAGAGCCCTCTTTTATAGATGAGAAATGGTTTGCAGGGTTGGCAGGAGTGCCCATCTCATAGTCTCTTGTAAGACTCAAAACCTAGGATAAGTGCCTAGCCCAGGGCCTGGCAGAGAGTAGGTTCTCAGAACATAGGAGGCCTTTTCTTCTTCCCTAGCAGTGGCTCATGTCTGGGTTCTGGTCTGAGTCTGGGTATATTCTCATATCGACTTTGTCTCTTTTTATATCAGCCATCCCTGAAGCTTATTCATGACTACTTTTGATGTCTCTATACTGCTGGGAGTCTGGGGAGCACAGAACTGTCCAAATCTTTGAGACACCTAGGTTGTGTAGTTGATGGGGTCTGACAACCCTTCATCAACTTACTGATAACTTACTCTGTGCTGGGACCTGTGTGGGGCCCTTGTGTGCAAACATAGACCTTGCCCTCTGAGAACTAATAGTCTTCCCCTTGGTGATGCTGAGGCACTAAGATTTTGAGGGGGAGAGGGGGTCTGGCTTGCTTCTTGCTCTCTCTGCAGTTTCTAGAACAGAGCCTAATACATAGTAGGGGCTCACTATTTTGAATAAAACAACGGGGGCCGAAGAAGGAGGAAGGGGCAAAGGAGGAAAGCTAAGAAGTGTCAGAAGAGTGGCTCTTCCGAATTCCTCTTGAACAGAAGGTGCCGGATAGGGTGCACAGCCGAGCATCTTCTGTGACACGTGTCCTCATGCATGGCCTAGCCTCCAGGAGACAGTCTCAAACTCTGGACAGCTCTGTACTGGAGCCAGTTTTGCCACTATTTGGGTAGACAGAAACAAACAAACAAACCTAGTTTCTGCTTCCAGAAGAGAGGTTAGTGATTCCCCCAGAAACTCAGACAGACTTGAATCCAAGTTCTCGTTCTGCAACTTGTCGACTTCACCTTTTTTCTGGAGAAACCGTTGAATTGAGTTTTCTGGAGCCTTTGTTCCCTTGGACAGAAGGGAGGACTGTGTCTTCAGTGGGGCTGCTGTGAGGCTGAATGTGATGATGTGGGTGTGGATGAAGAGGGAAGCTTCCACCTTTGTGGGGGTTCTTGGTCCCTGAAATATTCAAGCTCACCTTTTATCCTCGACTCTCTTTAGATTGGGCCTTAGCCTCCACTGTCCTAAGGGAAAAAAGGAATACAGTGATATCTGTCGCTTTGGAAGTCCAGAAGGCTAAGGTCTTGACAGGAACAGAAGTTTGGGAAGATTTCCTGGGGAGCCATTTATCCCCAAACTCCCTGCACCCCATACTGGAGGGAGGGAGGGAGGAGAGGTAAACACTGACATGCATGTGGGACACTGAGCAGCGCCTCCCCCAGGGTGAAGCTCCACAACGGTGTTAGGGGGCAGGACCCCACCATGAGTTGTAGATTCTGTGGGTGTCTCATTGCCCTGGTGAAGCCTGGCTGTCTGGGTTCAAATACCAGCTCCACTTTTTTTTCTTTTTTAAAGATTTTATTTATTTATTTGACAGAGAGGCAGCGAGAGAGGGAACACAAGCAGGGGGAGTGGGAGAGGGAGAAGCAGGCTTCCCACTGAACAGGGAGCCCGATGCGGGGCTCGATCCCAGAACGCTGGGATCATGACCTGAGCTGAAGACAGACGCTTAACGACTGAGCCACCCAGGCGCCCCTACCAGCTCCACTTCTTAATGGCTGCGTGATCTGACACAGGGGACTTACACTTCTGAACTTCAGTTTCTCTATCTATGATAGCGGGTTAATAGTGAATCCTAACTTGCATAGGGGGTGTTGTTGTGGGGGTGATGAAGCAGATCATGAAAAGTGCTTGGAACAGTGCCTGAGAAAGGCTCAGTGTGTTGTAGGAAGGAAGGAAGGAAGGAAGGAAGGAAGGGGGAGGGAGGGGTGAGTGAAGGGTGGGGAGGGAGGTGGCAGGTCTCATGGAGGTGGCAAGAGAGCACCCAGTGCCCTCATGGCATCGTGGTGTACTAGCTGGAGAGCGCATAGACATGGTGGGCGGTCTGGCTGGGCATATGAAGTCCAGAGAGAGAGTGTCTTGCCAATGGCCTTGGAATGTCATGATCCCTGGCCCCCCTAAGTGGGACTTGGAGATGAGGAGGAAGGGAGGGAGAGAATGAGACAGGAGTTGTGCAAGGCTTTCCCTGACCTGGACACAGGGACCTGTAGCAAAGGATGTGAGGACCAGATGAGGTGTGTCCCATCCTAGGGGTCAGCTGGTGTGGAAAATGACACTGTGGTGTGGGTTACATCTCAGTGGATGCCGTAGAGGACAAGGACAGATGAAAATACAGACCCAGTCACCCCTGCCCAGTGATGGCTTGGGAACATTTGCACAGCCCATGGAATCTGGCCTCTTCCCCAGTGAGAAGAGCAGCATGAGAAAATCTAAAATCTGACTTGGTTTAACCTGAAACAATAAGAAAAATAAAAATCACTAAAATGACCGTGTTTCGCTGGAAGTGACAAGATTAAGTGTTCTGCTTCAGAGAGTTTGGGAGGGCTTAAGATGGAACTTCACTTCAGTGGGAGAACACATTCACATCCACGAGCACAGAAGCTAACATGTTTTCACTCCTGAGAAGATGCTGGGGGACTCATAGATGTTTGCAAAGGGCTTGGCACGTGCTCAGTGCTCCACAAATGGGCCATAAATACATAAGTAATACCGTAGAACAGTCTGCCTATGGCAAAGGCTGGCAGGTCCAGCTGACAGAAGGGACGGGGCCGGGAATCAGACTCTGTTCTCTCCCTCCTTCCTCTGGACCAGTCCCATCATTGGGCCACACCTCCTCCTTGACAAGCCCTGAGAGCAGAGCGCAGAAAAGGCAGTGGACTCTGAGTGCAAGCCATCCCATAAATACTTCCAGTGGGAAGAGAGATTTATGGTGTTATAAATGCCAGCGGCAGGCCCAGTTTGTGTTAATAGCCTTATTAGTTGCTGTAAAATCCAGATCTCCACACTGTTTAACAGCTACAGTTCTGCTCAGCAGCATTAATTCAATAAATCGAGGCCTCTTGACATAAATCTTAAAGCCCCTGGAACTGATTAGGAAATCCCTCCTGATGGGTTAGAGATGGACAGATGGAGCTTTTAGCAGGAACGGTGAGTCTCATGACACCAGCTGTCTCCCGAGGCTGTCACCGTGGGTCATTTCCTGTCCCTGATCGCAATGTGCTCAACCTTGACCTTGAACATGGAGTGGCTGAGAGGGATTGCTGACCATCTATGGAAGGTAAACTCAGAGCCCCAGTTAGCCCAGACAGTGCCTTTGTTCAGATTAGAAAAAGATGCCCCCTTCAGGTGGCTGCAGCCTCACAGGTGCATGGCTTGCCAGGGGAGTGACACCTTTGCTCTGCTCAGAAAAAGGCCAGAGGGCCGCAGGCTGCATTCCAGCCCCCACCTTCACCCTCAGTGGGAGCCCTTGTGCACCAAAGAGCCCACACAACAAGGTGGCCTGGATGAACTTATAAAATTCAACTATATCCAAAGAAGGGAGAGCCTATAATTGAAAGACCTAGAAATTAGAAAGTTAAAGACAAGCAAAGCAAAATAATTTATTGTTAGGGCTGTGTGTGTGTGTGTGTGTGTGTGTATGTGTGTGTGTGTGTATGAAAAAAATGAAAGAAAAAATCAATGGGATGATTAATCCAACATTTTGTATCATGGTTACCTTTAAGAAAAAGGCAGGAAATGGGTTGGAATGGGAAGGAGCATATGGTTAGATGAACTGGTTGCTAACATTTAGGTTCTTGGTTTGGGCGGTGAGTTCATAGATGTTCATTATATTATTTAACAAGTATTAATAAAGGGGTAATCATTAGCTGGTGATTAATCTGATTCTGTGTACCTGGGAAGGGGAGGCAGGCGCAAGAAGGAAACTAGAGAGGCTAGAGACTAGATCTGATGTTGTCCCCATTTCCCTGGCTGCCTCGCTTACTCCTAATGACAACCCATACAAACTCACACCTTCACCCATCACCCTGTTTAGTCCTCATAACCACCAAACGTGCTCACAGAGTCCTGGGGTCAACCTGGCTCAACCACTTAAAAGCTGTGTGATCCTGGGCGAGTTACCTAATTACTTTGTGCTTCAGTTTCCTCAACTGTGAATTTTTTTTTTTTTTTTTTTTTTGAGAGAGAGCGAGCGAGTAAGCAGGAAGGGGCAGAGGGAGAGAGAGAATCTTAAGCAGGCTCTATGCCCAGCATGGAGCCCGACTCGGGGCTCAATCTCATGATCCTAAGATCATGACCTCAGCCGAAATCAAGAGTCAGATTCTCAACTGACTGAGTCCCTCAGGTGCACTGAAAAGTGTGCTTTTTATAATCTAAATTTCTCAGTTGTCTCTTCAGAGTCTTAAGAGTGATTGGCATAGATAAATTGGGACAGACTTTTGAAGCTCTTTGAATGGATGAGGTCTCCAAAGAAAACACCTCAAGATTTCACAGGACTACAGTTTCAACATCTAGAGTTAAAGACAAGATGGAAAAAGAGCTGTTAGTTTAAGCATAGAGCAATGATATGTCAATAATTATTTTTCAGTTCTTTTTCAAATTTTTTTTTGCTCAAATACTGCCAACTCCATATAAAAATGTTCTTACCTTATTTCTTTGATTATAAGGAGGATGTTTTCACATGTTAATGTATTTTGTTAAAGATTTATTTATTTTGAGAGAGATAGTGTGTGGACGTGCAAGCGGAGGTAGGGGCAGAGGGAGAGGAACTCAAAAAGACTCCCTGTTGAGCGCCTAGCCCATGGGGCTCCATCCTAGGACTCTGAGATCATGACCTGAGCCGATATCAAGAGTCAAACGCTTAACAGATGGAACCACCCAGGTGCCCCTCATCTGTGAATTTTTTTTTTTTTTAATAACTGAACTGAAAAGATCAAAACAAAATTAGGGTGAGTTTTGGGCATAAATATAGGCAGCAAAACCAAAGTACAGATAGCTAGGAGTAGCTAACTACTTTGTAGGCTATAAGGATTAAATGAGATGTTGCTTTTGGACCCATGTTTGACACATGGTAAGTATTCAGTAAATGTTAGTGATCAGAACATCATTATGCCCATTTTACAGATGAGGAAGAAAGATGCTTTGAAAGGTTAAGTAACTTGCCCAACACTGCACAGTTGACACCATATGGCCATTCCCCCCCCCCCTTTATATCCAGTCTATTCAGTTTCTAGCTTATATACAAATTACTTAATTATTGAGTATGAGCTACAAGATGTGCTGGGTTCTCAGGTGCAGAAATGAAAGGATAATGCGCTTAATCCTTACCCTTAAGGATCCTCCAGGCTTTGAGGTTTGGGTGTTGTTGAGGGCCTGAGGGGTGCTTCCGAGGATGTAGGATTCCCCAAGAGATAGGAGAGGAGTGGCCTGTCCTATAGGCACTGGCTGCCTTGAATTCTTTACCATCAGATACCCTTGTCCTGGGGGCAAATCTGTCCTTGCTTGCCCTCATGACTAAGCTGCAGGCCTGGGAAAAGGATGGGGTTCCAGAAGCCCTTAGGAAGACAAGAACTGATTCCTCTGCTGCATATGCATGGTTTACAGGCATAAGAATGGAGACCTGGCTTCCCAGATGTTTCGAGCAATCCCAAGTGTACTGAGAGTTCACAGTGTCCCCTCCAACTCAACATATCCCAGACGGCAACCTTTCCCATTGGTTTCCTTAGGGAAGCACCACCCTAGTCCTCCATGGTGGCCCCAAAGAAAATCAGCAAACCTTTTATGTAGAGAAAAGGGTGGCTGGACCTTGTAGGTAGAGTTGCATGCGTTTCACCTTCTCCTGAAGGATCTCTCCCTAAATACTGCTGTCCTCCTATGTAATCAGCCATGGTGCAAGGGCAGCCCAGCAGAGTGGTCGGGAGTCAAACACAACGTGATCCCAGTGTGGCCTGGCCATTCTTTAGCTGCATGACGTAGAGCAGTCACTTGATCTCTCTGAGTCTGTTTCCTCGTCTGTAAAATGGAGAGAACGAAAGAACTTCCTCATGGTGTTGTTCAAAACAGGGAGTGAGTCAGTGCCGTGGGATGCTGAATAATGACCCCGGGAGATGCTCACACCCGAATCCCCAAAACGTGTGATTGTCACTTTATATGGCAAAAGGGTCTCTGAAGATGTAATTGAGTTTAGGATCTTGAGGTGGGGAGATGGTCTTGGATTATCCAGGCAAATCTAATCATAATCTCAAGTGGCTTTAAAAAGGGGAGGCAGAGGGAGCTCTGAGTACAGAGGAGGAAGCCGGGATGTTATGGTGGAAGAAAGAGGTTGCGATGATGTAAGGAGGGGCCAAGAGCCAAGGGTGCAGCCAGTTTCCAGGAGCTATGGAAGGCAAGGAAGAGGACTCTCTCCTAGAGTCTCCAGACAGAGCCAGAATTGCTAATGCCCTGAGTTGAGCACGGTGAGACTGGTTTGGATCTCTGGCCTCCAGAACTCTAAGAGGATAAATTTGCTTGGTTCTAAGCCACCAAATCTGTGGTCATTTGTTACAACCACCTCGGGAAATTCATACAGGCGGCTGGCACACTTCCAGGCATGTATTTAACACGGAATGAAGAGTCGTAAGTTCGTTGTAATTTTTGAAAGATAAGGGCACCCATAGCTCCTTTCATAGAAAAAAGTCCGGATTATCCAAAGGAGCCAGTGATTGGGTAAATGTAGGAGAAGGGAGGAGAGAAAGCCTGGTACCGAGGTCTAGTCATCTCTTGCCAGGTGGAAATTCACCCTTCCCTGGCCGCCTTGAGAGATGGCTTGGCTTTACTAAGGGAAGTGGTGGATTTGCTTAGAGTATCCCTGTCTTGCTCAATTGTATTATTAACAAATACTTGATGAGCTGCTGCCATCGGCCAGGCCCTGGAGAGAGAGTGCCAAACAACACACAGTTCAGCTCTTTTCCTCCTGATGCTAAGGTCTATGTGGATAGTGTGGGGGTGGGGGTGGGGTAAACGAGCAACCATCAAAATAATAAAGTAGATACCATGGCAGAAGAAATTGGGAGAGTCATTTTATCAGTTATCCATTGCTGCATTACAAAGCATTCTAAAACACAGTGGCTTAAAACAGTGTGTGTTTCACAACTGTATGGGTTAGGAATTCAGGGAGGGCTTCAGGGTTTGACTGTCCAGGGATGTGCTAGAGCCCTTCTTCTCATGGCGTTGGTTCTCACGCACAGTCTGGGACCCTGGTTCTCCTCCCCGTGGTGTCTCTCTCTCTTTCCTGGACTTCCTGAGTGAAGGCTGAAGAGGCTTTGTTACTTCTTTTCTTTCTTTCTTTTTTTTTTTTTTAAGATTTTATTTATTTATTCGACAGAGACAGAGACAGCCAGCGAGAGAGGGAACACAAGCAGGGGGAGTGGGAGAGGAAGAAGCAGGCTCATAGCGGAAGAGCCTGATGTGGGGCTCAATCCCAGAACGCTGAGATCACGCCCTGGCCGAAGGCAGACGCTTAACCGCTGTGCCACCCAGGCGCCCCAGCTTTGTTACTTCTTAAGGTCTGGAATCTGAAGCCCTAGAAAGTCACTTTTTTTTTTTTTAAAGATTTTATTTATTTATTCGACAGAGAGAGAGACAGCCAGCGAGAGAGGGAACACAGCAGGGGGAGTGGGAGAGGAAGAAGCAGGCTCATAGTGGAGGAGCCTGACATGGGGCTCGATCCCATAATGCCGGGATCACGCCCTGAGCCGAAGGCAGACGCTTAACTGCTGTGCCACCCAGGCGCCCCCCTAGAAAGTCACTTCTGATGCACTCCATTGGGTAAAGCTAGTCAACAGCCAGCCTGACTCAGGTGGGGAAACATTACGCCTCACGTTGGGAGATGGAGCACTGTGGGTGCATATGGCGATGGAGGAATTGTTGGTGCCATTTTTGCACCCTCTGTCACAAGCGTCTCATCCATTCTTGAGGGGTGGTGGTCAGGGAAGGCTTCCTGGAATAGGCAACATCTAACTGGACACCTACAGTTTAAGTAGGAGTAGGTTAGAGACCATGGAATATGGAGCACAGTGGAATAGCATGTGTGAAGGCACAGAGGTAAAAGGGAACTTGGGAACTTTGAGAGAATGAAGTTCAGCAAGGAAGGGAATGGGAGGGGTAGGAAATGAGGCTGGAGAGGTGGGCAGGGACCGCTAATGAAGGGCCTTGTAGACATAGTGCTTTGTCCTGAGGACAGTGAGGTGCATTTGGAGGAGTGTGAATGTGGGAGTGAGAGGACCTGAATTAAGTTTTAAGAAGGTCCCTCTGGCTGCTCTAAGGAAACTAGGTTGCAGAAAGCCAGAATGAATGTTCTGAGGTCAGTAAGAAGGCTATAGAGTTGTCTAAGCAAGAGGTGGTGGTGGTTATAGTGGGGATAGAGGGATGTGGATGGTTGGGGAAGGTTTTTAGAAGGTCAGCATCATGGCAGGATAGGCCAGGACATCCATCCAATGCCCCTTGGCTCGAACTAAAAAGAGTTGCCTTCTCCCTTGTACTCTGGTCTAATCATTCCCCACACGTGCTAAAACCTCCTTCTGTCCCTTCTCTTTCCTTTCTATGGCAATCACCCACCCTCCCCACCCTATGGTGGATGGTTCCAACACTCTATGAATTAGTCTCCCTATCTTCTGGGTCTCCCCCTTCCAATCCATCTTGCATACTGTCACTAAACTGAGTATCCTAAAATACAGCTTTACATCATCTCAGCTCTCTTTGGAAAACAACAGAACCTCACCACGGCTCCTAATCCTTCCAGGAGAAAATAACAAGTCTTTCAGGTTATGGTTATGGTTATTCCTCAGTGTGGCCTTCTAAAATGTATCCCCTACTGTTGTTCAATGCTATTCCACCTGCTAGATATAAAAATCTTGCCAGCGGTTAGGGAATTCTTCCACATCAATGATAATAGTGACAATGGCGAGGTATGGCCATAGTTATCCAAATTCATTGTTTGCCTTTTGACTGGGTGAGGTGCATGTGGAGATGTGCTTTTCAGATCCCCCTTCAAGGGAGGACATGCCGCCCCGCTGTGGGGAGTGTGGTCAGCAGATGGCTTCCAGCTGTCAGCTCCTTTGACAGCTGCAGAGAGCTCCCTCGCCCAAGGTCACGGCCTCCCAGAGCAGTCAACATCCCGTAACGGAGCAAGACAGGGCAGGAGGCTTGGCTGTTTGGACTCAGCCATTCTCTGCCTGGTTGACTGGCTTCATGGGGCTGCCCTGCAGTTTAGACTGCTTCTTCTTCCTTCCCTTCAATATTTTTTGGATCCCTTTATTGAAATATCCTGTGCAAACCACATAATTTACCTATTTAAAGTATACAGTTCATTTTTAGCGTATTCACAGAAATGTGAATCACAATTTTAGAACATTTTCACCACCCCAAAGGAAACCTCATACCCATTGGCTTTCACACATCATTTCCTCCCAGCCTTCCAGCTCCAGGCAAGCACGAGTCTACCTTTTATTTCTAAAAAAATGCCAATTCTGGACACTTCAGATACGTGGAACCATTCAGTCTTTTGTATCGGACTTATTTTATTTGTTTCCAGTGTTTATTTATACTGTAGCATGTGTCAGGAGCTCATTCCTTTTCATTGTCAAATACTATTCTGTCGGATGATTGTGCCACGTCTTACTCGCCGATTCATCAGTTGATGCACGTGTGGGTCGTTTCCACATTTTTGGCTATTATAAATAAGGCTGCTGCGAACAGTCACGTACAGGTTTTTGTGTAGACATATGTTCCTAACAAACACTTTGCAACCCAAACTCTATCTTATAGTGTCTCTTCCAAAAACTCCGACCTGTGACACACCTGGCCATCTCCCCTTCAGGAATTCATCCTCCAGATACACCTGCCCAGTGCAAATGACCAGTGTACCACATGATTTACAGAGGCAGTATTTGTATTGACAAAATGTTGGAAACAACAGGATTAAAAGATGATTAGCTGAGAGTGATCAGAGAGGTGAAGCGACCAGTTAAGTAACACAGCAAGTGAGTATGTAGGGTTTGAACCCAGGCCCTTGTCTCCATAATGTCCTTGTTCTGCTGCCTTCCCTCTCTCCCATCTGGATTCTGTGTGGACTTTGTACATGTCACCAACAAACTGGCTGCCTTCAGTCTAGAAATAGCTTGCCTCCATGTATGTGTTTCGATTGGACAGTACCAGTGTGCAATGTTTAAAAATCTGGAGACTGCACATGAAAATGCAGGTCATGAGTTTGTTTTTGGAAACAAAAGGGTGCAGTCTGCCAACATTGGACTTGACATCTCCTTGGCAAAGCTGGCTGATGCTGAGAAGTATCCGTGTCTTTTATCCGTGTCCGGCTCTCAGTTCCCACCTCTCCCTTGCGTGCACAGCCGGCCTGTTTCACTCACTTCAGTTCCCTGCCTGGCTGCTCCGTGCATTTAGGTTTGAGACCTTTGCAACTTTAGGGTTTTACTCATTTGGAGTATGTGCTGTTCTGAGAGGCCAGCTCTGGCTGGTGACCCAGCCTTCATGCTAAGAAACCCAGCTCCTAAGTTTTCCCTTTGCTGATTATCTTTCTTCTTTCTTTCTTTCTTTTCTTCTTTCTTTCTTTCTTTCTGCTGGGAGAGGGGGAGGGTATGAGGGGGAGAAAGAGAGAGAAGGAGATGGTGTTTTATTTAGTCAGGTTGGGCTTCCATAAAAAATACTATAGACTGGGTGGCTTAAACAACAGAAATTTATTTTCTTATCGTTTTGGAGGCTGAAAGTCCAAGATCAAGATCCTGGCAGGGTTTTGTTGCTGGTGAGAACTCTCTTCTTGCCTAGCAGACAGATGCCTTCCTGTTGTATCTCTTCTTCTCTTTATAAGGGCATCAGCCCTATCAAATTAGGGTCTGACCCTTACGATCTCACATAACCTTCATCATCTTCTTACTGGCCCTAGCTCCAAATACAGTCATATTGGGGATTAGGGCTTTATCATATGATTTTTGGAGAGGACACAAACATTCGATCCATAACAGAGAAATGATCCTTTTGGTTCCTATAGCAAAGCAATGTGTAGTTGCAGGTGATTCCTGCAACCCAGCTAATTCCTTGCCTACGGATTCTGTGACACCCTGGTATGCTTCCTCGTAACACTCCTTTGTTCTTAAGCTAGCTTCAGTGGGTTCCTGTCACTTGCTCCCGAGGCTGACAAGTACTATGAATGAAGGGTGCTAATGCATGGACCCAGGAATCAGTTGACTTCGCCACTCAGTTCTTCCCTACCCACAGCCAGTGACTTAGACTCCAGGATCCTTACTTGCCTTTTCTGTAAAGTACAGATGAAATAGTACCTCATAGGCTGGGTTATTGTGAGGATTTAATGATGATGTATATAAAGTCTCAGCAGAGTACCTAGTGCACAGTAAGTCCTAAATAGATGATTGCCTTTATAATCAGGATAATTATTGTTTCTCTTGTTCAGTGGGCCAGCTGGGCCAGGTAATTTCCAAGATTTCTTCCAGTCTTGATGTTCTTATCCCTGGGTTTTAACTCAGCCTCAGAAGGGGGTTTGTGGAGTGTCTACCATGCTCCTGAAATTGTATCTAACATTTGGTGCAAAGGTATTTTCTTCCAGCTAGAGGGGTCCAGGGTTTTCCTTCAGATTCTTAAAGGGGTCTGTGACCACCCCTCCCCCACATAGTTATAGGTCACTCCTCTAGAATGTAAGGAGTCCACATATGTCAGGGTAACCCTGAGAAAGCAGAGTTGGATCTTCCTGGTTGATACTAAGTTGATACTAGGTTGATACTAAGACAGATTTTAGTTCAGAGGCTTAATATTCCTTCCAAAAGCTCAGCACTCTATGATCCATAATCAACTTTATCAAAGCAATTTAGCAGGGACATAGCTATCTCCTCATAGCATGCAGCCCCACAAAGGAATAAAAATTTGATGGGAGGGGCGAGAACTCTGGTGCCCTTAGGAAAGGTCGACTTGTGTGAACAAGCCTTGAGTGTGAGCCAATGAAGTGAGGTGCCTGGAACATTCCAGAATGAGGTCACAGGCTTAACCTCTTGTCAAGATTCACGTGGGATTGCAGGGACATTTGCTAATAACCCTGAGCCTGGAAATTGTGGGCAAAGGTTATCATGGCCCAGAGTTATGTTCTAAACATACAGTTAAAATCAGGTTACACCACTCCACAAAAATCTCTCTGGCTGCCTCTTTTTAAGGCCATATTTCTCAAACTGGGGGACCTGTAGCCCTGAAGATGGGTAACAATGAACCAAGAGAGGCAGAAAACCACACACACACACACATTTAAACAAATATTTTTGTTTGTAGTTATATGAACAGATAATTAAAATACACATGCATGGGGGCACTTGGGTGGCTCAGTTGCTTAAGCATCCGACTCTTGGTTTCAGCTCAGGTCATGATCTCAGGGTTGTGGGATCGAACTCGGTGTCAGGCTCCCTGCTCAGTGCAGAGTCTGCTAGAGATTGTCTCCCTCTCCCTCTGCCTTTCCTCCCACTCATGTGTTCGTCTTTCTCTCTCTAAAAATAAATAAAGTCTTCAAAAAAGCCCACATGCAGGTACACAAGCTAAGACGAATGTTGCTGGGGAGATCTTGCGGTTGAGTTCATGAGCTCAGGACTTCAGCATGGATAACCACTGAGTTTGTTCTCTGTTTTTATAGATACTTCGGTGAAAAAATTGGAGATGCCCTCAACTTCATAGCAGAGTATAAAAGGCTGTTCACAATTTGACCCAAATTACAAGAAGCATGATGCCCTCAAGCAGCTATAGGCTTGTAGTCTACTGGCTGAGTCGTACAGTGAAAGCGAATGTTGTTCCCCAGTGGTTTCAATTAAAGTCCCAGGGTTGGTGTGCATTGACATTAATTAGGTCATGTGCACATCCCAAAACGAATTCTGTGATTTTGATTGGCCAAGCATGGATGTGGGGGGGGGGGGTCATCAGCCCCATCTGAACATCAAGGGCTGAGAACACGTGCGTGCGCGTGTGCGTGTGCGTGTGTGTGTGTGGGGGGGTCCTTAAAGAAAATCATGGTACTGTTCTTGGAAGAGGGTATGAATGCTGGGCAGGCCAAACCACAAATGAAACCAAACCTCATTTACTGTATGAGGTCTGCTTGACCTAGAAGCCCAGAATGAATGAATGAATGAATGAATGAATTTCTATCTTCCTTCCTTCTTTCCTTCCTCCCTTCCTTCCTTCCTCTCTCTCTCTCTTTCTTTCTTTCTTTTTTCTAAAGGTTTTTATTTATTTGAGAGAGACAGGGAGAGAGCAAGCACAAGGGGGGGGAGGGGCAAAGGGAGAGGGTGAGGCAGACTCACTGCTGAGCAGGAAGCCCAACACAGGGCTTGATCCCAGAACCCCAGGATCATGACCTGAGCCAAAGGCAGACACTTAACCAACTGAGCCACTCAGGCACCCCTCATACTTTCTTTCTCTACACTCTTCTTGTCCCTTTCATGAGGCAAGAGCTGAGGTCAGAAAAGGGAAGGGCCTTCCTCAAAGGGACACATCACTTTAGCAGCAGAGATGGGTTTGGAGCTCTGGTGTCCTGATACTTGGTCAAGGCTACATTCTGTGTTGGGCAGAAGCCCGAGGAGCTGATTTGCTCGGTGAGTGTGGGGAATGGTCATGGTGCATGCCATCATAATCCTATTTATTACCTTGTAGATGTTAGGAATAACAAGGAGATGAACAGCAGGGAAAACTTATTGGTTGGTTGGCTAATGCTGGGCAGCAGCCTTAACCCAACAAGTGGGGCTGTTAATGTGCCTTTGCAGGTGGGTGTAGGATGTCTGCTTCTTGAATGGATGAGAAGCTCCTGGAAAACTTGTGAGTCTGGCGCAGTACTTCTATAGACATCCTTTTTCCCTTGTTCTAATGTGGCTTTGCCCTGGGGACACAGCTTCCCCCAGAGTCCTCTCAGGTGGTGGCTGTTTTTTTTGCACATGCTTCCTATGCCTGGAATTCTCCTGGAAGGGAGGTAGGCATCCTCCTTGCTCATGCATGCTGCTTCCCAGTCCTTCTCCCCCTCCTCCCTGCCCAAGCTCTGGATCTCCTGTCCTCTCTCCATCGCTTGCTACCCCCCTTGTTGTAATTATCTCCCTCACTGGCCCTACCCCTCATTGCTTGATGGTTTAATGGCCTATTCACCATCAACACTTGCATGTCTAGTAAGCAATTCAGGTTGACCACATTCAAAACCGAGCTCCTGATCTTTATCTTCCACCCACTTCATAGCCACTCCTCCCCCAACGTAATCCATCTCGGGTGAACGGCAACTCTACCCTCTAGTGAGTAGGAAGAAAATCCCCAAATCCTTTCCTCTCACGCCCCATCAGCAAATCCCATGGGTTCCATGGTGATACAATGGCATACTACAGAGCAATAAAAAAGAACAAAGTATGAATACATGCAACAATGTGGGTGAACCTCACAGACATAATGACATGTGAGAGAAGCCCAACGTGAACGAGTTCTGTGTGTTTGAGGTTCAAAAACATCTAAAACCTGGGGCGCCTGGGTGGCACAGCGGTTAAGTGTCTGCCTTCGGCTCAGGGCGTGATCCCGGTGTTATGGGATCGAGCCCCACATCAGGCTCCTCCGCTATGAGCCTGCTTCTTCCTCTGCCACTCCCCCTGCTTGTGTTCCCTCTCTCACTGGCTGTCTCTATCTCTGTCAAATAAATAAATAAAATCTTTAAAAAAGAAACATCTAAAACCTATAGGATTCAAACTATAAAAGTATTTTCAAGAATCTAAGTATATCTAAATGTGTAAAAGTCAAAATAGTTACCTTTGTGTGGGCATTGCCTTTGAGTGGGTACAACGAACCCTTCTGGGCTGCGGAACGTGTCCTAGAAGGTTCTCTGCATGGTTCACAGGTGGTGAATACAAATGTAAAAATGCATTGAGCTGTATGTCAGAGGTTACATATTTTACTGTACGTACATTATACTCCAGTAAGAAATTAAAAAATATGTATGTATTCAGAATCTGGGCTTAGCCCTTAAATCATCCTGTATGACCTTCCGGGTGTCTTTTTCCTGTTGCAGCGACTTGAAGGAGGCTTCTTCTCTTTTATTCATCCTCCACATTTGAAACATAAGTAAGTCTTATCAGCTCTCCTGTCAGAAACATCTAGAATGTGTTCCCTTTGTTCAGTCTTCACTTCTCTTCTCTAGTGCAAGTCATCATCTGTCGCTGAACAATGAAATAGCTTTGTTCCTTTTGATGACTGCCTTGTAGTCCTCATACACTGGATGTCGTGAACTGAATGGTGGCCCAGATATGTACATGTCCTAATCCCTGGAACCTTATCTTTGTCTCCTTGGGCTGCTGTAATGGAACACCACAGACAGGTGGCTTAAACCTCAGAAATTTGTTTCTCACCGTTTTCAAAGCTGGGAAGTCCAAAATCAAGGTGCCAGCAAGGTAGGTTTCATTCTGAGGGCTCCTCTCTTGGTTATAGGCAGCTGTTCTTTGCTGTGTGCTCACGTGACTTCTTCTTTGCGTGCACTTGCAGCGGGGAGAGGGTGAGCAAGCTTTCTGGTGTCTCTATCCCATCATGAGGGCTCTACCTTCATCTACGACTAGTTACCTCCCACAGGCCCCATCTGCAAATACCATCACACACTGTAGGGGGGGGTGGCTAGGGTTTCACATATGGATTTGTGGGGGGTAGGAGCATGACCTTCAGTCCATAACAAACCTATAAATGTCACCTTATTTGGAAAAAAGGGTCTTGTTGATGTGATTAAATTAAGAGCCTTGCGATGTGGAGATCATCCTGAATTATCCTTGGGCTCTCCATGCGATCACATGCATCCTTGTAAGAGGGAGGCTGGAGGAGGTTTGATGCACAGACAGACAGATACAGGGAAGGCACACGGGAGATGAAGCAGAGAGAGATGTGGTCACTAGCCAAGGAATGCTGATGGCCACCAGAAGCTGGAGGAGGCAAGGGATGGATTCCCCCCGAGAGCCTATGGAGGGGAGCCTGGACCTGAGCACTCCTCATCGCAAGCTTCTGGCCTCCATCTGTGAGCGAATGCATTTCCATTGTTTTTAGGCACCCGCTTTGTGGTCGTTTGTTACAGCAGCCCTGAGAAGTGAATGCACTGTACTGCAATTTGTATGACCATCCCCGGTTGATGGACATTTAGGTTAATGTAGGGTTTCTCTATTTCAAACCACATTGCAGCGAACGTTCTTGTGTGTTGTCCTCCTACAGGTGCACAAACTTTTCTATTGGAGAAATGCCTGGAAATACAGTTACTGAGAATTAATGGGCATGAGAAGTTAAAATTTTAAGTGCAAGGAGCCTGGGCTCTTTAAAATAATCGCTCCTATGCTATGCACTTTACATATATACTGGTTATTTTTACTGTGTACTCCTCTTACTGATCAGGAAACTGAGGCCCAGAGAGGTTAAATCTTTGCCTGAAGTTATGCATTTGGGAAATGGCTATGTTAGGATATGAATCCTGTCTCTCTGACCTTTTTATTGAAGATGAATATAAATTACTTGGCACCCTGTTTGGTACTGACTCAGTATTGACTGGATTTTTTTCCAGGTATGTTATGAAAGTGGTATCACATATGATGAAATCAATAGAATTTATTGAGCACTTACTATGGCCAACATGTAGGGCATGATGCTGGAGGTACATCCACGATTAAACCCAATATGATCGCTGCCCTCCCAGAGCTTATACTCCATCAGAGGAGACAGATTTTGGTCTAATATTCCAAATGTGAGGAGTATATGGGGGAGAAGTGCCAAACTGAGAAGGCACTTTGGGGGTAGGGAAACTCGTCACCCCTTGTCCCTCGTAGGTGAGACAGTTTGGCTCTCCCCACTGGCTTCTAGCAATCCCCAAACATCCACATTCAGGAGAACAGTACTGAGATGGTGATTTGTCACTATCAGGCCTTGGGGGCCTTTCCTGGGGTCTAAATCAAATTCAGAAGCTGAAGAGCCAGCCCTGAGTTTAGTGTGGATTTTACAGGTCAGTGAGGCTGAACAGCAGCTCCCCAGCTGGTGATAAATGTGTTGAGATCTCTCTCTGGCTCTGCCAAGGCCACTGTCAACTCAGTGTCTTCATTTCCCCAGACTGTTATGGAGAGGCTGCAAACAGTCCTCAAGCTGCATTCCTATCATCCGCCAGGGGTCTTTAGGAGAACTCTGGTGGGCTGGGCTCCCACTTCTGGTCTGGGGCCAGGGTAATCAGGGGCATCCTCTATCCTGGGAAGTGGCTGTAGTAGGAGGAGGTGAGGGCGAGCCCCTAAGGATGGGGACCGTGTATTACCATTTGTGCCAAGAATTGTGCCTGGCACAAATAAGTATCCGTCGAATGACCTAATTAGCAAAGGGAAGATGCCTTCTGTAACAAAGGAGAAACATTTGTGAATGTATGACTATTATATTCTCCCCATCCCTCATTCCCTTGGGATGATTTCTGGCATTGGTATCATTCCCTGTCTCCCTCCCCCAGGCTCAAATGCCAAATGTGCTCATGCATGGATGAAGAACCGGAGAAGTGATGGTGGGATTTTCTTCGGAAAAGATGGGCTTGTCAGGGTGGAAAGAGAGCAGAGTCCTATGAGAGGAGAGGGGATGTGGTGGGTAGGGAGTTTTGGAGGTATGGAGGAATCCTTGGTAGTGAGAAATGTGTGGACGAGGTATGGGGGAGAGCTGGAGTGTCAGACAAAAGGGTCCTTTCAAGAGTATTTCAGTGGATCATGAATTGGATCCTCATTACTTCTGACCACGAGATGCAAGAATACTGGCCTGGCATGCTTGTGTTTGCGGGGCTGAGTGTCTTTGACTTTCGTAGCGCTCCAGGTATGGTCATGAGGGAACCTGTTTGATGAGGGTTACGTGCATACGCTCAGGTCAGTTCTGGGTTTCTTGTAACAGTTGGCCTTGACCGTTCTAAGACCTCCCCCCCACCCCCACCCCCTTAATTGTTGGTTGTCTTCAGTCTTTTGCCCAATAATTTAAATTGCTAACAAATAGCAGGAGGCTTGTTAGTGCTCATGACAATATAGCAAGGTAGATATTATTATTATTATTATTATTATTATTATTATTATTATTATTATTATTTTCAGAGGACAAAACTGATGAGAGGCTAAGCATCTTGCCCAGGGCCACAGAGGTAGTAGATGATTCCAGAACCAGAGCTCTCCACCTCTTCTGTGTCGCTGTCTGTGCTCTTGATTCGCACGCTGCCATGGGAGCTTAGTGTTCTGTCATGAGGTGAGAAGACAAATTCCCTGTCCTTTCTACACTTGAGTTGAGATTTTACATCACTATTTCTTAAAGCTCTTTTTCTCCCCAGGGCACGCGCACACACGCACACACATATGTCCCGTCATTGGGTTATGCTTAGTTCCAGCTGTTGCATGTTCCCTAAACCTCCTGCTTCCCTCTGCCCTTCAGACTTCATTGCAGAGTCTCCTCTGGGCCAGTCTCTGTTACCCTTTATGATGAAATTTCTCTCAGGACCTGAGCCATCCCTCCTCAGAACTGGGTTTCCGGTACCTGCTCCCCTTTGTCTGTTTCCCTGCCAGACAGTGTTCGAACACATGTAAATCCCAACTACGGAGAGGATTCAAGGTTTTCTTTCCCTCCCATCTTATTTATTAGTTGGAGGTAAATAAATACTTGGGGGAACGAGCATTACTCATCTCCACAGGCAGAAGTCTGTAAATCCCAGTCCTGACCCTGCTGGGTTCCCCCTGAGATTTTAAATAAGTTATATGTCACACTCTAAGAAGCCTACAAGTGGAGTTATTAATAATGCATGTATTTTTGTAAATAACAACTAGGATCAATGTGGATGTTGGAGGGAGAGCTCCAGGCTTCATAAACAGAAGCTGTGGCAGACACTTGTGTACCCGATATCGAAACCCCCTTCCTTCTGGATAGTGGAGCATTTGTTTTAAGCAGGCAGTGGTATACCTAGTTCTAGGCTATGAACCAGGATGAGTTAAAGCCAGTTAGGACACGCTTGTTCCTTACTTTGCCGGCGTCCCTTGTAGGTAGAAGTGATACAGATCAGGTCCATGGGGCCTAAATGGGAGTCTGCTGTGCATGCTCCTGGGAACAAGGGAATCTCCCAATAAAAAGGGAAGACACCCACCTGGCACCGTCTCTCCTCCCTTTTTTCTGCTTGGATGCAGCATCTGCCCATGCAGTCGTCACGCTCAAACCATGAAGGGAAAAGCATAGGGATAAGCACTGATGCGCAGAGAATGGCCAGTGGACCTGGGTCTCTGTTGAGTGAACTAATAGCAGCCACCTACTTGGGTATCTTGTTGAGAGATACCCCCTCCCCTTTCTTTTTTGGTCAAAGCCACTGTTAAGATTTTCTGTTACTTGCAGCCAAATGCATTCGGAGCTGACGCAGAAGTGATTTCTTCATCTTTCTTGTTAACAAATAATAAATGCTCATTTTAGAAAAAAATTTTTCAAATGAGTAAGCAAAAAAAAAAAAGATCTGCAGTCACCACTGATATTCTTCTCAAACTTTTCTATGACTAAAAAATATTTAGCAAACATTTACTGAGTGTGCATATAATGACAAGCACATGTTAAGTATTTTACTTCCTTTATTCCATTTTATTTTCAAAACTATTAGGTATGAATCATTACAATTCAGAAAAAAATACACACCTGTCCCTCTAAATGTCCCCTCTCCCTATTAAAGTTAACCGTTGTTATTGATTTGTTCTTATGATACCAGATATTTTTCCTATGCAATTACATACACACTGAGAAGGTTTTGCATTTTGCATAATAATTAGATCATAACAGGCATGTAGTCCTTTCACTTGCTTTTTGTGCTTAATAATTTATCTTGGAGATTTTTTCTGTAGCAGTTCAAACAGATCTATCTCAAAATTCTCCACAGCTGTGTAGTAGCTAAGGCAGCTCTTTCTAAGCATCAGAACTGCCCAAAGATGGAATGGGCTGTAAGGCCTATGATCTCCCTGTTCCTGGAGGAACCAAGTAGAACCATGCCAACCACTTGGAGTGAGAGGTTGCGTCATAAGTTGGACTGTGGTGGCCTTTAAGGGACATACTTACCTGAGGTCTTATGACTCTCTGGGTGGACAATCTGTATTTAGTGGCAAGGAAAGAGGTTTTTTAGTTTTGGGGTATCAAAGAATAGTGGTTAAAAGCACAAGTTGCTAGGTATGTGACCTTGAGTAAGTCATTTTACTTCTGTGAGCCTCACATGCTTAGGTTACTTCATAAGCAAAATAGGGCATCGGGTACCCTTGATTCATATTCATCATCAGGTACCCTTGGCCGCATATTAGAATCACCTGGGAGGCTTTTTCATCTGCGTCCAACAAATGGATCAGCTGAAAACGAATCTTTGCAAATGGGGTCTGGGCATCGGTAACCAGGAGAGAAAACCCCCCAGGTGATTCTAGTACAAAGTTAGAGTTGAAAGCCATTGATCTAGTGTGTAGGTCACCTGGAGGTCATACTTAATGTCATCAGAAACCTCAAAGATAAGCACTATCCATGTCACAGACAAGAAGACTGAGGCATGGAGAAATGAATTGACTTGGTTCCAGAGGTGAAGGCAAGATTCCCACCCAAATCTGGGTTTTTTATCGATTATGAGAATTACAAGCCATCCTTGGTTCACCTGGAGAACTTTTACAAATCCTGATGCCCTGGCCATATCTCAGACCAATGGAGTGAGACCCATTCATGAATACTTTCTACAATGTACAAGTGATTCTTAATGTGTAATCAAGGTTGACAGTCTCTGGTGTAGACACAGTGAATAAAGCACTTCTCCTACTCCTTCAATGACAAGTGAGTGACCCCCACTATTAGTGTTGTTTGTCTTATAGAGAGGAAACACAACCACAATGGCTGTGGAATCAACCAGACTTGGCTGGGATTGCTCTGAGATTATTCTGGTACTTTTGAGTGGAAAGGCCTTTCTGGGCAAGGGCTGGTCTCTGAGCCCCAGCTGCATGGTCTATAAAGTGGGGATAAAAATATATGCCTCCAAACATAGTGATTGCAGCAATTAGACAAAAGAATATTTGAAATGCACTGTGCGCAGGGTCAGGCAAACAGTGGGCACTAAAATGCAATTGGCAGTAATTACTGTAATTAATAAGAGTCGAGCCAAATCGATTCATTTTTCCAAGCCTTGGTTTTTTCATCTGTGACATGGACCCTGTTTATCTGAGAGACTTCCTGTGAAATGAAGTGTGTAATGTACAGAACACTGCACAAAGTATATGTTTAATAAATGACCACTTGAATGGTTGCACACACCCTGCAGAGGCTCGTGCACGCATCCCTCTGGTTTCCCCATCAAATACATTTAGTTTTAAAGCTGAGATCATAGTCGGGCTACATTTTAACCAAAAGATGTGATTATTTGGCCTAAATAGTGTTTATAGAAATATATGTATTTTTAATAAACTTCATTTGTAGAGGAGTTTTAGGTTCACCAACAAAATTGAGTAGAAAGTACAGAGAATTCCTATAGACCCCTGACCCCATTCCTGCAGAGCCTCCTCCTCTTCATCAGCAGCCCCACCAGTGGGGTACACTTTTTATAATCAATGAACCTGTTATCACCCAAAGACTAGAGTTTACTTTCAGGTTCACTCTTGGTGTAGTACATTCTCTGAGTTTGGACAAATGTGTAATGACATGTATCCACCATTATAGTATCGTACAGAATTGTTTCCCTGCCCTAGAAATCCTCAGTGCTCTGGTTCTTCGTCCCCTCTTCATCCAGATCTGTGACACCGCTGATGTTTTCACTGTGATTCTATGTTTAAAATCCGGTGCCATTTCTCTAAAAATCAGGAGCCGGCATGTATATTTCTGGATGCCCAGTTTCTCTTGAAATGTGGAGCGATCAGATAGTCATTATGCCAAAATCCACAGGGCATACTTTCTAAAACTCAATAGTAGCATTTAGATGACATCAGTCCTCAGTCAGACTCAATACCCCTTTTCATAAAAGAAAAAAAAATTTTATAACACACTCTTTACTATCCAGAAATGAATTTCACAGATAATAGAATATATACACGTAACTTCAAGAAATCAATATAATGTCCTAACAACATTGTAACTGAGAATAAAGTGAAAGGAGTCTGTAATAAGATAGTATATATTTCAATATGTAAATGCTTAGATATGTCTCTACTATAAAACATAATGATATAGCCAGATAATTGCTTCTATATATAATCACTGTGACTGTCACAGCTACACAGGCACACTTTCACAGATGTGTGGTGTCACCTACAAAAAAATGCCACGCACGGCACTGCCGCCCACGACCCAGTTTCCCGAAACGGTGCACTTTGGTAAAGTTGTGAGCAAAAGCAAAGAACAGCCTTTGCTCAGTTTCCCTGGTAGTTCTATTCCTTTCAAATTCAATGACTGCTTGAACCACACAGGAAATAATGTTTTGTTTACATGTATAAAGATGTTAGAGTTTGGCTCACATGATGATGTTTCTTTTTTGTGGAGTGTCTTACTGTAAGGAGTGTCCTGTAAGGCAGGAAGGGCATTTGTGTGAATAGCTGTATATCCTAAGCCTGGTGGCAATCTAAAACACATGCCCCCACCACCACCACATTTCCAGATATTTCTCTAGGGGGCAGCATCACCCCCACTGAGAACTTATGCTTCAGGACAAAGGGTGCTTTTGGGTTCGGAGCTGCTTAACCAGGGGTTACATTTCCACTTATCAAGTGCTTACGGTGAGGGTAGGAGAGCTGTGTGTTGTTTGCTTTTGTTTTGTTTTGTTTTAAGATTTTATTTGTTTATTTGACAGAGATAGAGATAGCGAGAGAAGGAACACAAGCAGGGGGAGTGGGAGAGGAAGAAGCAGGCTCCCAGCGGAGTAGGGAGCCCGGTGCGGGGCTCGATCCCAGAACCCTGGGATCACGCCCTGAGCCGAAGGCAGATGCTTAACGACTGAGCCACCGAGGTGCCCCTGCTTTTGTTTTTAATGATGAAAGGCATTTCACAGGGTGGGATGAACTTTTGTCCTCTGGAGTTAACCGAGGGAACAGGGATTTATTATCCTAAGCAAGGAAAGTCATAAAAATAAAAGATCTGTTAAAAAGAGCAATTATTTACACAACAAATATTTATTCATGATTGCTGCGAAGACTCTTTCTCTTAATTTTTAGTGATATGTAATTGACATAATGACCTTGTGTAAGTTTAAGGTGTGGATTTGATACATTTATATATTTCTCCCCCCCACCCTGCTCTACCTGGTTCTCCCATAACATTTCTCACCTTCTAAAATACTAGATAATGTACTTATTATGAGAATTATTGTATCTCCTTCCTGATATGTAAGCAGCTCAGGGACAGGATTCTTCCACTGTCTTGCTCATCAATATGCTCCACATGCCTAGGACGGTGCCCGGCACGTGTGGGAGTTGCTTCATAAATGTTTATTGGATGAATGAGTAAATTTCCCGTAATTCTCCCCTCACCCTACTGGTGAAGCTGTTATAACTTCCACTGTACAGTTGAGGGAACTGAGGGTCAGACATGTATAGAGGTCTGTCTGAATCACACGGTGAGTGGCCGAGCAGCGTTTGGGCCTAGTCTCCTGACTCTCCTGCGCTCCTTGTTTAATTGTGGTGCCTTGCTGGGGTGATTATGAGCACAGGAGCTGGGGTCAAACTGCTGGGGATCAAGGCCTGGGTCGGACTGGTCCAAGCTGAGTGGTTATTTACTCTGCATGACTTACATGATTGCTTTAGGCCTGTTACTACCTAAAAAATAAAATAAGACTAACTCGTCAAACATGAAATGATCATAACTCAGGAGTCCCATTAACTCCTTCCTCTCCCTTAACTCAGCATCAAATACGAGGTCAGGTCTTGACCGTTACACCTTCAGAGTATGCCAGAACACCTCTCCGTCTTCTCCTTGAACACTCTAGTCTAAGCTATGAGCATCTCTTGCCTGGACTATTATAGTAGCCTCCCAGCGGGCCTCTGCTTCCACTTCTTGCCTATGAATTATCCTCTACATACCATCCAGAGTTCTCTTTTTTTATAAATCAGATCATGTTATTCCCATGCTTAACACCCTTCATTACCTTTGCCTGAGCCTTAAGATAAAATCTGGCCTCCTTATTTGCCCTACACAGCACTGCATGTGCTGGGGCCTACTGTTCTTCCTGGCCTCACTGCTTTTCTCCCTCCCTCAATACACACTGGTTCCTTTGGCATCTGCCACTGTCTATGACCCACCAGAATTTTCTGCCACAGGGCCTTTGCACTTGCTGCTCCCTCTATCCAGAATACTCTTTGCTTGTCATTTATATCTTGGTTCAAATGCAACCTCCTTAGAAGACTTGGGCAACACAATAAAGCTTGGTGATGGTGGTGGGCATCATAGCAGGTGATGGGACTGCCCCCTTCACCTTCCTCTGCCACTTTTTAAGCATCTCAGATCTACCCAGTGTCTCCTTACCATGTGTAGAGTCCCATCCAACTGGGGCATTAGACCTTGGCCACGTGACAGATTTAGCTCCACATCTGCCTGCAGATGAAACTGCTCCCTCTCTTCCCTCCCAGAGAGTTTGTCTTGTTTCGCTGATGTTCTGCTCAGCAGTTGTCCTTTCATACCTGTTCAATGAGAAGGCGGTTGAGCATGGCATTTCCCTTTTCAGTGAGTCTAGTCTAGGGCAGGTAAGGTAGAGCTTGGTGCCCCTCACAGGGGTCTCTGGCAGAGATTCAAGTGAAGGGGATTCCCTGGGGTTAGGGATCACCAAAAACCTGATGGAGCCCAGCAATGGACTTTGCTTCAGGTCAGGTCATCTAGACAGAGAAAGCTTCCCCTGCCTCATCATTTCCAGCAGCTCCCCCAGATGTGTCCTGGTTCTCAGCTGCTCTACATTCAATGCTGTGTATTCTGCTTGGGAGGCTTCCCCTTTTAGCCACCTGGAAAATGTCTTCACAGGCTCCAAGGTTCAGCTCAAAAGTCACCTCCTCCTGGAAGCCTTCCAGGGCCTGCAATTGCATTCCTATATGCACTTCCTTAGTTCTTTCTATGTGCTTTTGCTATTCTAACATTTCATCTTATTACGGTATAGGTTGTTTTCAGCCAGTGACTCAGTCCTCCCATTTATTCTTTTATTCATTCATCACACTTACACTGAACATGTGTTATGTACCAGGCAATGTTCTAGAACAATGTTTCTCAACAGTGTTTTTGGAGAACAGCCTACTTCAGAATCAATTGCACCCCGTAACACGTTCTTCCTTGCTCTAACTGCACTTGTAACACACTCCTCCTTGCTCCCTGCTTCAGCTATACAAGTCACCCTTCAGTCCCTGCTACTTCTGTGCTCCCTCCCGCCACAGGGCCTTTACGTATGCTGTTCCCTCTCCTTGAAATGGCTTTCCCTCCATTCTTTATGTTGGTAATCATTATTATTAGTTATACCCTAGCTCGGTCATCACCTCCTCAGAGAAATCTTCCCTGACCTCCTTCCTGGGTCAGTTCCTCCTGTGTAGGCCCTCTGAGCATGAATATCACTCCTTCTAAGCACATGTATGCCCACAATTACACATGTGCATGACTCTTAGATTCATAGCTGCATCCCTTGCTAAACCGAACTCTGTGAGGTCAGAGGCCAAGTCTGTCTTGCCCTTCACTGTGTTCTAAACACCTTAGTGCGTGGCACAATAAATATGTGGGGAATGAAGAAATGAGCAATAGAAACCCTCTTGACTTCTCTGTGCCTACAGCACATTCGTGTGTGTGTGTGTGTGTGTGTGTGTGTGTGTGTGTGACAAAATTAAGCCATTGGAAGTGATGGAAGGTCTACAGAAGACAAAGGGCTTGACCTTTTCCCCTCTCCCCCAAGGCTAAGGGTACCATGACCCCTAATAATATGACAGTATGAATGGCATAGGGCTCAGGACTGGAGGGCAAACAACCTAGATTCCAATCTGGTCTCTGCACTTGTTAGCTGTATGGTATTGGGCAAATAATTTTATGCTGTGAGCTTTAGTTAGTATTTTCATCTGCAGAATGGGTTGATGATACCTACTTCACAGGGTCATTGGATTAATTAATACATGCTAATGTTTATAAAGCATTAACCACATGCTCATCTCATCCTTACAATAACCCTTCAAAAAAGGTACTATTAATACTATCATCCCTGTTTTACAGAGCAGTGAGTGGTAGAGCCAGGGTTTAAGGCAGTCTGGCTCCAGAGCCTGTGTGTTTAATCACTGAGCTGTACTATCAGGTGGCCTCAGCCTGTCTCATTTTGTCCAGCCGAGTACTTAGCGCAGCACCTGGCACTTATAAGCACTCACTAAATGTGGTTTTCCCTTCTCATTGTCTCCTTGGCTTGAATTGGGGGTGAGAGAGGACCGCTCGGGCATTGATTCATGGCCTGGCTCAGTCCAGGAGATAAGGTAAAGGACTGAGCAGTGAACCTCAGCCTTTGAGATGCTTGGCACGCTCCTGTCAGCCTCTCGGCCCCACATCGAAAGGCATTTTGACAAGCATCTTTATTACCAACATGAAAGAGACCCTTTTGCGTCTGGAGATTGGCGCTCAGAGCCTGGAGTGGAACGTTTAACCCTTGCTCTTTCAGCACTTCTGTGATCTTTTTCACATTTTCCATCACCTCAGCAGATCTTTATTTAGCAACTACTGCATGCACAGCACAATACTAGGCATCATGGGGGATGTCCAAGAAATGGGAAGTGCAGCCCCTGCCCACCAGGAGAGCACAGTCGCTCAGGGTGGGCTCTGGATTCAGGTAGGCCTGGTGACTTCAGATGCGTGACTTAACCTCACAAAACCTCAGCTTCCTCATCTGTAAAATAAAGATGGTAGCAGTGCCTTCTTCAGAGCCATGTTAGATGTTAACACATATACAGTGCTCAATATAAAAAGTGACTGAAAGGAATTGCTAAATAAGCGTTAGCCATTAGTGATGGTAATGATAAGGAGGATGGTGATGATGGTAATGGTGATGAAGAAGGTGATTAGGATGATGATGAGGACGGTGATCATCGTGATGGTTATGATAGTGATGGTGGTGATGGTGGGGGTGATGGTAATGAGGAGGAGGAGGGTAGTGACCGTGGTAGTTATGATAATGGTAGTGATGATGACAGTGGTGATGACGAAGGTGATGAGGATGATGAGGATGGCGAGGATGGTGGTGGTGATTGTGATAGCGATGACGATGATGGAGATGATGATGGTGGTGACAGTGATGATGAGGATGGTGATGAGGACGATGATGAGGATTGTGGTGATCATGATTGTTATGACAGTGACAGTGATGATAGCGATGAAGATAGTGATGCTGATGACGATGGGGGTGATGATGAGGGTGGTGATGCTGATGATAGTGATAGTATAGTGATGGTGACAGTGATGATGAGGATGTGGATGGGTGATTTGATGGTGGTGGTGGAGATGATTTTTGATGATGCAGCAAAGACCCTGAGTAAATCCACAATTTGTTAATACCAGATTTTCGAAAAACCTTCAGTGAGTTCGGACAGACCTGAGTTTGAATCTGATCTCCACCATGTTTTCAGCTGCGTGACCTTGTTAACCTCTCTGAGCTTTAAGTGCTCCCTGTATAAAATTGCGATGATTGTTCCTAACTCACGGAGATGTCGTGCATCCAGATGATGATGTGAGAGAGCACCAACCAGAGTGGCTGGTACCCAATAGATGCTCATTAAATGGTATTTTTTTGTCCCCTTCCTTTCCTTCTTCATAGAATCCCTCATGAAATCCTAGGGAATAGCATATTCCCAAGAAAAGAGTTTTGAACCTGAAATCTCTGCTTTCACCTCTAAACTCTTCTCTCACCTCAAAACTCTTCTCTCCAAATGAGAGAGATCTCAGACTAGCTTAAGGGAAAAGTGGGGTTTGTTGGAAGTGGCAGTGCTGTTCTCAGGGAACAGATGGAACCAGGCCTTCCAAGACCCTGGAACCATGAACCAGGAAAGGTCTAAAACTAAAGCAAATTCTCTCCTTCTCTCCCCCCAGTAGCCAGACCTAGAGAGACTTTTCTCCACAGACTCTTTCCCTGCTTCCTTGGTCTCATGGTGGAAGATAGCATTCTCCTGGCTCCTGAATTTATGTCTTCAGTTGAAACAGCCAGCAAGTCTGACTGGCTCCTTTACATCCACTCTAGGTTCCTGGGAGGGAGAATCTGATTGGTCCAGTTTGGGCAAGCTTTCCTTCATGATCCAACCACCACTGGCTGGGAACTGGAGGGGGCGTGGTTCCAGATGGTATAAATGTGGCTTCTAAGGATTAACCAGGATGTGGAGTGAAGGATATTTTAGTGAAGGATGAACACTAGACAAGTTGCCTACTACAGCCCGGCTAAGATTTACCACACACTTCCCATGTATTGATATCCTCCTACTAGCCCTCTGAATTAGGTCCTGCTTTTATCCCCATTTAAAAAATGGAAAGACTAAGGCTCAGAGTCACCCAGCAATACAGCTAAAGTTACACAGGAGGAAGTGGCAGGGTCTTTGCCTAGTCTTCCCTTATGCTACTGTGTTCCCCGGGAGCCGCTTCCAGATCGATGTGCTCTTGCTCTTTGAATCTTGGAGGACAAGAGGCTCCATCCCTTGGTGAAACGCTGACTGCCTGATGATGATTCTTATAAAGTTAGAGCACCTGAGTTTTGATCACTCAGCATTAGTTATGCTGGTCATATCCCGTATTCCAGAACTGTGTTGAGAAATGCAATTTGTAGCATCCCAGGTGGAAAATTTCTGATTCTCTCTGACGGAGGATGCCAAGGAGAATTGGTCTCTATCCTGGTGGAAACATAAACATCAATTCTGAAAATGAAGGGGGGAAAATGAGGTCCTGGAAATTGATGGAAAGCTGGCTGTTTGGCATCTTGAAATTAACCAGGACTCTCCCTGTTGCTGGTTTCTTGAGCTCTGTTATGGGTTTCTGAGACACATTTTTTTAATCCTCTTGTCATTTCATTTGACCTGGAAAAGAATATAGATTGTTAGGTGCTCGGGCTGTAGAATTTACACAGAGGGAGAATTGACCCTGTGGGGGCTGATGAGTCCGTTCACTCACTGACCGCACAGTTTCATGTGCAGATGATGGACGTGTCCGGGACATTGGCTAGCACATAGCATGGACTCAGTATATGTACGTTCTCTTCCTTTGCTTTCCTTCAGAGCAAATCTCATGCTGACTTGGGGAGGTTATTTTTTGCTACTGCCACAGCAGAGGGTGCTGTAAATGCAGTTGGTGCAAACTGAAGAGAGGTCATTCTAGGAAGGAGGAAGTAGTATAGTATAATGAAATATTGCACTGCATGGTCAATATGTTGATAGCTAATGTCTCCCGGGGCACATTCTTCCAGATTCTTAGCAACCAGGTATTAGACACCTATGTACTTGACCCTGGGCTAATATGCTAGTAAGGGTGTAATAAACCAAATTCTTCTCTCCCTCCACCAGGTATAGTGAAATAGAGCCTTCAGTTTATAAGGCTAATGGAGACAAGGTTAATAAAAGCTGTAACATAATAGCTATTGTTTATCAGGCACTCACCATGTGCCAAGCATTGTGCTAAATGCTTTTGTATATTATCTCACTTAAGCCATTCTCCAACCCCAGAAAGTTAGTATTTTACAGAAGAGGAAACTGAGGTTTAGAAAAAGAGGTTAAATAAATACATTTTTGAATGGCAGTATGGGGATTTATGGCTTCAAAGTCCATGGGTGAAGTGGCTTGGACAAGTGTTTTAGGCAGTAGAGAGCTGTGAATAGAGGGAATGAGGAGAGTTCCTGTTCTTTCATCTTGGTGCCTTAAGTGCCCAGATATTTAAGGTTAAACTATGTGCCTCTGGGCAAGCTGATTTAGGGTGCTGTAAGGGAGTATCAGGTCTGTAAGAGCATATGCAAAGCAGGGAAGCAAGGGGACACACACACACACACACACACACACACACCCCTTTCTTAGGTCCCTCAGAGTAAGAGGAACCTTTGAAACGAAATATGGTCTTATACCCTCCTATCCCCCAATCCATATGGTCTGCTGAACCCCCATCCCCCACATTTGCACATGGAATAGATATTAAAGAGCCTAAAGAATGCTTCACATTCATCTGGATATTAGTTACCTGTTTATTTATACCAAGCTTATTCCCCAAAATACTGAAGGAGGCTTATAAGGATGTGCAAAAAGCAGCAGAATAAAATAAATGAAAATTAAGATAAATAAGACAAAAGAGGGAAACAATCCAGAAAAATTAGATGAATTCAGGGAAAAGACTAGTGCATGAATTACAAGGCATGTTGTGCTTTCCTGGTCTGGAAACTTCCTGCAGCCATTGCAAAGAGGGAAATATGTCAGTTACAGAATGCACAAGGGTCATTAGGCAGAAGAAAATCTGGTGGCTCAAGAGAGACACATCTATTACTGATTCAAAGATCAAGGAGGCATTCCCCCCCCCTCCCAGAGCCTCATAGAGAAGACACAATGTAAAATAATGAACAATACCCTCAACAATGTTCTTACAGTAAATACAGTTTCATTTGACTGCTTCAGTATTATGTCCCACCAAAGGGCAATTCAGAAAAGTAAGAGGGTCCTAGAGAGAGGAGGCAATATGATAAGATGCAAGTTGTCTGCTCCATGATGACACAGGATGCTGTTAAGATCATGTTGTTAGGGACATAAGAAGGCACTAGCTAAGGAGATTAATATAATCATGAAGACTATGCAGGTAGTGTGAACATCGAGGTCAGGGTTGGAAAGTGGGTTTAATCTTGCATGGCACCTCCAATCAATTAGTAGTGACTTGATTCAATCAGTGGGATGAGAAGCTGTGTCTGGGGTGAAAGTGTGCTGACACCTGGAAGGAAAGAAAGGGCCAGGGTTCCTGATGGCTGAACTAAAGTTACTATCTTCCTACCTCTGGACTTCTTAGAATATGATTAGAACAAATGCACATTCATCTACTGTTACTTGCAGCCAGATACATTCTGAGCTAAAATAGAAGTGTGTTCTTTTCCTTTCTTATATGTGATTAATAAATGTTCACCACAGGAATATTAAAAAAAAAACAAAACCAACCCATAGCAGTGTGAACGAGTCTGTAGACTTAAAGTGATTGCAGTTGAGACAGTTGCCTGTCCTCACTAAATCTGGCCTCTCAGCCAATTATGTATGGCAGGAAGAAGATCTCTGGGCCCAGGCTGAGAGGTCAAGTGGAGAGTTGAAGAGAAGGACCCCGGAGTGAGACAAATGGGGTCTAATTCCTGACTCTACTACATGCATTTGGGCAAATGGCTTACCTTCTCTTACCTTCTCTCTCCTCCTGTCAAATGGCGATCCCAATGGTGCGTACTTCACAGAGGTCAGTGGAATAATGAAGTAATATGGTGCATGTAAAACTCCGGGCCCATAGTCAGGAGGAAATAAATATTTGCTCTTGTTATTAACGATTGCTGTGCGTCTGATAATGAGATAAGTGCTGTAAGATAGTTTCTTGAACAAAGGTTTCTCTTGGGAGACGCTGCACGCTGTATCCCTCTCTTGGAGATTCACAATGGCCCTTGAAGGCTCTGATTGCTCCTGGAGTAAATTTGTTTCTCTAGCTGTTGAAGTATGTATCACATTTAAAGTTTAAAGAAACAGTGTTGTAAAAGATGGTCTAGATCCTTGCTACGTCAAATAGCATCAACATCACATGGGAGCTTGTTAGAAATGCAGAGTCTCGGGCCCTACGCAAGACCTACAGAATCAGAATCACCTTTTCACAAGATCTCTAGGGGGCTACATGAAGCATGTGAGCCAGAATGTCAGCTCTCAAGGGGGCTCCAAGATCTCAGAAACCTGAAGCCAGTAAAGCATGATATTCAAAGAGGAGGCTAGATTCTTTGCTGCAGACTGTGAGTGTCCTGGGGGATATAGAGATGGGAAAAAGAATACGTAGCTTACAAAGGCCTAGGAGGGCTTCCTGGAGGTCAGCATAAAGCTGAAAATCTGGTGAATAAAACAGGGATGGTGAGAACGGGTGCAGGGGAGGGCACTGTGAGTTTGAAGAGGAATACAAAGAAAGGCTGGTCCATTGTAGACTCAAAGGCTTGGAGAGGTTCACCCTGACCTCCGCTCCCTGGAGAGGGGGCTCTCCTCTGGCCTATCAACCAGTTAGCTAACTTAGGACCATCCTATGTTGGCCCTTTTGGTCTTAGAGGCTCTTCCTGGCATGTCCAGAGCTGCAAAGGTTGTAGCTACAAAACCTCCATTTTGGCTGAGAGCAGAAAGTCCTTTGGTGCCAAGATACTCCTGGTCCTGGGCTGAGAAGCCTCTTTCTCCAGGTCTGTGCTGTTACAGGCACCAGTGTGCAATTTGCATCATAATAACATTTACCATTTATTGAGCACCTGCTGGGTGCTGGCACTTTTCACGTATTCTCTCTCATCTGCACAATGACTGTGTAAGTCTTACTTATTCCTAAGTGCAGCTCACGGAAAGCTTAGCCTTTAAGCTTCCCAGACCCTCTGACCAATGCTGAGGAAGATGGGACAAAGTTCCTTCATTTGGGGCATCCCTGGCTCTCTCTTGGTAATGCTGAAGTCCCAGTTCTTCAGATCTCTCCAAGGCAGTGTCCCCTTCTAACATTGTCTGAGGTTCTGCGGTGATGACACTTGGGATTGATTTGTCCTGGTGCTTTCTATTACCCTCATCCCTACTTTATTCTGGGTAAAAGAATAGTGAGGCCAGGGACATTGTGGGTTTTTATTGGCCCCCTAAAAGTCATTAATTTGCGTCTGTTTATTAGGAACTGGGTACTAAGAATCCCTTTAAAGGATTATTTGCAAGGGCAGTTTTCATTAGCATGCTGGTTTTAGGCTTCTGTTAAATAATGCCCTGGTGAGTGAGTTGGAGGGAGACATCATTGTGTACTGGAAAACACGTTAATCAAGGGTATTGGCGCAGACAGAGTTGGATTAAGAAGCAGGTAATCAGGGAAGTGGTCCAGTCTCAAGAGTGGCTAAAACATCACTGGACAGAGAATAAGACGGAGAAAATTGTGTTGGCCAGAACATCTCTCAGAAAGATTCCAGCACATGGTTGGAAGGAATACCTGGCCAAGTTGCTTTGATGGGGATTGGGGGCATACAGCCATAGCAGTAGAAACTCACTCAGTTGCCTTCTGGGTAAGTGGGGGTCTCATTACCTGGTGGAACTTTGCCTAGTGGAGCTGAGTTCCCTGAACGATAGGGAAGAGGATTCAGTGACATAAACAGGGCTCTTAATAAACTTGCTCACTCATTTATTCATTGCATTAATCATTCATTCAGTCATGTATTCAGTAAGTCTTAATCTGGCTCCTACTTTGAGCCATGTACTATTGTAGGTGCTGGGGATAAAAAATAACCATAGCAGATAGGTTCTGGTCTCTCAGGAACATTCTACTGGGGATGGAGACAGACGATAAACAAATACATGAGCACTTTTGTAATTTCAGGTTTTACTAAGAGGTGGGCTGGCCAAAGGCAATGGCCTATGAGATGAGCTGGCTTTTTACGGAGACTTCAAACAGATAAAGATGAGTCCCTGCACCAATCAGGTCATTTCTCTTGGGAAGTTGGTCAGCAGGGAGCTGCAGGGGGAAAAAAAAAAATCCCATCCCTCTCCTGTCTAGTCTACCGTGGTCCATTAAAATAACAACTTCCACCATTTTGGAAGTACCAGAGAGAGCTTCAGCCCATCCGCTCCCTCCCTTTCTCACTCTACCCAGTGGGAGTGAGTAGTGGATAGGTCTCAGTGTGGCCTGCTCAGCTGCTGCTTCACGTTCTGGTTTCAGAGTTGCCCTGCTGGAAGGCTCTTGCTTGGCATAGTGCAATGACCCGTTCGCCATCCCTCCAGGGTCTCTTCTTGCTCAGCTGGTGCGGGGTAGGTTGGCAGGGGGATGCCCATACTCTGCTCTGGGAAGCTCCACCGTCTACACTTGGTGGGGAAGGAGTAGAATTCCTGCCTCTCGTTACAGGTCTATGCTGTGCTCTCCAGCCCAGCTTTACCACCTCTGAGGCTGGTACTTTCATTGATTCCTGTGACTCTTTCTTATTTGGATCAAAGCCATCAGGGGGAAGAGATGTGACTGGAAAGAAACTAGGAGACCTCAATGGAACCAGATAGTTGGACAAAGAGAGGCAAGATAGATAGATAGATAGATAGATGAGTTAGGGTAGTGATAAATCTCTAGAGGGAAGATATTATAACATTCTGTAGTGCGGGGGGGGGGGTGACAAGTAACCCAATTGCTAGGACTGTTCTTGGAATGGGAACTACCTCACATTCCCCAGTTCTGCTCCTGTCTTGGTACGGTCTGCCAAGCTGGTTGCTCCATAGTTCCCCGGATATGCCTGTCTTTGTTCCTGTAGGCACGTCCTGGAAACAAGCTACCTTACTTGTGTTAGCTTGAGTGAGTTTTTGGCAACCAGAGGAACCTAACGTGGAATGAAAATATATAGCCCTCTTCATCCCTAGAGACTCAATGTGCTTCAACCGGCAAATATTTTTTGAAGCCCTAGCATATGCCAGGTCCTCTGCTAGACCTTGAGAAGAAAAGACCTAATATTTATAGTATTTTCTCTGTGTTAGGCACTTTTCCAAGCACAGCGTTCCTCATCTCATCCTCAATCCCATAAATAAAATTATTCCCATTTACAGACGAAGAAACTGAGGCACAGAGAGTTTAAGTAACACACTCAAGCTCTTGCAGCCAGCAGGGGCAATGCATCTTCATTTGGATTGCCCCCAGAGAAGCCCCTAAGACAGGATTTAAGTGCAAGTAGGGAAGCAAAGGTGAGGGAGTGGGGACAGCCTACTGAAGATGTATTATCATGTACGGTTGTGTGTATCAACGAGGCTGGGCTAAGGGATGCCCAGACAGAGGCTTAAAACATTAGTTTTGGCTGTGTCTGTGAGGGTGTTTCCAGAAAAGATTAGCATTTGAATGGATAGACCGAGTAAAGATGTGCCCACCAGTGTGCTGTGGGCACCACCCAATCCTTTGAGGATGTAAATGGTACAAAACAGTGGAGGAAGGGCGGATTTGCGGCCTTTGTGCCTGAGCTGGAACATCCAGCTTCTCCTGCCCTTGGACATTGGCACTCCTGGTTCTTGGACTTTTGGACTCAAACTGAATTACACCATTGGCTCTCCTGGATCTCCAGCTTGTAGATAGCAGATGGTGGGACTTCTCAGCCTCCATAATCACATGAGCTGATTCCTATAATAAATATCCTCATATAGATGTAGACAGAGATTAATGGAGATCTATATCTGTATCTGTAGACTATTTCTATCTCTATCTATCTATAGACATGGATACATAGATCTATCTGTTCCATTGGCTCTGTTTCCCTGGGGAACTCCTGGTACACCAAGGCAGCAACCCCTGTGGGCAAGTGGGGCTTGATCCCTCTGAGGAAGCTCTGGGAGCTGGCAGAACACTTATCAGAAATCTCCCATCAGGGGGTTGAGAGAATTAGGGATCTCTGTACTCTGTACTCACTTCTGGCAGGCATTGGTTGAGTGCTGCTCCTGGGTGGGGGCGTGAGGGGTCAGGAGGGCCCCCTCCTGTTTGTTCACTGGCACTTCTTGCCGGCCCTAAAGGTAGCAAAGCATACTGTGATGAGGCAAAGGCCCTCAAGGGAAGACATGCAGGTGTTGGCAGAAGGAAGTCATAAAGGCAGGAATGGGGGCGGGGAGTGGGACAGCAGTGGACCTAGAATTTGCACCCTGGTGGCCTGGCACGAGATCTGCACCCTTGACCACTCTGCTTTGTGAATAACGTTCTGCACTTATCCTGAGGAGCTCACTGTTGGGGAGCCAGGTAGGAACCCAGCACCCTTCTTGCAAGGTGGTTGATTCAGACTTTGACGGAGTGGGAGGGAAAACTGGGCAGGAGGAAGGGGAAGCTGGGGGAATCAGGGTAGGGGCTCCAGAAGGCTGGGGATGAACAGGATGGGCTAGGAAGTGAGAAAGGTGCAGAGAAAAATATCCCAGCTGCAGCAGAAAGGTAAGAAGGCGTGGCAGTATTTGGGGAGCAGGGTATGCCCGAAGCTGGGAAGAACAGAGAGGTGAGGTTGAAATGCAGGTTCGCACCAGAGTGGACAGATGAACAGCCCCAGTAGCAGCGCTAAGTATATTCCCTGAGGACTCACTCTGTGCCAGCATTTTCAGGTAGATAATCTAACTTAATCCTCCCCACCTCCCACTGCGGCTCATTCTTTAATTCCCATTTGGTGGAACTGGAAGGTGAGGCTCAGCAGGAGATTGGGTGATTTCTGAGGTCCCACAGCCAACAGGTGGCACTGTGACAGCTGGAGCCCAGATGGGCGGACCTGTGAGCCCCCTTTCTTACTCTTTTTTTTTTTTTTTTAAGATTTTATTTATTTATTTGACAGAGAGAGACAGCCAGTGAGAGAGGGAACACAAGCAGGGGGAGTGGGAGAGGAAGAAGCAGGCTCATAGCGAAACAGCCTGATGTGGGGCTCGATCCCACAAAGCCGGGATCACGCCCTGAGCCGAAGGCAGACGCTTAACCGCTGTGCCACCCAGGCGCCCCATCCCCTTTCTTACTCTTAACCATGGTGATGCTCCCTTGAAGGGCCGTGTAGTTCACAAAAGAGATCTGAACATGACTTTTAGGGCAGGGGACTGATTGAAGAGACTTTTTTTTTCCAGAGGTGGAGGCAACAAGACATTGTGACCCACTAAATGTGGGGAGAGGATGGGTGATTGACCGGGTCTAGAGGCATTTTCAGCACAGAGAGGGGAAGAGAATGTGGGGTGTCGAATTAGACCCACCTGTAATATTGGTGTTTATTTGTTTTTCCATTCTGTCTTGACCCTATAGCCCTGGCTATAGGCTGGTCAGTTTTTCTTCTTGAGCAGATAATTAAGTTCACACTCCACCTAGTTCCCTTATCGGGCTTCACACCCATGGGTCACCCAGTCAAGCCAGGGCCAGGTACCAGACAACTTGGGACAGCCTTGATGCCCCAGAGCCACCCACAAATTATTCAAATTAGCCAACCCACAGGGAGCCCAAGAAACCAAGATAGCCCCATTCTGCTTGCCATACGGAAGCTGTCCCTACAACAGCTCCAGCTCGCTGTTGCCATGTCCCTGGGCACGACACTTCTGTGGCCCTAAATGGTGGCCTCCTCCCATTGGGAGAGGTACCAAAGACCTCTGCCTGTCATCTATCCAAGTGTCAGTATGTTGTGTCCTGCCAGTGAGAGAATGGTGGGATCTTCTATAACTCTCCCTGGGCTTGAATCTCTGGTTCTGCCACTCAATCACTGAGTGATCCTGGGAAAATCGCCTCACCTCACTGAACCTCAGTGTTCTCATCCATGAAATGGGGTCAATAATCTATGTCGTAAGTGGGCTGAGGAGAGGAGTAGATGAACTAATGCAGACAGTCTCTGGCATCTATTAACTCCTTTCAAACGGCCATTTGGGCATGAGAAAGCGGGTCTGAGGAAGTGTTTGGGGCAGGGAGTTTGGTGTGTGGGCGGGGAGACTTCCCAATGACCTGGAAATCTTGGAATAAAAAGATTATCTATTTCAACTACCAGGAAGACCCTGCACTTCCTGCCTTGTAAATACCAGCAAACGAGATTGTCTGGAGGGTGGGGGATGTCTTGGGAGGCTCAGGGGAGATGCTTAGATAAACAAATAAGCTATTTGTGCTATGTGTGTCCATGGCTTTCTTGGCACCTGCACACCCCTTAGCCTACAAATTCCAGAACACAATTAAGTGTGCCTGTTCAACTTCAGAGAAGCTTATGCTACAGGACAGGAAGCACAACACCCCACACGGCCGTTGAGGGGGGGGAGAGACTGCATATATGAGCCTGGAGCCCCCTCCACCCCCACCCCACTGTCTCTTTCCCCCACGCAAGCTGTAGCAGGAGAGCCCCATGAGACCATCAAAATGAAAAACACCAGTCTGTTTTCCACGCATGGGGGGATGTCAATGCGTCCGGAATCAGCTATTTTGCAACCTGTTTGTCCAGATCTTATATCTAAATTATGTTCCTCAAAATTTAATAAATGAGGTTTAATAGAATGCACTCAGGCGGCACTGATGAAATCTGTCGCGGAAAATATTACAATTTCATTGTTTTTATATAACCTCCTCGGAACCCGCTTCTTATTATGTCTGCGCCTCCCCCTTTCCTTCCCATTTCCAGGTTTTTAAGTTTTTAGCTTAGCTGTGGAGTCCGGGGAGGCCCCTGGAGAGTGATTCCCTCTCCCTCTCTCTCTCCTCCATTACTCACAGCGAGGAGGGGCTGGATGGCTCCGTCTAACCCTTGCCAGGAGTAAACGAAGTTGTAAACAGTTGTTTTTAAAAATAGTTGGTTTCAGGTGAAAAATCTCTGTATTCAATTTCTCCTGTACCTAGAAAGCCACAGGAGCGCATTTCCTCCAGGGAAAGACATTGGGAATTTCAGCATTGGTATGCAGCCGGTCACCAATGTCTTGGCACTCCCATGCTGGAAGGGAGAGATGAGATTATCTCCCTCAGCCACAGAGAGCCACCTGCTCTGTGCTGGGCACTGTGCTAACAGCTTTACCTGATATTGAATCCTTATGCCAACCCTCTGAAGTAGGTCATCTCATTGTCATCAGTTACTGAAGAAGAAATTGGGGCTCAGAGAGGTTTAGTTACTTGCTCAAATCACACAGCACCAAGGGGTGGAGGCAGGATTTTAACCGAACTCAGTCTGAATTATTCAAAGCCTTAGCTCCCTTACAACATTGCCTTCTACTGTCTCATTTTGCAGAGAGGGAAACAGGCTCAGGAGGGTGAAGCATGGGTTGTGATTAAGAGCCTAGGTTCTAGAGGTCAAATTTACCCTATATCTATCACCTTGAGCACATTACCCTCTCTGATTCTCAGTGTTTACATTTGTGAAATGGGTTGTTGGGAGGAATTGGAGAAAATTGATGTAATGTGCTTACATGCATGGCACGGAGAAGATGCTCAGTAAATATTTATTTTGGAAAGTGATGACTGGCTCAAGGTCGGTTAGCATGGCATGTGCCTGCAAGTAACTGAAGACGTGAAATATCTGTCAGGCGTTTTATTTGGTCCATGAAACAGGAGGCTTGCTGTCAGACGCTTAAGATTTTTTTTTTTTTTAAGATTGTATTCATTTATTTGACAGAGAGACAGCCAGCGAGAGAGGGAACACAAGCAGGGGGAGTGGGAGAGGAAGAAGCAGGCTCCCAGTGGAGGAGGCTGATGCGGGGCTGGATCCCAGATGACTGAGCCATCCAGGCGCCCCAGGGCCTTAAGATTTTATCTGTAAACACACCTTCTGGGACCCAGGCTCCCTCTATCTTCCCGCTCTGCCATTTGCTGTCCCATGGTGTGGCTTTCTTCCTCATGGTTGCATAATGGCTGCTCCTGCACCTTCTAAGCATCTTGTCTGTGATCCAGGCAATAGGGGAAACAGAGGCCCCAAGAGGAAAGCTGATAGACTCATTGTCCCAGGGACACAAGTGAGAGCGGGAGCCAGTTTCCTGACTTCCAGTCCAGCCTTTCTGTGGTGCCAAGCGATCTTGCCAATGAGGATTTTATGTTTACATAAATTGAAAGCCTCTGGTTTTAAACTCCAGACCTTATCTTCAAAGAAATAGGCCAGAGGATGTGACAGAGGCTGGAGGACAAAGTCATCCCAGGGCCAGTGCCGGCCTCAGGCAGAATCATTAGATAACCCTTCTCTGTCTTCCTGGTATTCATACCCAGAGCTCTGTGGTGCCCCCTTAATGCCCCAGACCATCCTCCGCCCCCACCCCCTCGCTAGAGCCCCACAACCCGATCAAGTGTCATCCATTTCCATCCTGAGTCCTCATCCTGTGGAACTTTGCCTGCTGCTTTCCAAGGGGACACTCTTGTCACAAGGTATCCTCAGTCCCGCACCCCCCGTGGGCATCAGTGACATTGAATGAATCACTAAATGAGCTCATTTGATAAATGAACTTTGCAAATCCACATGAAGGGCTCTCCTCTGAAAGAGCATTTTAACAGGGGCCTCCTGCCGACAGTTCCTTCATTCAAGAACTTAGTCTTCTAAGGAAGGTTCTGATTCGGTGACAGGTGCCTGGGGTGGGAGAGATATTTGGGGAAGCTTCTTGGGATTTTCAGAGTCTCCTGTCTCCTGGTGAACTGTTACTTGTTGCCCTCTTCTGGCTGGGAGGTTGGGGCAGGATGCATAGAGGCTTGCTCCCCAAGGGGCACCTGATCTGAAAAGGGGTCTCAGGGATAGGGTGGAGCTAGAGGTATTGCCTCAAATGGTCTCCAGGGCAGTGTGGGACCAAGGCAGGATGGTGCAAGGGTGGATGAGAAGCTGGGAGCCTTGAACGGAGGCTGCAGCCACACTGAGCACCAGGCAGGGGGAAGGGTTGAGGTATGAACTGATGCGGTTATGTCTCCCAGGATGGTAGTGTGTCTTTCCTTCAGTCCCTCCCCCCCAGCACATGGGAGGATTGTTACCGGCACACCCCTGTCCCCCCATGTGCTGAGCCACCTCTCGCGGGAGTCCTATCACAAGGATCTGGGACATTGGGTGGAGTAGGATCTTTAAAATTTTTTGCCGTATGTTTCTTAGTGTAGCAGTTACCAGCGAGGGCTCTAGAATCCCCTCCCTTGGCTCCAGTCCCCTTTATACCACTTACTGCCTGGCCTAGGGGACAGTTATAAAGATAATTTCATCTGATTGTTGTAGGTTTTGGATAAGATAATATACAACTTGTAGCACTTGATACATATCAAGTGTTTGTATTAGGTTCGTTAGTAAAGCAGCTAGCAGTGCCCTCTTACCTCACACAAGGTATATCATGCCATCAACTGCTTTCCCCTCTATTCACACCTACTGATTTGCACTGGAGGCTTCTAGAAAAAAATAATTCCATCAGCCCCAATGTCTGGTGTTCAGACACAGCAAGACTGCACACATGATACCATAGAGGGGGGAGAGGAAGCTCAATGAGGATAGACTGTAAAGTGACAAAGAGGTCTCTGTTCCAGTGAATCCGCCAGTAGGGAAAAAATTCAATGGGCATAGTGACCCAGTCCCAACCCGAAATCCTGGGAGTTGGAGGAAAGAGTAGTTCTGGGAAAAAAAAAATAAAAAACCACAAAAAAACCAAGTGTGCTCTTCCTTTTGTCATCCTAAACTTGGCACTGTTGAGAGAAAAAGGCTGTGTAATAATGTGAAGTGGGGCTGTGGTCCCAAGTGCGGGGTCCCCCCATGTGGCAGGGTTTGGGGTAAGTTCTGCACAGTAATTCCTGCCAGGCATGGGAGCCCCAAGTCTCCCAGCTGGAAACAGTGCCGAGGTGGCAGTGGGACAGACTGCAGCTGCCCGGAGTACCAAATACGAATGAGCTGTCACCCCCTGGGGACTCCCCAGCTGCTAGATTGGGGCAGGAGCCTTGAAGAAGGTTGAGGGTCTTCCTCTTGCCAGGGGAAGGGGCTGCGGAGCTGGAGAACCTCAGGTCCGCCCTCCCGCGTGACCCTGTTTGTACACACCAGCTGGAGAGTCTTGGTGATGCTCAGGTTACCCCCACACCACGCAGGATATCATTACATGCTAACTTAACACAGAACAGCCTGAGCGGAGAAATACCAGGGGGATTTATAGCAAAGGAGTCACGGGGACAGAGGCGGGCTCAGCCTTGCTGCCTGAGGACACCAGGAGATGGATTATGGCTCTAAAACATTGCAACAACGCCCAGCTGTGCGGTCTCTTTACTTCTCTTTCTTCCTTGCTTGAAACTGCCTTTTCAGACCTCACTGTCAAGTCCCTTCCACTGCCATTGCTCTGCAGGAAATCACAGCCCTCATCCAGCACGGGTGTTCGGTCTCTCGCCGGTCCTTAGCTGCTTAGAATGTGAACAGAAAGGGAAAATGCAATTTAAAAAAAAAAATACATGGCTGTAACTGATTTATTAATAGCCCATAATGCTGGTAATAGGCAATCTATAAGTCTGTTCTTAAGAATTTATAGGGCAAATATTCCAGCACCATATTAAAGACACCACTCATAAATGCCTGCAAGCCTCAATCTATTAACTTAGGTGGTGGGAGAATACCATTATCTGTAGGAAAACAGAGATCCAGCCCCCAGCTTTGATTTCCTCAGATGCTCCAAAAAGCGCACAGTAAGTAAGCAAATTGTGTGACAGGCCGCAGGCAAAAGTATCCTGTGCATAGAAATCAGATGTTGGCTTTCTTAATATGTGTGCTTTTCAGAAAGAGCCTGGGCTTGGGGGAGTGCAGGAGTGGGGCAGTCATGAAGAGGGGCGCTGGAGAGAAGCAGAGGCTGGGACTCAGATGAGGCATTGGGGCCTTTTCCTTTTTTCTTTATTCACCAAGACTTCAAATAATTCTGCATATAAAAGTAAAACATGCTCACTGTTGAATATTTGACAAATATTGTCAAGTGTTAAAAAATAGGGGAAAAATGACCCATCATTCAACCACGGATGACCTCCTTTTAAATCACCGTTCCTTACAGAAGGGTGGAGAGATCACTTGCATCCCAATTCCTAGGGATGGGAGCCGGGGCCTCATTAAAAGTAATTTCCAGGCCCCGCCCAACTTACTGACTCAGGAAGGTGTGGAGGTGGGGCTTTGGCATCTGTACTGCTAGTGGGCTCTCCAGGTGATTGTGAGTGAGGCACACTGAGGCTTGGGAACCTCGGTCTTTTTAAGTGATTATAACCTGAGTACAGTTACCAAATGGCAACTCCTGAATTAGTGAAATCAGAATACCCTGGGGTATTCTGCACTATTCACCATCACCAATAGGTGAGAACAATCTGAATGTCCACCAGCTGATGAATTGATAAACAAGATGTGGTCTGTCCACGCAATGCATTATTATTTGGTCATGAAAAGGAATGAAGCACTCATTTGTGCTACCATGTGGATGAACATTGAAAACATTATGTGAAGTGAAAGGAGACAGACACAAAAGGATGAGTGTCGTAGGTTGCATTTATACAAAACAACCAGAGCGGGCAGATCCATAGAATCAGAAAGCTAGGGGCTGGGGGGGAGGGGGAAATGGGATATGGGTTTCCTTTTAAAGGGTAAGGAGTTTCCTTTTGGGGTGATGAATATACTTTGGCACTAAATAGAGGTGGTGGTTGCATAATACGGTGGACGTGCTAAGTGCCACTGAACTGTACACTTTAAAATGGTCAATTTCATGTTATGTGAATCTTACTTCAATAAAAAACAATCACTTGAGGAAATGAAAAAAAAATTCAGATTTCCGGGCTCTGTCCCTGGAGATTCCGCTTTCATGTATCTGGGGCAGAGCCCAGGCTTCTGAATTGTAAAAGGAGATGGCAGCAGGTCCTTCTAATGTAAGACCAGGCTTGGGTGCGCCGGGCTAAGCTAGAATGATAGCCATACAGGTCCAGAATGAGGACGGCACCTCTCCAAAATGGCAGCCACCTGCAAACCATAGTCTCCCTTTTTGCTTCCTTGCCTGTTACCTGGGTTTGTGGTATGGACTAAATGTTTGTGTCCCCCACCCAAATTAATATATTGAAGCTTTAACCCCCAATGTGGCGGTATTTGGAGATATGGCCCTAGGTAGGTAATTAGGTTTAGGTGAGATCTTGAGGGCGGGGCCTCCATAATGGGATCACTGTACCCTTAGAAGATGTGGAAGAGGCAGGAGTTCATTCTCTGTGCTATCGGAGGAGCCGGTATGAAGGCAGGCCATTGGTAAGCCAGGAAGAGAGTCCTCACCAGGGACCAAATCTACTGATGCCTTGATCTTAGACTTCCCAGCCTCCAGAACTGTGAGGAATGAATGTCTGTTGTTGAAGCCACCCAGCCCATGATATTTGTCAAAGCAGCCCAAGGAGGCTAAGAGGTTTTTTTTTTTTTTTTTTTTTGAAGATGTTATTTATTTTGAAGAAAGAGGGTGCATGTGTGTGTGGGCAGGGGTGCAAGGGGTGGAACAGAGGGAGAGGGAAGGGAAAGGATCTCAAGCAGACTCCCCGCTGAGCACAGAGCCCGATGCAGGGCTTGATCTCACGACCCTGAGGTCATGACCTGAGCTGAAACCAAGAGTCAGATGTTTAACCAATGGAGTCACCCAGGTATCCCAAGCTTAGAGTTTTTTAAGGCTTGACGTTCCAACTTCCACACCCCCTGCCTGGAGTGCCCTCCTTCTTCTTGACGTGTCCAGATTTACTCTAAACCTCAGCTCAAGTTCTTACTGCGAGGACGTCTGGAGCAGCCTCTTTACTTGCCCAGGGCTCAGGCATTTCCTGACCACCCTCAGAATTTAGCAAATTGTGTTAAGTCTTGACTACACTTGCTTTTGCTGCTTCTTGATCTGGTTCTGGCTAAGTTTTCTGCGTAAGTTTTCATCCTATGCTACTTTCACTTTTGATCATTCTTTAAAAATATTACTTTCACACTTTATTTGGGGTTAGAATTCATCTGTTTCCCTCACTCAACTCTGAGCTTCTCTAGGGTAGGGTCCCTGCCTTGTTCACCCAAGGGTCCCGTGTGGAGCCCCCACATATCCCAGTGACCCCTTCTACATAAAGCTCTCATGCCCAGTCAGTCAGTTGATCACTCCCCCACTCCTGTGGTAATAACAGTGATAAAAAACAAGAGTATTAACAGTGTGGTTTACTGAGCACGCATGTCCCAAGTTTTGTGTCAGTTCTACACACAAAACTTCTCGGATCCTCAAGATGAACTTACAAAGATATTCTTACAGTAAGGAAACCAAAGCCTAGGAAGCAATTTTCTCCAAGTCTAAGAGAGCAAAATCAGAAATGAGCAGAGCTCAAACTTGAACTCAGTTTTGACTCCGAGTCTGTTTCTAACCGCCAGCCGCTCATTGCTTCCCATGGTCATTCCTTGTGCCTCAGTTGGGGCCCTTAGCACTACTTGCCTTGAAGGCTATGGTTTCTCCAGCCAGCCAGCCAGCCAGCCAGCCAGCCAGCCAGCCAGCAAACTTTGCAGGGCACTGAGTAAAGTGTTTGAGACTCAGAGGAGAATGATTGAGATGAAATCCCTGCCTATATTTGAGATTGATTTCTGTTATTAGTTCCTACACCTGTTTTTCATGACCAGCACCCACTTTACTTCACCGGTCACTTCTGTCATTGGGGTAACCTCTCCCCACTGGAGACAGTAGGGTGGGGCCATAAATGGAGGCTCTGCTCTACCCTGGCCAGGGGTGAAATTGTGCCCTTAGCAAGGCCAGTCCATCACCCGCTCCCTGGAACTTGATTCTGAGCAGAGAGACAAGGCGACTGAAAGGTCAAGGCTCTATTTTCATCCCAGTAGTGGATTCATGCCCAGATTCTACTCCTTGGCTCCCTGGAGCATCTTTAGTTCATTCTCCAGGCCCAGTCCAATCTCACATTGATTTCTTGAGTTCTGACATCGTTCCAATAAACTCCCTTGTTGCTTAAGTTAGCCAGAGGCTGTCTCTGTCCCTCACGACCAGTGAACCCTGACCTATACAAAGAAGTAGTGTGTCAACTAGGTGCACATGGAAGAGGCACCCAATTCAGTTTGAAGGGGTCAGGGAGCATCTTGGGACAGGTAACATCTGCACTGAATCTTGGAGGATGAACAGGAAGGAGTGAGATATAGAAGGGGATGGGGCCAGGGTGCAAGGCAGAGGAAAAAGTATGCTCACAAATACTGACGATCAGCAGCTCTTATCAAGCACTTTCTCACGTAGCTCCCACAATGACCGCTGAGGCTGGTTCTGCTCCCATTTTATAGTTGAGGCTCAGAGAGACAGTGTGCTTTGCTCATGGCCACCCAGCTAGTGAATGGTAGAGATGGGATTTGAACCTAGAACTTTCTAAAGGCCTGGTTTCACAGTAGGGGGGAGTTAATGGCCAGTCCCCAGACAGCCTGTCAAGAGGCCATTTTTTTCCTGGACTGTTGGCCTCATTCCTCCTGGGGCAGTGGCCTTCTGGTCATGTGATTCTCATCTCTGGCAATTTCTGGGTCTTCCTAGGGGAGACCTGCTCTGCATACATGTGATTCTAATGGCTGAGATGTTTCTGTTCTCTGCTGAAAGAGTCATCACTTACTTCTTTTCAGAAGTGTGGGCAATTAGAGGAGCCAGGCATCAGGCCCTTGCTAATTGCCTTTGTCTGTGGATCTGATGCAGCCTCCCCTGTGGCCAGGGCGGCAGGGCATTGGCCTCTGGGAGGATGTGAAGTTGCTGCTAAGAACAGAGAGAGTATGGAATACAGCTAAGGGCAGGGCCAAGGAAGGGAAGGAGGGTTTCTGCGTGTGTGTGTGTGTGTGTGTGTGTGTGTGTGTGTGTGTGTGAGAGAGAGAGAGAGAGAGAGAGAGAGAGAGAGATGGAGGATGGATATGGGGGATTTCACGGCCTGAATTAATCTCTCCTCCTCCCAGCTCCTTCCTTCCTTCCCAATCCTTATCCAATTTCTTCATTTATTTTTCTCCTTTCTTATACAAATATCACAAGCTCTTTTTTGGGGGGGGAATATTCAATTAGGAAAACAGGCCAAAAAAATGGGGCCCAAATTCACTACCCCAGACCAGCCATGGTACCAGAACAATTTGTGATCACCTAATTTTATATACTCTTTTGTCATCTGCCTTTAAAAAACCCAAACAACTACCTAGGCAATACATTGTAAATATTTCTATGGCAGGAATTTTTGTTGGCCACATAGTATTTATTTATTTTTACAAATGTTTGTTGAGTGCCTAAGTGTTTTATATGTTGAGGATGTATCAGTGACCAAAAGGGCAAAAATCCCTGCCCTCAACTAAAACCCAACGTTGTCACTGGGGCCCACCAGCCCCACCACGATCTGTCCCTTATGTTTATCCAGTAGTGACTTTCTCCCTCAGTTCTGCTTGAGAGCAGTTGGAGGAAGAACGACATCACCTGTTTGGATTGACCAATAAACCAGGAGCCAGGGACCATTTGAATCCTTCTCTTTCCTTTCTAGTCTAGCTCGACTTTGACTCAAACAAAGAAATTTGGGATCCAACACGGAATTGCAAAATGGACATGATTCTTGTCCTCAGGGAGCTCATAGACATTTAGACAGCTCTAAAATCTTCCCATTATTAACATGCTGCAGGGAAGGCTAGAGGGTCATGTTGGTGGGAGGTGCTGTTGGCCTGGGGAGATGTGGGAAGGTGGGGGACATGTGACTCTAGGCTAGGGAAACAGCCAGGGACAGTTCTCCCAGTGGAAAGAAAGCTGGACTTGGCTGCTTGTTCAGCCCCTAATCCTGATGAACTGGGAGCACATTGAGCAAAGCATTCTACCTTCCTGACTGCCTCCCAAGCCTCCCCTGTAAAACGGGAATGCTGACACCAAGTGTACTTATCAGGATAATTTCCTCCAAGTGGGAGGGACTTGCGCTCTGGATGACTGCTTCCCATTTAGGGGGATTTCATGCCTTTCCCCCATCATCGGGTTAGTTCGAGTTATCATTTATTGAGCACCTACTAAGCACCTGGCATTGTTCCAGACACTTTACGTCAGCTGTCTAATTCAATCCTGTGAGGTAGGAATGATTACATGTCTTCCTTTAAAGATAGGAAATACAAACCTCAGAGTTTGAATAACACACCCAAGGTCACACAGCCAAGAAAGGGCAAAGCCAGAATACCTACACAGGTCTGCTGAGTGCAGAGCAGGTGTGCTTTCTTTTTTGCTGGATCTACTGAAATAACCAGTTCCTTTTATTTGACAACTCTCTCAGGATGAGGTACAAAACTCTTCAGAAAGAGCTTAGCATTGCAAAACCAAGCATCCTGGAATGAAACAGTAAAAAAGAAAACACATTTCAAAAGAACATAACAAGGTTTTTAAAAAATGTGTCTCTTTTCATTGTTTTTCTTTTTTCCTCATTATGAAAGCAATTCATATTCACTGTGGAAATTTGGAAAATACAGAAAAGTATAAAGAAGAAAATAAAAATCATCCTAATCTTATTACAGAAAGAAAATTGCTGTTAACATTTGTTTTATATCCTCCCAGTATTTTTTCATATGCCTAAATGTACATATATATATTTTAACATAATTGGGATTGTCCTGCCAAATTGCTTTCCAGAAAGGTTGAGCTAATTTACAGTCCCACCCAACAGTGTTTGAGAGTGCTTTCTTCAATCTGGCCAGTATAGAGGTTTTTCTTTTTTGTCTTTTTTTGTGTTAAACCTAATTTAATAGGTTTAAAAGGCAGTATCTTGTTTCTTCTTGCATTTCTTTGATTACTGAAATGGCTGAATTTAAAAAAAAAGAACTCATAAGCTTATTAGACACATATATTTATTCTGAGAATTGTTTTTCACATCTTTTTTTTCACTTTCTTTCATTGGAGCTTCTAGTTTTATATTTCTTATTGATTTGTAAGAACTCTTTATATATGACAGTTTTAAGACTTGTCTGGGGATAAGTGGAGGCAGGCATACTTTCCTCTTGGGCTTCTACATTTATTATAGTTTCTTTCTAAGAAGTTGGCTGTTTGGCTTCCTAATTTGGCTTGTGATTTTGGAGGAGCAGGAAAACATTTAAGTTTTTTTTTTTTTAATCGTGGTCAAATACATCATTATTTTCCTTATGATATAGTTTAAAAAGATGGATTTAAGACTTTACCCTATCACTGTAGATCATTCACTAGTCCTAGTTTCTCTAGCATAGTGGTCATCAAACATAACAGCAAATCAGGATTGCCTGGGGTTTTGTTTTTGTTTTTAATTCTCAATGCCTAAGCCACACCCCAAACCAATTAAATCAAAATCTTAGAGCAGGCGTTGAACCTGATTGTCAGCTCTTTAAAATCTTTCCAGTTGCGTGCAAAGGGCAGCCACACTTAAGGACCACTGCTTTATCATTTTTCCCACAATGGGTAGGGTCTAACGACTCCCCGCATGTACTGAACACACAATACCAAAATGGACCTCTTCCTTCTTGGAGCAGAAAATAGGGTGTGGTGAAGCCAGGCAGATCTTGGGGGATGGGAAGAGGACTATATGCTTTGGGGGGAGGTGCATATACTCTTCAGAAAGGCTGAGGAGAGAGGCTGTCATCTACATCATTTGGAGAGGAAAAGGAAATGCAGAGGGAGGAAAAAGCAGTTCAGAGGCCTGGTTTTATTATCTCCATTTTACTCATGAAGAAACTGAGCACCAGAGAGGTTAAGCCAGTTGCCCAAGGTCCCCCGGCAATTTGTAGGCCAAGTCACAGGTTCCCATTTTTGAGGCATGAGGTGGGACAGCACTGGTTATCGTGCCATCCATCTGTCCTTGGGAGGGGACTTGATGGGAGTCCTTCCTTCCAGGGTCTTGTCTGCATTTTGAACAACTGGAGATGCGGGATAAGTCGGATCTCCTTTGTCATTTTTCACATAGGGTGGGGAAGTTCATGAAAACAGCTGAAATCAGTATGCTGTTTTTGGTTACTTTTGTCTAGGATTGCCCCAGCCACCAATCCTTCCTGATGAGCCAAGTAGTTGGAAGTTGGGTGTGGACTGTTGTTTCCATTTTTTTTAAGGATGTGGATGTCTATAGCCAGGTTAGCAGAGATGAAGGTGACCTTCCTGAGGTCTTACAGAATCTCAAGCACGATGTCCTGTCAGTTGGAGGCCGAATTGGAGCTTGTTTGGACACACGCACTGTAGTAAGACTTGACTCAATCTTCACAACAGCTGTAAGAAGCAGCTGAAGTAGCAGAAGTAAAATGTATTCCCATTTTACAGATAAGGAAACTGAGGCACAGTGTAAGCCACACAAAGCTCAAGGTCGCACGTGCTGGCATAGAGTGGAATAATCTGCCTCTCGCCCCCCAACAGCAGCAGACCCCCAAACTGCACATCTATCACCACCGTTTCCCCCTTTTCATCACCTTTCTACCGCTCTCCCCTGGGAGACCTGCCTCTCCAAGCCTGTTCCTCATCAGAGGGTGACAGTGTTTCTCTCCAGAGCTGCTCTTGGCTTGTAATTACTAATCAGATGTAGGCGATCAGGCTGCATTTCCATCCCCCCGTTTTCCTCCCCTCCTCCCCTCAAGGGACACCTTTCTGGGGGGAAGGTGACTCCTTCAGGAATTCAGATTAACATCAGCAACAGGGGTGGGGTGGGGGAGAGGATGAAGAAAGGCATCAAACTCGTTTGCAAATTGCAAATGACAAGGCATCTTCTGCGATGGTTTGCTCTCTGCTATTTTAAGGGGCCTCATTTAGCATAATATTTGCATCGTTTGTGTCTTACCCGATAATTAGGAGTAGAGACAAATTCTTCTTGTTCTCAGACTAAGGGCATTGGGGCGGAGAATTAAGGAAGCTCTGGAGATGGCATGAGGCAGTAAAGCCTTTAAAAGTTATTCCCTACAGCCCCCCCGCATCCCCACCCACTATCTTGCTAAAGTTCCCTGAACACTGGACTTCTGAACTGGGGTCATTGTTTATTGTGTGGCTCCAGGGAGCCTATGACCTCCCTGAAACTCTAAGCAGAATTCAGTGTTTATGAAATTGTTTGCGATTTTTTCCCCTTTACAGCAGGGTGGTACCTAGCTTCCCTCAGTCCCAATTATCTGTAACTTTCAAATTAGGAATGATTAGGAGCGGGCATTAGTTTGGCTTCCCTATCATCCACCTGCCCTTCTTTGGGTTCCAGCATCTTGATTTTCCTTTGGGAAACCAACTCTCCTCCATCCTCATTCCACGTTAGGGCGGTCCGGTAGAGCTTCCCGTGACAATGCAAATGTACCATACAGTCCATTTCTCTACTCAAGAAGGCTAAGGACCTATATGCTGGCTGAGCAGTCATGAGGGTCCCTGGTGGTCCACATCTTTGGCCTGATTTCTCTCCAAGCCTGACAAATTCTTCCTCCCCTTCTGATTTACTTGTCTTTCTGATGGCTATTGCAGTAATGAGTCAGTGGTTGAGTATATTTAAATGCAAAATACCATTATCCTTCATTAAAAGGCCTGTCACCACTGGCCTTCCTGGGAGAGAGTGATTATGCTATTAAGGGCCCCTTGACATATGGCCCAGGAATGACCAGCCCATCCCAGGCCTCCTGCCTCCCTTCCTGGGATGATCGTCTTCCGACTCAGCTGCTTATGTTGATGAGGGCAAGGCAAAGCCCTCTGAAGCCAAACTTATGGTGTGGGGGAGGACACCAAGGACTAGGATGCTGCTGCCTCATTTTCACCAGCCTGCAAGGTGCCTGGGAAGTATCCTGTTGCCTTCTAGAGAAGACCCATTTCCTATCTCTCTCATCATTAGATCCTCAAGCCTGACTTGAAAATTTTGTTCTCTTTCAGTATCCTTTTAGAAAATGTGACTCCCTTTAAATTGTCCAACATTGGATTTTTAAAGGTCTAACCGGTGCCTAGGTTGGCAGTTGACAGTAGTTAAGAGCACAGGCTTTGGAGTTGGGCATATCCTTGCTTACGGTTCTGCCACTTATTCACTGCGTGAGAGTGGACAATTTACTTAACCTCTCTAAGCCCCGTTTTGTTAATTTCAAATGGGGATAAGTAGTGTGGCAGACACTGTTGCTTCCCTAGCCAATAGCATGCCTCATTTTTTTTTTCTTATGCCCACCTCCCACTCTAGAGCTTAAAAAAGCCAGATACTTTCATAGCCTCCTTTGCAGTGAAGGGTGACCATGTGACTTGAGTTTTGGCCAATGAGATAAAAGGGAAGTCGGTGTAGAGGATTCTGGGACTGATTTTCTCCAGTAAAAAGGAGAGCAGTACCTGAAAATAGACTCCCGTTCCCTTTCCTCCTTTCTGCTTTGAATGTTTTTGCGTGGGGTTATGATGTCTGGAACCATAGTCGCCATCTTGTGACCATGAGGCAACAGACCTGTGAATGAAAAACCAGTACTCCAAGGATGATGGAAGAAAAGGATATAAGAGCCCACATTCTTGGTAATATCCTTGAGATGCTGAATCAACAGTGGGATGTCCAATTTCCTTGTTAAGAACGTTCTTATTGCTTAAGCCATTGGTAGTCATTTACTGGCAGCCTAAAGGATTTATAAATGATACATCAAGCCCAGGCTCACAGGTTGTTGTGAGGAATAAATAAGATAGGGTGTGGAGAGTTCCCTGCATAGTCCCAGGAACATGATGAGCATAAACAAAATAGCATTTATGATTGACAGGAATAACTATACCCAAAGATCCACAGGTGAGATTTGAGGAAGCATTGGGAAATCTGTGATGTGTAAAATTTGGCCCTTCCTTCCTATCTGGGTGGATATTGGAATCATAAAAGGTTAGCACGAGAAGGGAATCTTTGATCTTAAATTCAGCTTAACCTCTTTCATTTTAAAGATAGGACATTGGTTCTCAGAATGGTGAAGAAACCATCCCCAGGTCACATAACAAGTTAGTGGCAAATTATGGCAAAAGCAGGGCTAGAGCTTAACGTTTCTTGGACTTAAAGGCTGAAGTTCTTTCATTCACACGCAATTGCTGTCCATTCTTATTTCAACAAGCTCAAAGGTTGTTGTGGGGGAGGGGAGAATAAAATGAGACATCACATAGGGAATAATCTTGAAAATTTTGGGAAGAACTCCACATGAGAAGTTATGATTCTTAGTGCATATGGTTGAGTGTTTTGCTACTTTGTCAAATGGGCAGATGTCCTGGGAGTGGGGGGCTCTGTGCCCAGCTGGGTGGTGCACCTATATTCATTGGTTCACTGACCCATTGATTGATTCATTTATTCAAGAAATAGTTACTGAGTGCCTATTATCATCTAGATACTGGGTAGATTTTGTTTGACATTAGTGGAAATGAGTTGGGGCAAAGGATGCTAAGTGAAACTCCTTACCTCCCCTCCCAGAGCAAAGCCCTGTAGTTTGCTGAATTAAATTATCACATGCGATGATTGACTTAGGATCCTCTTGTCGCAGTAGATTCTTTTCTGTTTGGACACTCAAAGATGTGCTGAAAACCTGATGATATTGCTGGGATCACATTTTTGGGGACATGTCTTGAGAAGGTCTTGTTACTTCGTTTCTTGGTGACTTAGTAGTAGTTTTGGGGATGTTCATACTGATTTACTGGCCGCTTCCTTTGCAGGGTGAGGGGCTACATTGGGATGGGGCTGGCCTCAGGCCTGGAATTTTCTTGCAGGGAGGGAAGAGGTCTGAGACTGGAGATGGGTAACTTTAGGCTGAGAGCAGATGGCAGTGGGTGAAGTGTGGATAGAGTTATAAGAACCTGGTCTTTCGGGTGAGAGAGTGCTCTTAACTACTGTGGACAATTGGAACTCAGCTCACTGGGGACTCCTGGGAGAGCTATCCCACTTAAGAAGTTAAGAAGCTGGGATTTTCATTTTCCAGCTACCACCCATCCCTGGGTAAGTACCATTATTGGGGCATTAACTCCCAGAATTCCTAGTACATCCTGAGTGGGTCAGGAGAAGACAGCCTTCGGGTAGAGACTTGCAGGAGAAAACTCTCAAACATATGTTGGAACGATGAATGCCAAGGGGATACGGACAGGTCAATCTAAATTCAGAGTCATGTTCTACTGCTTATGACTAGCCATGTATTCTTGAGCAAATCATCTAACCCTCTGACTATTCAGAGTGTAGTCCGTGGGAGCATGGGCATGACCTGGGAGCTTTTAGAAATGCAGATTTTCAGGTCCCATCCCAGATGTATTAATTACCTGTTACTACATAACAACCCAGAAACTTAGCAGTTTCCACAACATACATATGATGTCTTGGCTAGAGTCTGCTTGCTTTTATGACATGCATGGGGGATGCTGCTTTGTGGTTAAGGAGAAGGGAGATTTGTAGCCAGAGAAGGCTGGGGAGGGAAGAATGGAGTAGTAAGTGTAGTCAAGTGTCTCTCTCTCCCATTACCCACACCCACCTCCACACCTAGTTAATGGCCTCATTTTGAGCTCCAATGAAGTTAGCAGTTAAGATGAAAAGTCAAAGCTGTCAGGTTCAAGACATATGAGAGATTCTGGACCTAAGCAGGGCTTCTTAGGGATGAGGTAGGAGCCCAACTTAAGGAAAACTCCATCTCCACAGTTCTGTCTGAGGTCTCAGTGCTGCTCTGGCCCTTGGAGGCTCATGGTGGCTTCTAGTGGATGTATCCAGGGGCAGGAGCTTTGAGCAGCTATGAGACCCAGCTTTCTGCTCTCTGCCCCTCCTCCAGTCAATGGCTCAGGACCTATGTCAGCACATGAGGGCTCTGAGTTTTAACTGCTCACTAATTTATAGCACTATTTTAAGCCCCTTAGGTGTATGAAGACATTCAATTCTACAATAACCTCATGATATAGGTTTATATTAATATCTTCATATTTTATATAAGGAAAGCAAAGTTCACAGTGGTTAAGTAACTTGTGCAAGGTCACACAACGAGGGAGTAGCAGAGTCAAGCTGTCAGTGTGACCTCAGGTTTACTCATGAGCTGCAGTTCTGACACAGGTTGCACACCTGTAGATTGTCAAGCACTTGATGATTATAGGTCAGGGTTGATGTTGGTTTTTATGTTTTTGCCACAGTTACCTTTGTTCCTTCTAGCCATTTTTTGTCATACAAATTTTTACGCTTCTGTTGACTCATTTATTCAGTAAGTGTTTATTGAGTGTTTACTATGTGCCAGGCATTATATAAAGGACCAGGGAAACAGAAGGAAGTGAAACACACAAAATCTCTGTCTCTGTGGTATTTATGTGCTAGTTGTCCAATAATGGACAAGTGTGTTATCCAGTATATTAGAAAGTGGCAAATGCTATAGAAAAAATAGATCAGGGTAAAAGTGATTGGTAGTGTATGTTGCAATTTTAAATAAGGTGGTAGGAGGTGAGGGAATGAGCCAGGCAGCTACCGGGAGGAAGAGCATTCCCGTCAGAGGGAACAGCCCATGCAAAGCAGACGGCCAGAGTATGCTGGGAGCATTTTAAGAACAGCAAGGAGATCAGTTTGACTGGAACAGGGTAAGCAAGGGGAGAGTAAAAAGAGATGTGCCCACAGAGTGGCTGAGCCAAACAGGTAGGGCCATGTGGAGACTCTGGCTGTTACTTTAAGTGATTTGAGGAACCATTGGAGGGTTGTGAAAAGGGGAATGACTCAAGTCAATTTGATTCTAAAGGAGCACAACAATGTAATGAGGTTATTGTATTGAGAATGGGCTATAGCAGGATGAGTATACAGTCAGGGAGACTAATGAGAAGGCTCCTGCAGTAATCCAGGTAAGACACAGTATGGGGATCTTGGGCCAGGTGAGGTGGTGAGGAGTGATCAGATTCTGGATACAGACACTAGGTTTTCAGCAAACATGAGATTGAGGATTTATGTGCCCCACACTTCACAGCTGCTCGGGTCATGGGGGCTTGTGTAACTGGGAATCTTTGGTTCTGAAAGCAGCTAAGACCCTTGACTCCTTCATGGGGCTGCACATATCAGACATGTCAGCATCAGGAGTTATTGCTGGCAACATCTTTTGTCTCTCCAGCAGGGAGATCAGCGGAAGCTTTTATCTTAATTAGGTTACACAGGGCGCCATCATCCATCCGTCTTCCCCAATTAACTTGGGGGAGAATATGAGGGTGATGGTGGAAGGGAAGACAGCCCCAAGCTGATAAATATGAATCAGAACAGACTAGTTGGAGTGTCTGAGGACTCATCAGAAAGGAGGAGGGAGAGGAGTAGTATTTGTCAAAGATGTTTTAGTGGAGAGAAAGTGCAGAAGGCTGTTGTGTGGTAGGAGATTGATTTAGGATTTGCCCCAGGGGGCTAAGCCTGCCTTAATGGGAGAACTCCACCTGCATATTCCAGACTTGGGACATTGTTGATGTCACTAGGCTGGTTAGAGTAATCAAGATTCTGGAAACTCTACTGATGGCTGCAGTAGGAGTGGCTTGTGTAAGCTGCCACCACTGGATGTGACATGATGTCTCATCCTGGCTGTACATTAGATTCAGCAGTAGAGAGAAGGAAGGGATGGAGCTCCCAGAGAAGGAACAGTGGGTCTCTGTCCGAGGTGCTGAATTCTCCAAGCACTGCTTTCTTCATTCAAATGTTAACATATTTATTGAGCACCTATCACATCCCAGGTCCTGTTATAGAGTCAAACATACAACAAGGAACAAAACTGACAAAGATAGCTGCCCTCTTGGAGCTTGTGTTCTAGTGAGTGGAGTTAGACAAGTTAAAAAAAAAAGACAAATTCTATATTAGGTGAAACTGCTTTGGAAAAAATAAAGTGGGGAAGTGGAACGGGGGTGTGCAGAATTTTCACTGCAGCTGTAAATAGGGTGGTCAGCTAAGGCCTTGAATAAACACTTGAAAGAAATGAGTGAGTGAGCTATTCATATTTGCCTATAGTTTCACACTAACCAAGTGGTATTGTTCATATTTCCCATCAAATTTCTGTTCTTTCTCATATCAGTGCTTTTGCTTATGATGTTCATTCTTCCTGGAATTCTCTTCATTCCAACACCCATCACTACTGTGTTCAAATCCTACCCTTTTTAAGAAGACTGTATATAATTATTACCTCCCTTAGGAAGCCTACCAGGGTTGTCCATTGACAGGGAGTGATCTCTCTTCTCTACTAACCTTTACAACACCTGAAATATATTGCTCTCTGATTCTTTCTATTTTTTATGGTGTTTCAGTGACTTTTTAGGTCCCCAGTTTGGCTCTTCCACTACTTTGGGAGTTATGCAAGGATAGGGACTGTGCAGCCATGGTTAAGATCACAGTGTCTGGAATCAAAAGGCCTGCATTCACATCCCAGTTCCCCTGCTTGTTATCTGTAAGGCTTTGGGCAATTGAGGTTTTGGGCAAGTTACTTCACCAGTGTGGATTTCAGTTTACTCATCTGTAACATGGAGGTAATAATATTACCTGACTTGGGGGTTGTTGTGATAAATTAAGCATTAGTAAATATATGACATTTAGCAAGATGCCTGGAATATGGTTATCATTCACGTAATGGTAACCAGCATTAGAATTAATTATCCTTATTTCCCCTGTGCCTATCATAGATACTGGCGTAAAGTTTGAGAATGAATGCATCTCTTTGTCAGTCTCTCTCAAAGAGTGATCCCTTGTGCCCTGTATGAGAATCAAGCAAGGGAGCTTATTAAAGTACAAATTCCTGGGCTCTCGAGGCCCCCTGAACTAAGAAGGCAGGGACCCAGGAATCTGATTTTTAAATAATGCCTTGGGTGATTCATGTACACAATAATTAGTTATGGCATTATTTTTTTTGGAATAACATACACACTGACTAATTTAATATATGTAATATAAATATGAAATATCTAAATGAAATAAATAGCTTAGGAGATTGCTTGGCACACAGTGAGTCTTTGCTATTATTTTCTGTTTGTGAGCAACCTCTGTGAATAGTCAGTTCATATGAATTTGACCAGAGGGCTCCTGAGCTTGCTTCAGAGGCCTCCTTGCCTTACAGTCTTGTTTTGCTCTGTGTGCACAGCTGTTCCAAAGACATGAACCTCAAACAGAGAGGGAACGAACCCAAAATGAGCCTCAAGCACTTGCCCTGCTGTTGCGACTGCTGGTAGAAAAATAGCATCATCTCTGCTCTTTAAAGAATTCCTCCGGCAGATGTGCACACAGCTGTTTCACCTAACTTCCTGCAGGCAGAGAGCAGGCGGATACTGACGAGAGTTCAGGAAACCATGCTATAACCAGCTCATGCAAATAAGACCCACAGTACCTTCCCCTCCTTCTTACTAGTCTCCCCTCCTCCTTCCCCTTCTGTCCAAGGAGGCTATGGGGTGGGAGATATCTCTTAGTTCTGCTGCTTCTAGAAGAGGAGCTTGAGGGGGAGAAGCCCCAAGAAGGGGCAACTGCCAGAGGGAAAAGGAGATGGAGAAGAGGATGTCTGGGTGGCTGCCAGGATGCAGCCAGGTGTCTTTGTTGAGTTTAATCCCAGCAATACTGTCTTGCTGGGTGACCTTGGGCAAGTCACTTGCCTTCTCAGATTCTTATCCCAAGCCAAACAGCACATTACAGTGGAGTAAGCATGAGCATTGGAGCCCAAGTTATGTAGGTCAGAATCCTGGCTCTGCCTGTACCAGCCATGTGACCTTGGGTAAGTCTGTTTACCCTTTTGCATTTTTAGTTTTCTCTTAAGAGAGAGAGGTTTGGGAATATTTGTCCTGTGTGCCCAATAGGTTTACCATAAGGATGAAACAGCTCAGGAGGCATCAGAGTCTATCCTAAAATGTGAAATGCTAGACATATGTGAGGTGTCATTCATTCCATCTATGGAAACTTGACTCCCTCATCTTCCCAAGTTCAGCGTAACATTGCACTGGACCAGAAAATTTAAGACAAACCTCCAGGAGAGGGGTTGCCTTGCCAAGGGTGCTGCCTGCATGATGATCAAGTTCCAACATGCAGCACTCCACTTGCTCACGTAGCTCTGGGCATTGGCAGAAGGCAAGGGCATGCCTCTCGCCCATCATGTCAAGGCTCTCTGTTGGAAGCATTTGGAGTAGAGGCAGCTTAGAGCCATGGTTAAGCACAAGAGGCATAAAATGGGTCTAGTTTCAGATTTCAGGTCTTACACTTACCAGCTGTGTGACTTTGGGGAAATCACTTAACCTCTCTGAACCCCAGCTTCCTCCATATTTAAGTGGGGGATAATCATTACTATCTCACAGAGTCAGTGAGGATTAAAAGGGATAAAGTGTAAAGTACTTTGCTCAATGCCTAGTACATAAGAAGTGCTTAATGATCAAATTCTAGCTCTTATTTATTAATTTTTTTAGTCTGAGGGAAGGACAGCTTTCTCAGGTTTGCCAAGTGATCACACACCCACTGAGGCAGAGGGTGTATCAGCTAGAAGGGTGAGGTGTGTTGCAAAGGGCCCCAGATTTGGGATCACCACGACTGGAGTTGAAACCTGCTGGACTGTGTGACTTTACATGTGTCCTTTCCTTCCTCTGAATTTTAATTTTCTTATCTGTAAAAAAGGGGAAGCGGCCTTTATCTGTCAGCCTCACAGGATTGTGACGAGGCCCAGATGAGTGAATGCAGGAGAAAATGCCGTGTCCATCGGAAAGTGCTAGGTGGCTGAAAAGAGGGAGCTTTGATGGGTGGGAGCTGGGTACCATCCCAGCACCATTGGCTGTTTCCTCTTCACCATTCTGAAGCTCACTGTGAACCAGGCAGACTAGGCCAGATGGAACTTGGCTTGTCACAGTCCGAATAACCCAGAAATAGACTGCCCTAGCCACCAAGTGCCACTCTTCTGTGATGGCATCACATGGGGCATCACCAACCGTGGGCAATTCCTTAAAGCTCCTCCCACTAACAATTTATCTGAGTAGCTGAGCCAAGACAATCCAGCTTCTCAAGAACAAATTACAATCTGGCTTCCCTCCCCCCCCCCCAAAAAAAAACACCCCCTCAATACTCAGAGCCCCATGAGGAAATAAACCTGGGAGTTTGAAGGACATCCAATAAAAGGCTACTCACAGGGGAGTGGGCAAGGTTAGGAGGACGGATGAGGACGCTGAGACACCCAGAGATGCTGAGACTTGCCAGAGTTGGAAGCAGTTACCCTTGGCTTGAATATACAAGCAGAGGAGTGGGCTTCCAGAACCTGGTAAGAGGTGGAGCAGGGGAGGGGGCTAGAAGAAGCTGTGATCATGGAAGAAGTCGGCCACAGCCAGAAGTGCAGCACTGAGGTGGGGAGCGACTGGGAGAGGCAATGGGAGAAATACCTTCAACTCTTTCTTCTTGCTCTCTAACCTCTCCCAATGCCTCCCTTTGACCAGACCCACTGGGAAGCTAGAGGTCAGGGGCCCACTGAAGCCATCCATACAGGTCAGCCTCTGGAGGCATAGAGCAGTGTAGAGAATGGCAGAGTGGTTCTGGTTGTGTGGGGGAGGGGAGTGGGTGTATCACAAGCAGAGAATAACCAGCCCACTTTCACATGGTCCTTCTTGGTTGCCCTTTTGGACTCCCAGACTCTTAGCGAAAGGCATTGTCTCCACTCGTCTGTAGCCCTTTTCAGAGCAGCATTGTCTCGCGTGAGATCAGGACCTCTACCGAGGGGGCTGATACAGAAGGAATTGAAAAGTTCAGAGACAGGCCAGGATGGCAAAGGCAAAATATCAGAAGAGCTAGAGTCGAAATGCTCCAGCTATAGGCTGGGTGGTGAGCTCCATGAAAGCAAGGCCAGTGAACACAGAAGTCCCAACTCTCCCAGCAATGGTTCTAACTTTCCTATTTTCATGCAGCTTGAGGGGTAGCTAATTTTCTTAGCTATAGCATAGCAGTTAGGAGCGTGGCTTTAGAGTCAGACAAACCTGGCCTTTCCACTCCCAGCTGTTTAGACTTGGACATGTTTGTTAACCTCTCTGGTTCTCTCATCCATAAAATAGGAATAAATCTACTTCATAGAGTTGGTATGAAGGTTGAATGAGAGGCTGAAAGCAAAGGATCCAACCATGCAGGAGACCGTCGGGATAGGATAGCAAGAACATTCTCCTGTCACTGGCATATGACCTTCCCTGGCTGGGGTGCAGCCTCTTCTCAGCCTCTGCCTCAGCATCCATCCCTCCATCAGATGCTCACTGCTGGCCCTGTGCCCCCCCGGAAGGGCTGCTGTCTGGCTGAGGCTGCAGAGCACTGGGCGGGAGAGGCTGGGGAATGCAAATGTGGTCTTATCTGAGCGCGTGCAGCTGCTCCCTTCCTTGAGTCCCTCGCCAGGAACAAGGGCAGGCTCTGGGCCCCCTAGGGTGCCCCAGGCTTCTTCTGGCCCTGCTGAGTCTACACTATCAGCAACAATAATAATATCCCACGATACCTCAGGCTTTCCAATTTGCAATGCGCTTTGACTTTCTTGCTTTCATTGTACCCTCGCTATGACCCTGGATTACTGTTACCCACCACATTGCACAGAGGGGGAAAACCAAGGCTTAGAAGGGTCAGGAGACTTGCCCAAGGTCATATGACTAATTGGTGGTGGAATGGGGGAGGAGAACCCATGCAGTTTGACACCAGAATTTAGGGTTCATCGTATTAGTGAGGGTGCTACTGGTTGCAAGTAATAGAAAATCTTGACTCAATGTACTTAAGCAAGAAAGACTTCCATAATGTTCCCTAACGCATCCTGGAGGACATCTGGTTCTGTGGTGAGTTAATTGGCATTTCAACAATGTCATCTCACCTGGATTCTTTTCATCTCTAAGCTCATGGAATTGCCCTCAGCCTGACTCCTCTCAAAGCCACAGAATGGCTGCTGTGGTTCCAGGTGTCACATCTAGATATAACATCCAGGGAATAGAAGAGGACTTCTCTTAATGATGATAGGAAACCTTCTCTCTGGAAAGTGTAAACTGTAGTGGGTGGTCACCCTATCTCCAGGGCCAGAAAGCTTTGGTTACCAATTCTGGCCACGCGGCCCTGAACAAGGTTTCCCAAGCGCCATCCTTTTTCAGTAAAGGGTGCCTAATAATGGTCTATGTCTCTAGACTCTAGTGAAGATTATAGAGAAAACAGTGCCAAAGCACCTAGCACAGTGCCTAGTGCCTAGTACGTGCTCAATAAAAACCAGCTAGTATTATGTAAGTGTTAAGTTTACTCATCTTGGGAGTTAAGGAGTTTGTGAAAGGTCCCTTTCAGCCTATAGAGTCTATGAATCCTGTCTGACCCTGGGGACCCTGGCTTTGCATTTAGCCCTGTGGCCAGCCTAAATCTCCTTGTTTCCTTGGAAGAAGAACTCCAGAAGGAACGTTTTCAGGTGGCTGTAATGTACAGCCCTATCTCTGCGAAACTATTGCACAGTGTAGGTGCCATGCAGAAAATCCAGCCCCGATTCCCTTCTGCCTGGTCATCACTATCTGAAGCTGGTGCGAAGGGGCCTAGAGACCACAGTCTTCCTCAGACAGCAGCAGAGAGCTGGTGGCATTTCCTTTCTCCCTGAGGGGTCTGGGGACAGCAAGGGACACTGAGGAGTCAACTGAGCCTACCCTGTGGCTGGTAAGTGGCTCAGGCAGTTGTCAGCATGGAGTGGGCCCAAGAGTGGCAGACTGGTAAGACCGTCATCAGCTGAGGCTTCCAGTATCATGGATCCAAGCAGGAAATGTCTGTGGCATGTCAGCTCAGCAAGGAAGCGCCATCAATCCCCAGGCCAAGGTCCAGTTCACATCCCAACTCTGCAGATCTGACCTGTGTGATCACACCCCGCACGCCATCTTGTACAGCCTCAGTCTTCCCACCTGTAGCAGTGGTTCAAAGTATGGATTCTGGATGTTGCCTCTGTCCAAATCCCAGCCCTGCCGCTTAATGTGTGACCTTTGGCTTCAGACTTAATCCATCTGGGCTGCATCTTTAAAACAGAGATACAGAGCCAGGATAATCTCCCCATCTCCAAGGCCTTAACTTAATCATGCCCACAAAGTCCCTTTTGCCATACAGGGTGACACAGTCAAAGATTCTAGGGATTAGGACATGGGCATCTTGGGGGTGGGGTGTCATTATTCTGCCTATAATAATACTGTCTGATGCCATTTATATGAAGTGCCAAACTGGCTAATCTAATCTAAGCTGATAACAGTTGGCCTCGGAGAGGGACTTGTGAGGGCCTCTGATCTGGGTGCAGGTGACACAGTTGTGAGCACATTGCAAAAATTCACTAACGTATGCATTTATCATAGGTGCACTTTTCTGAATAAAATAATTAGAAAGAAAAAAACTCTGCAATCCAAATGGTAACAATTTCATTAGGAGGTTGGGGGGTTAAGTGTGGTATAACTTATTAAACGCTTATTCTTAGGACAAGGGACGGAGGGCATAATAATATAATGATGCATATGTTATATTTTAGTATAATGACAAATTCTTGTAAGGAATGGAGGGCATTACCAAGTGCATAGCTTATTCTTTCAGCAAACATTTGTGTGTGTGTGTGTGTGTGTGTGTGTGTGTATGTGTGGAAAAATAGCTCATGCACTAAAAATTACATAGGATACATTTGCACAATTCAGAGGTTTACAGGAATTCCATTATCAAAGACACTTTAAAAGAAGAATGAATTTCTCTTTTCCTTAAAATGGTTTTATTTGTATATGTTTATATGGCAACAAGACAAAAGTGGTGAGAAACAGCTGAATGAACATGTGGTTTTAACAATGTTACATAATAAAAGAGAAGGAACAGGGGGGGAAAATAGGATAATGCATGCGACAGAGAAAAAGTCCAGGTCCTTTAGGTATTTAAAGAAAATCTATAAATGTTGACGCTCGTGCAGTGAGGAATTGGGGCCGGTTATCATGTGTGTTCAGTGACAAGCACTTTGCAAAACTACCTTCTGTGTCAGTTGTTATCTTCGAAAGCATCCTACAAGGGAGGTATTCTAGCATGCCGGTTTCGCAGATGAGGGGCTGGCGCTTCAGAGAGGTGAGGCCGCTTCCCCAGGGTCTTGCAGCTAAACACCAGCAGTGCTGGTGTTGGAACCTCAATCTGGTTGACTCCCAAACTCTCTGTGCTCACCTGCCCTGCCGCTCTGGTCCCCACACCAGGCCTCCCACCTGGCCTCCTTTGTCAAGTAGAAATGTGGTAATTGGGCATTGAGGGTGATCCAGAGCCTAAATCCTTCCGTTCTCAGCCCAGGCCTAGGTCCCACCAGATGCTGATTTATCAAGGCTCCAGGCATCCCTCCCTGTCTGTCTGGGCTGTGATTTCTCAGAGTTTTGTGAGAGCCTCTGGCGAGGGGCATCCATGTGCCTGTCGGGGCTCCGCTGGCTGCTCTCTGTGCGTGGAAAATCTGCTGTTTGACTTTCTGTTCGTGCTCGACAAGCAGGGGCAGATGCAGGGGCTTTATTTTATTTTTAGCCAGTGTGAGAGCTGGGAGTTGAGCAGTGAGCTTCTGAGGGGTGGGGATTGGGTGCTGAGGGGCCTGTGGGGAAGAAGCCTCTCTGTCTCTACAGTTGTTCAGAAGAGGGACACCCTATGCCCATGGTAGTCATGGCAGGCGACCTTCCTCAAGTGCAGGGGCTGTGGTCCAGAGTGCGGCTTGGGCATCAGGAATTTTTTTAAAAGCTCCCCAGGAAATTCTGATGGGCAGCCACAGTTGAAAACCACTGGTCTAGGGGAATGGCACAAGGAAGGGGCAAATGAGGCCGCACAGAGGCCGGTGGTGGCACAGAATCTCCTTCCCAGGGGCCTGGTTCCCAATCAGCCAGCGCTTCATCCTTTCTTTTCCTCCTCCCCTTCCCCTCCCTTTGTTAATTGCCAACCATAACGCAGGGTCATCTTCATTATCATTCTCATTGCTGGCTTTGCCTTCCTGGAGCACTTACCAGTCTCCACGCAGTGCGAGCTTTGAATATATCATCTCCTTTTATCCTCAGAAAGTCCAGTGTTAGCCACTATTATCACCCGCATTTTGCTGAAGACAATAATGGAGTCTCAGAGAGGTTAAGTAACGTATCCAAGGTCACACAGCTGGTGGAGACAGGCAAGGAATTCAAATTTTGTCCTTCATTTTCTTCTCTTCTTCCTATTTTCTTTCTTCTTTCCTTCAAATTGCCTCCCCGTGGTCCTTCTCATTTTCTTCCCTTCTTTCTCTCTTTCCCTTTACTCTTCCCCTTTCTTGCCATTTTCTTTCCTTCTTTCAATTTATGTGAATTGTAAAAGCTCAGTGGGCAATACAGAGGAGATAAAACTCATGTACTCAAGATATTTTTAATCCTGCCGTGGAAGCAACACCTGCATTTGTTCATGCATTCATTTATTCACCTTTCTTCAGCACCTGGGATGTGCCAGACACTGTCCGACATGCTAGGGCTCCAGAAATAAACAGAAATCTCTGCCTCACAGACCTTACATAGCCATGGGAAATACCACTGTCTTAGTCTGCTTGGGCTACCATAACAAGGACCATGGATGGGTGACTTCAACAACTGATATCTTCTCACTGTTGTGGATCCTGGAAGTCTGGGATTAGGGTGTCAGCAAGGTTGGTTTCTGGTTAAGGCTCTCTTCCTGGCTTGTAGGTGATCAGCATCTTGCAGGGTACTCATGGGGGTGGGGTGGAAAACATACTCTCTGGTATCTCTCCTTATAAGGGAATTCATCCCATTACGAGGGCCCCTTCCTCATGACCTCATCTCAACCTGCCAAAGGCCCCACCTCCAAATACCATCACACTGAGGGGTTAGGGCTTCGACATAGGAATTTTGGAGGGACATAATTCAGTCCATAGCAACCATGTAGCAGTATGAGACTGTATTATAATAGCTGCCACAGTATAGCAACGAGGACCAGACAAGGGACATAGAGAGTGAGCTGAAGGTGCTCAAAGGAAGAAAACTTGGGGACAGAGGGGGCGGTTTGGGGCAAAAAGTGAAGTCAGTCTGTCAAATAGGCAGTCTCTCTGTCCATTTGGTGGTCGTACATCTTTTTCCACTCTCAACATTATCAGAAATTGGAATCATGGCTACGTTGGGTGCAAAATCTTAGCCTACTTCCTAGGATCTTCCTAGGGAGGGTTCTTGTGACCCTCAGAGTCAAGAGTCTTAGTCTTTTGAGATCTAGGCTTGTGAGAACACTTTTTGGTAGCCTAAAGAATTTTTGAAAAGATTTTATTTATTTATTTATTCATTCATTCATTCATTCATTCATTCATTCATTTAGAGAGAGAGAGAGCAGGGGGAGGGGCAGAGGGAGTGGGAGATCCCAAGCAGACTCCATGCTGAGTGCAGAGCCTGACGCAGGGCCCATCCCATGACCCTGAGATCATGACCTGAGCTGAAATCAAGAGTTGGACGCTTAATGGGCTGAGCCACCCAGGTGCCCCCAGTAGCTCAAAGAATTTCTATGGAAGACCCTGGACTGATTGAACTACTTCAGCTTTCTTTTTTTAACAGACAAGGAAGCTGAAGTGGGACCAAAAAGCATATATAAATGCCCATGTGTTCATTTTCGTGTGGAGGTGTGTGGGCATGTGGATATGAGTGGCATGCGGAGCCTCTTGAGTGATACCTTGAGTGATATGGGAGCATTATGTGTGCCTTTGTGTGAGAATATCTTAGACGTGTGTGTGTGCACTTATCTATAAGTCTGTATGTGGATCTGTGTGTGGAAGTGTGTGTGGGCACCCGTGTGTGTGCAGATCACGGAAGTGTTTGTGTCTTACCACGTCTACGGGTAAGTTTAAATGAGAGGAAACATGGGTGCCTACAGGTACATGGGAACAAAACTCAATGCATGGGAGAAGATATCTGAAGTGTTAGTATTTTTTCATATGAATTAATCAGCTACTGCCACAGTAATGCTGTGGACTGAACTAAGGCAAACTTAGTGCCTTACAACACCTTGCGTCTATTCCAGGAATTGGAAAACTTTCTCTGTAAAGGGACAGATGGTATATATTTTTGGCTTTGTTGACCATACAGTGTCTGTTGCAACTGTTCAACTCTACCTTTGTAGAGCGAAAGCAGCATAGATAATACATAAATGAGCGGGCATGGCTGTGTTCTAATAAACCTTTATTTGCAAAAACAGGCATAGGTCTGATTTGGCCCCGGGCTACAGTTTTCCAACCGTTAGTGTAGTCTAAGATGTAGAGGTCTGTGGGCCAACTACGGTGTGGCTGATCTAGACTGGACTCAGCTGGGTAGCTCGACTTTGGACTACGGATCCAGCTGGGCCGAGCTACCAGTGCACATGAAGTTCTTATCCGCTCCATGTCCGTTGTCATCATCATGCTCTGTTCCTGCCAGATCCCTGGAGACCAAGAGAACAAGCCAAGGCTCACAAGCACATCCAAACCTTTCTGTTCACATCTGCTAACATTATGTGGGCCAAAGTAAATCATGTGGCCAAGTCCACCATCATTGGGTGGGGAAAGAAACTAAGTCCACAGTAAGAGGAAGTCGTATGACAAAGGGCTTGGATGTACGGTTTTAATGCAAGGAGGGTGTGGAGAATTTCACACACTGATTTGAGATACTGCAACATGTGTGGAGGCCGTGTGTGAGACCATGTGATAGTACACGTGGAAGGGGGTGCTTCATGTATGAGGGGGCCTTGGGATGAATTTGTGGCTACCTGTGTAAGAAGTTATGGGGGGGGGGCTTTAGAAGATGGGAAGTGTGTGAGAAACAGTGTACGTGTGTGAATCCTTGTGGGTCTATGTATATGTGTGTGTCTAGGTGTGTATGCTTGGCTCTGCACCCAGGGCATCTCTGGGTGCACATATGTGGGGCGATGAGTATGGGTGTGGGTTTCGTGTGTCAGGGTGCCTCTGAGTGTAGATGCATGGCTATGAAACTGTCTCTGTGCATATGTGTGTGGGCTGCTGTGTGTGGGGGGGGTATACGTACTGGGGGGTGTTTGTCGGGGGTGCACGTGAGAGCATTGCATGCTGCTCAGGAGTGCATAGGCATACACTGGTGAGGGGGGAGAGTAAAGGCAGAGATAGGAGGAGAGATGGCACACACTCCCCTTCCCCTGGCACCGTCTCAAAACCATTCCAGTCTCGCAATGTGGGTTCTTTGTAGCGAAGATTAATTTTCTTATTTAGCATTTATGTGGCAGTTTGGATCTGCAAAGTGCTTTACAATCAGTTTTATTAGTTGTGCTTGTCTGTTATATATCGCAGCTGTACCCAGAGAGTCTCTTTAGGGAGGTGAGCTGAGCAAGGCAAACTTTACCCTCCTCCTCAAGCTTTGCCAGTTTCCCAGGACAGTGTCTGCCCTCCTGTGTTAAAGGGGGTTGTTGGTGCTGCTGCTGCTGTGGGGAGGGGTGCTCCTTTGGGGCTGCCCCCAAAGGTTTTCCCCTCTCCCATGAGAAATCAGTGAATCTAATCACAAGAGTCTTTGTCTGGCTCAGTTCATTTACTTGCCTGGGCTAGTGGCTATGAGGGCCTGTTTGCAAGACTGGCTTAAAACTCCTTTCATTTCTTGCGATAATGCATTTGTTCTTTGTATTTGCCATTTGCACGTTGTCCCTTGTAGGATGGCTACTAGCCCATCTTAGTGTGAGTTCTCCCTCCTCAAAGAAGACCTGAAACAAGGACTTAGGTGAGTGAATGCAAGAGCGAGATAGGGAATGGAGAAAAGCCAAGGAGAGGTGTGTTACTGAGGAAATTACTGCTGTGGGCCAGTGGAGCTTCATTCTACGGGATAACCATACCTCTGAACCACAGAGAACTAAGGAACTGGGGTATTTACCCACTCCCACACCGGATTGGTTAAGAGTTGCCCCTCGGCCCGCTGTGGGTTAACTCCCTTACACATTTGGGTTGAGTCTGTCTAAGGCCAACCAAGGTCCTCTGCTGCTGGAAGAAGTCCCCAAGTTGAGGACAGACTGACATAGACCCTCAAGGTGGGAAGCTCGCACATGGGAAACTTATTGGCTGCATCTGTGGGTGAATTCGGGGGGCGGGGTAGGGGGGCAAAGGCATATGGGATTGGGATCAGGCATCTGCTACACTTCCCCGGACTCTAGTGAAACCTTTATTTCAAGGTCACCAGTGACCTTGAAGGTTATAAATTCCATTAGCAAGTTCTTGGCTCATTGTCCATGTCCCCTGTAGCAGTTGGCTGTCCTATGATTCTGTACTGTCCAGGTTTCTCTCTTTCCCCAACTCCTCCAAATCTCTCCTGCTCCTTCTCTGTTTCTCTCTCTTTCCTTCTCCCAAATGTGGATATTTCCCCAGGATCTTTGTCTTCTTCCTGGCCCATACACAGGCTTACTAATGTCATGTGGCAGGCCATATTGGAAAGTGTGGCCTCCACTTCTCTATCCAAGTCCTGGCCCTGTGTTTCCAACCACCCCATTGAAATATTCATTTGAGAATCACTTCATCAACTCAAACTCAGCATTGCAAATCTAACTCAACATCTTTTACCTCCTGTTCCGATGAGCTGCGTTCTTGCTTCTCACGTTTGCCTCAGGACTAGCCACAGTGGCATCATCGGAGAGCTTGTGGATACTGAATCTCAAGTCCTGCCACTGATTCAGACCAGATGAGTCAGGATGTGCATTTTTAACAAGCCCCGGGTGACTTGTGTGCCCATGAATGTTTGATGAGCATTGGTCTATCCTATTGATTCTCTGGATTTCAATTAATGGCACTAGCATTTTACCAGTTACCCAGTCTTAAAACTGCAGTTATTTGAATCCTAGGAATAAAGATCCAATAGACTTCTCAAAACCAGGGTTTCTATGGGACTGAGGTCTCAATTAAACAAGTGATCATAATAATGTAACTGATATTAATAGAGTTCAGTTGAATAAGTCTGTGACAATAATATTACACCTATAATTTCACTTCAATAAATATTTATGGAGCTCTTGCTCAACTGACTGGCTCCGTGGTAAACTGTGATGATGTAACATTGAACTGGGCTCAGTCCTTACTGAAGGCCTTCGTCCTTCAGAGGAAGGAGACAAAAGTAGGAACCAAATGATAGAAGATGTCTTGGCAACCAAAAGAGGGATCCTAACACAACCTGGGGGTTAGAAAAGTCCTCTTGAAGAAGAGACATCCGGGGGGAAGGAACCTGATGGATGAACAGACCCAGCCAGTGAAGGCAGGAAAATAAAGGGGGTCTGCAGAGTAATGGCTTATGCACACACTGTCAGGGAAGGAGACTAGGATGCATTTGGGGACTCTGCCCTATTACTAGGTTTGGAAATTGCAGGATAATCACTTCACCCTTTCTGCCTCTTTTGCCTCAACTTAAAAATGGGAAGAACACATTCTACTTTCTCAGGGTCACTGTAAAAATTAAATAATAATAAGTAGATTCCAGAACCAATAACTACTTGGTCTTCATAAATTTGATTGAATATAAATTGTCAGCAACCAGAGCTTGGACTTTAATTACAGAAAAAAATAATCATGGTGTAGCATGTGGAATGGTGTGCCACTCCCCACCCCACAGATAGGTCCTCATCAAATTCTTGGAACCAGTGAATGTGACTTTGGGGAAAAAAGAAGGTCTTTGCGAAGTGTAAATAAGGATCTCGAGATGAGATCATCCTGGATTTTCTGGGTGGGCCCTAGATCTAACCACCAGTGTCCCTAGAAGACACAGAACAGGGGAGAAGGCTATGTGAAGATGGAATGATACAGCCACAGCCAAGGAATGTCTGTTGCCACCAGAAGATGAAAGAGGCAAGGAAGGATTCTTCCCTAGAGCCTTTGGAGGATGGCCCCACTGACACCTTGATTTTTGATCTCTGTGATAATTTGTCATAACAGTCACAGGCAACTAAAACGCATGGTTACCAATTTGTGAACATTCTCTACATGTCAGGTGTGAATTCCTCCTCATCGATCCTTTGAAGTGATGCCTTGATTCCTGTTTTCTGCGTAAGGAGTACAAAGGCTCATGCAGGTGAAGCAAGTCTTGTTAGCTCATTCATTCACTAAATAGCGACTGATTTCTTCACTGACCGGGTGCTGTGCTGAGCTCTGGGGGGTGGGGGGGCGGGGTGCAGAGTGATGAGCAAAGTACCTGCCTTTGCCGAGGTCACGGGGCTTATAAATCCAGAGGAGAAATAATCATCTGTACTGACTTGAATAGTGTCTCCCCCACTCCGTCCCCTCCACAAAAAAATTCATGTTCACCTTGAACCTCAGAATGTGACCTTATTTGGAAATAGTTTCTTTGCAGATACAGTCAAGTTACGATGAGGACATTCTGGATTAGGATGGGCCCTAATCCAATGACTGTTGTCCTTATGGGAGAAATTTGGACAGAGAAACACATGGAGACTGCCATGTAACAGTGGTCACAGAGATCAGAGTCATGTGTCTAGAAGCCAAGGAATGGCAAGGAATGCTGGCAGCCACCAGAAGCCAGGAAGAGGCAAGAATTCTCCCTAGAGCCTTTAGAGAGCATGGCCTTGCTGGCACCTAGATTTCAAATTCCTGCCCTCCACAACTGTGAAACAGTAAATGTCTGTTGTTTGAAGCTACCCAGTTTGTAGTAATTTGCTACAGTAGCCCTAGGAAACTAATATGTCACTCAAGAAATATATATATATATTATATATAATATATAATATATATATAAATATATATAATATTATATATAATATATAATATTATAATATAAATATATAATATATATAAATATATATATATAATTGCACACGTGTACAACACAACATAGGGAGCTGTGGTAGCCAGTGGAGGGGGTGCAGAAGGCTTCACCCCAAAGGTATGCTGAAGCTGGCGTCTGAAGGTAGGGTAGGAGTTGAGTGTGCAAAGAGAAGGAAGATCTGGGCTGGAGGGAACAGAATGTGCACTGGTTCTGTGGCTTGAAGATGACCTAGGTAGGCACTGGAGGAATGGACAGAAGGAAGGTCAGAGCCCAGAGGGGCACACAGCCCACAGTGGGACAGCTGGGGCCACTGCCCTCCTTGGCCCTCTGGCCATGGCTTCTCTTCCAGGGGCTGTTGGGTCAGTATGTCTGAGTCCAGGTACCCTCCCCTCCCCTCTCCTCTCCCCTTTCCCACCACCAGCCCATTGTACCAGAGTCAGAGCACTGAGTTTGGAGATTTCTGTGTCCTTGAGCTCAGCATGGCAGGGGCGCCAAGGAAGCACAAAGACGCTTTGTGCGGTAGCACCCAACAGCTTCTGGGCCCGGGAGCCGGCTGCGCGGAGAATGGGCCGCAGACAAAGGCATCACCGCCTGAGTACCTGTAATTGGAGCATCCACGTGCAATGTAAGGGACAAAAGGGAGAGGAATGGCCGCGTCTTAGCCTGCCCGTTGCTATGGTTTCAATGGGGCTGCCTGGGAGGCCCGTTACCAGGCAACAGGAGAGGGACCAAGACAAAGGGAGCTGGTGTGAGGGAGAGGTTTGGGGCAGGTGTGAGTGTGTGGGGTGAGGTGGGGAGGAGGCAGAAGGAGAATTGCGGGAGAGATGGAGGCAAACACATAGGACAGAGGGAGACTGGAGAGAGGGGGAGCCAGACAGAGACAAGAGAGAGACGAAGTGAGGTGGGGAAGGGAGAAGCAGAGAGATGCAGTGCAGAGAAAGAGAGAGACATTAAAACAGAGGTAGAGACAGAGAAAAAGAGAGATATTCATCCAGCAATGAGCACCTGCTATATGCCAGGCCCTGTGCAAGACGGATGCCATCCTACCCTTGGAGCTCACAGATATAGAGGGAGAAATGGATGCTTTAGTGGAACCAGAGGGAGATGATTTCTTCCCCCTTGGAGTGGCTGGGGGATACTCTCCAGCCTGGTGCCTCTTCGAAGCTGGTGACCTCTGGGTAGGACATTTGCACCCCTCATTCCCAGGTGGCTTCATTCCCAGGAGGCTGTTTGTACCAAGTGACTCTTGTTCCAGTAACACTCAGGCTCTCCCTAGTAGCTCTCCCTTTGGTCCCCCATCATAATGCCCAAATCTCCTGCCATTAGGGTGACCCGGGACAGGTTACTTCATTTAATAATTATGTAGCTACGAAATACTTATACAGACCCTACTCATTTGATCCTGTGTGGTAGAAGGATCATCACTACACCACTTTACAGGAGTGGGAAGTGAGGTTTGAAGGGATAAAATGCTTTGCTGGAGGTCTCGTGGTCACTAGTGGCCAAGCCACTAACATCTTCTGATTCCCAGCCCAATGTTCTTCCTTCTGCTTACATCTCCATCTGGGTCAAGGCTTGTGTGTTTGCAAGGAACGGAAGCCTACACAAATGTACTCCTCTAGTAAGGGGAGATTAATTGGAAGGACAGTAAAGATGCTCCTGAGATCCAAAGTCAGGACTCAGAGCTGGCTCTTCAAGAGACTTCATCCAGGCGCTGAACAGAGATCTGAAACCAAGAAGACCAGTCTTTCTCTCTCTCTCTCTTTCCAAAACCACCTAGAGACCCCTCTTTGCTTTTCTCTGCACACTGGCTCAGTTTACAGGATTAAAAAATGTGAAAAACCACCCCCAATGAAATCCTTTCTTTGTCGATTCAAATTCTCAAGAGAGAAGCTGGTTGAGTCACTTAAATCAAGCATACAGCCCAGACCTAGTCAAATGTGGGCAGCAGGGAGGTTTCTAGCATAAAACATGACAGGGGGTATGGATAAGACAGGCACCCTGAATTATCTGCATAAACACACTTCCATCATGGGAATACCAAGATTAGCCTTGTCTGCCTTCCAGGGCTGTTGTAGAAAGCTCATCCTTACTGAAGAAGTTTGCAAACTATCAAGTGTCACAAAAGGGCCACCAGCTGTTATTTAAGTGGAAGGGGGTATCTTTGAGGCAACACACCCACCCCTTACCTCCTTTGCCAAGATCACAGCCCTGAGCCAAGAGGCAGCATGCAAAAAATGGGTATTGATTAGGGAATGCAGGAGGATAGGAAGAGTTCAGAAGATGGGAGAGGATGGGGGTGTCAAGATGTGTACTATGGTGGAGTGAGGATGAGGAGGGAGATGCCATTCATTCATTGACTTATTTACTCATTTATTTAATAAGCCCTGTCGGCCTACAGTGTGCCAGGAGCTATGCCAGGTGATGGAGACACAGTGGTGAAAATGACATAGCCTCTGTTTTCCAGGGATGCACGGCGGGGTTGGGTGATGGGCACATAGCCTACCAGTTAGTAAGTATCTTGAACTGTGCTGTAAGGAGAGGCAGTGGGAAGGCGTGACTTAACTCAGCCAGAAGCACCAAGGGCTTCTGAATCCAGAAGGGCATTTGAAGGATGAGTAGGATTTTGGAGAGGTGGACAGGGGTGGCATTAGAGTGGGTGGTGAGCAGAGGCATTCTGGAAGAGAAGCAGATGCATGACTGAACATGGAGAAGGGTAAGATGGGGGTACACGGAGGGTGGTAGGAGTGGTGGGAGCAATGGCCAATAAGAGTGGAGATCATTAATGAGCTAAAATATTTGAACTCTATGCTAAGGACCCTGGGAAGCCATTGAAAGGTTTCAAGAGGGCTGCCACTTCAGATTTGTCTTCCAGAAAGATCTCTCTGGCTGTAGTGTGGAGTAGATTGAATGGGGAAGAGGCAGGGAGGCCCCGAAGGAGAGTGTCTCCCATGACAGTGGGGGGATTCTGGGCAGTGCCTCTCAAATTTTAATGTTGTGACATCCTTCCCAGGGAAGCTGGCTAAAAATACTGACCACGGGGCCCTGCCCACCAGAGATGGATTTAATCTGAGATGGGGCCCGAGAATCTGCATTTTTAAGCAGTAACCTGGGTGATAGGTAAAAATGGTCCCCAGACCACTCTTTAAGACACTTTGGTCTCAGGGGCAGGAAGGTACAGACACAAATCAGGAAGTACCTTAGAAATGTCTTGACAGCTACCACTCTAAAACCAAAGACTATTTCATGGCTGTCATGGGTTTTCAGGAGAGTGAAAGGTTATAATTGGTTCATCCTTATTATTTTATATGTATATCATGCCACACATTCAACTGCCAACATCTATTGCTTGCAAACAGGGACCATGGGATGAAACTTTGATCATTCTCATCCTCCCCATTTTTATCTGCCTTCCTATAGATAGCCTTGATGTGGTGGGGGTGGTGGAGGGAAAGTTCCTTTATTGAATACTTTCTGCAGTTTTGCAAGGTCATGGACCTGGCTTGGCATTCCAGCTGCCCCTCTTATAAGCTGTGTGATTTTTGGGTGAGAGACTTTACCTCTCTGAGCCTCAGTTTCTTCTGTGACAAAGAGGCTAATTAGATCTTCCTTCATAGGCATTGAGGTGAGGATTAAATGAAAGAACCGAATTAGTTGTTTCTACCATTATGAATTTATAGACCTTTAACATATTTGATGAACTTAGCTCCATTGCATCATTATTATTGATGCTCAAATTATCTCATCTTTGGGTAGTGGGAGACTATTCAGGTCTCTTGAGTCCTTTGGAAATGACCCTAATATATCAACAGCTTTTTTTACCCTTTGGTATGAAAACGCTTTGCGGCTCATCTTGTATATTTTCTGCCCAAGGCCAGGAAGCAGCCATTTCTCCAAGGAGTTTAGATTTCTTTGAATAGGAAAATGATATTTAAGACCATAGTCTAGGTGCTAGAAGTGCTCATTGCTCCTGGGTTAGCAACTGTTTCTACGCATTTTAAAAGAGCAGTTAGGAAGTGCATGTTTTTTAGGAGAAACTGTATCATGAGTTCATACTGCTATTTCTGATTCAAACTGAGGGTGCATTGTGTTTTATTTTGATTTTATATTTGTATCTCTTTTAAACTGAAAGCGTTGACTCCTCTAACAACACGAAATAAGTTGCATATTTGCTTTATTTTATAATACAAATATATTGTTTCAGAAGTCTAACAGCAATGGTTGGCAGTTATTATGATTATCCAGAAATGTTTATTTTAAGAATATTACCAGGGGCTCACTCTTTGCCAGGCACTTAATCTCAAAATGAGCCATAGAGGGAGGTGGGATGATTATCCTCATTTTTCTCATGAGGAGTTTGAGGCTCAAGGGGTCACAGGCAGAAGTCAGTAAGTGATGAAGGCAGTGCCTGAACCCCCAAGTCTCTGATTCCATCTTTCCATTGCTTTGAGTTTCATTTTTTTCCCTTGCCTTTTGAAATGAATAATGTGCCTGCTCTCCATTTGCATTGGCCACCTGGGTATTTAATACTCCTAAAGATGACTTGACACTTGTTATTTGGCAATGCACAGGTGAGAGCAAGAGAGCGAGAGAGAGAGGCAAGCAGTTTACTAGTCCAGTGTTATTACTAGAGTAGAAAGCTTCTTGAGAAATGTGTTGGTTCATACTTTCAAAGTGACAGATTATTGCTTTCAGTTTTATTAGCTGATGGGTTCTGTTGTTTAAAAGTGTTGAGTATTTCTCTTCTGCTGCCAGACCATTTTAAGTGGAGCAAGCAAATGGGAGGGGTTGTGAGGGCCTTGAGAAAGATATTATCAGGCACAGGCTTGAACCCTCCCCCCAGGGAAGCTTTAAAGGGGTCACTGGCTCCCCACCTTTAGGTGTTGGCTCAAGCAGGTCTTCCGAAGTGGAGTATCTGCCTAGGCAAGCAGGAGCCAACCTCAAGGACCAGTTTCTTTTGGAAGCTTTCCTGGATCATACTGGCCTGCAGTCCTGGTCCCTGCAAAATTTGTATCTATCTGGAAACTTCAGAATGTGACCTTATTTGGAATTAGGGTCTTTGCACATGTCATTAGTTCAATAAGAGCATACTGGATTAGGTGGGGCCCTAAATCCAGTGAGTGGTGTCCTTGCAAGAAGAGGAGAAGAGACACAGGGAAGGAGACCATGTGAAGACAGAACAGAAGTTGGAGTGATGTGGCCATAAGCCAGGGGCAGCCAGGGAACCCCTGGGGCACCAGAAGCTGAAAGGGACAAGTGAGGAATCTCCCTTGGTAGCTTTGAGGGACTGTGGCCCTCGATTTCAGATTTCCAGCCTTCAGAGCTGCGAGAGAATAAATTTCTGTTCTGAGCCACCAGCTGGTGGTAATCAGTTATAACAGTCCTACAGAACGCATGCAGCACCGAGCTCCACACTGGGGAGGCAGGGACAGCTGGGCAGTCTGCAGAGGATCAGGAAGGATGGTAAGGGTTAACCTGGTGTCAGTGGAGGGTGGGAGGGGACAAAAGAGATTCTAGGTGGTGGGACAGCGGGGCAAGTCTGGGAGAAGAGAAACAGCATACGGTAGACAGGGAGCTGCATGCTAGCGCAGCATTTCTTGAATGATGCGAAGACGACTGTGACATGAACTGGGAAGGTGGGAGGGGGCCAGGTCCCTCAGGGTCTTGTTGGCCACCTGAGAAATTTCAAGGCTGCCGTTTGAGGCCTAAACAGCAGAGAGACACAGCAGTAACAAATTGTCAGCCTGAAGAGGTCTGGAGGTTCTAGACGGTGAGCTTGCAAGATGGACTTCTACCCAAATTGGAATCCAGTCCAGCACCTTCAGGAGACATGACATTTCCTCCCTGAGTGGGGCCCTGCCTCTGGGCCACCCCCAAGCCAACCTTGCATGGAGGTCAATGAGGTGTTAATGGAGCCAAGGGTGCCTCCAGCTCCTGGCTCAACTCGATCAGACTCTGCCTGGAAGTCCATCCAGTCTGCAGCCCCCAACCTTTATTTTGTCATTTCAGAAGGTTCTGCTTTAATAAATCTTCCTAGCCAAGAAAGCCAAGGAGGGGCCTCCCCAGTGGAGGTCCCTACTGTTGCCTTGTCAGGAGACATGGAGGGAGGCATAGAGCTGGAGATAATTGCTCAGTCTCCAAAGAGGCCAGGGGATCTTCCTGGTTCTGCTTTAATTTAATCCTCCAAGACCTGTAGGACACACATGGAATAGTCCTGAAATCCCTTCTTCTCCGGGGAGGAAGGATGGGGAGGACAGAAAGAGGGAGGGCTGGTCCAGTCCATTGGTCTGGCTTTCTGTCCATAATCTTTAGCTCCAACATTGCCCCTCCCTCAACCATCTTCCTTTTTCTCTCTAGCTCCTTAGTGGGTCCCCCACCCATCTCCCTCTCAATCCTATCCAGACACTGGTCCAAGGGAAAGGACCTGGAATTTTCATGGCAGGTGACAAAGATTCTCTCCTTGACCAGACTCTGTTCAAGCTCCTCTGAACTCTCTTCTCAGGTAGGCCCTGGCTTTTGGATTTCTGTGTTCTTTTCCACATTTAGCAAGAACCCTGCTCTATGGGTTTAGCCATCCTTGGTCTCAGATCAGATCACCCTGGCTTATCTGATTGGGTGCCTCATCCTCCACCATCCCCCAGGTGGTGTCTCATCATCATGGCTTGCCTCCAGCAAGAATTCTAATCGGTAGGTTTAGCCAGAATCCCGCTCTTAGTACTTTTGCCTGCACCAAGCTGCTCCTTGGCTAGAAAGTCCTACTTTTTCTTGTATTAACCCCACTCTGTATTCCCTACTGTAAAATCCCACTGCAGTGGTCCCTATACCTATGGCAATAGTCCCTCCCACTGCCGAATAAAGTCTGCCTTACCATTCCTTTTTTTTTTTTTTTTTAAGATTTTATTTATTTATTTGACAGAGACAGCGAGTGAGGGAACACAAGCAAGTGGAGTGTGAGAGGGAGAAGCAGGCTTCCCGCTGAGCAGGAATCCCAATGTGGGGCTCAATCCCAGGACCCTGGGATCAGGCCCTGGGCCAAAGGCAGACACTTAACAACTGAGCCACCCAGGTGCCCCTGCCTTATCATTCTTTAACAAATATCAGGAATCATTTTTTCTTTAACACAGGTCGAGGATATTTGTTGAATAGATACTATATAGCTCAACAGAGCTTAGGCCAAGGAGGCTGTGGAGTTAGGATGGTTAGGTTCACATCCCAGCTCTGCCACTTTCTAGCTGTGTGGCCTTGGGTGTGTGTCCAACCTCTCTGTGCCTCAGTTGTCTACTCTGTCAAGTGGGGACAAATACCTACTTCCTGCAGCTGTTGTGATAGGAGCAGGCCTGTAAGGAGCTTAGAGCCTTGCATATCTTAAATGCCAAATACATGTTAATTAGCCTTAATGAGGGTGACTGCTTTTCTTTCTGATAATGAAGGTGGTTGAATGAATCAGCACTTAGAGATAAACAGACCTAGTCTTGAATTCCCAGGTGGCTGCTTACTAGCTCAGTGACCCAAGGTTAGCTAATTTGACTCTTCAAGCCTCAGTTTCTTATCTTTACAATGGAAACAACCATACCTGTCCAAGCCGTGCAGGTGAGGATGAGAGAGAATGTTTACAAGCACCTCGCTACTTAGCAGGGGCTCAGTAACAGGTTGGCCCCACCACTTATTGTGACCCGGGCAAATGCTTTCTTTCCTGCCTTCGTACTATTGGACCCTAATAGTACCCATCTCATAAGCTTGCTGTGAGGATTAAAGGATTTATTTTAAGCAAAGCTCTCAGAATATTATCTGGCACTGTTAAATATTATAATTATTGTTCCTATTCTTCGTCTTCTTCCCTGTAGTCATAAACGTTAATGGCTACCATTTATTAAGCCCTTACTAGGTGCCAGCATTGCGCATGACAGCCCTATGAAATAGGAGCTCTTACCAGCTCCACTTCACAGAAGAACAAACCGAGGCCTAGAGAGGTAAGATTACTTGCCCAAGCCCACCCCACCTGTAAGTGGCAGACGTACTGTCAGTGTTGTCCCAAGAATGAATACGATAGTCTGGATATGCGGGAACAGCCACCAGAACCCAACACGACAGTCATCCTTATGGTTCCTTCCTCGCTTCCCAGGCTGCCCTCCCCCCGGGGTAGAACCAGGCTGTGGGTAAAGGCTGGTTAGGATGATGGATGAGCAGAGACAGCTCCTGCTGCGGTGTAAACACAGAGAAATATAGGTCAGTTCCGGCAGCCAGCACCCCCCCCCCATGTGTTTTACCCCAAAGCCAATCTTGTCAACTTGATCTTCTGCCCTGAACTTCAGCTGTCCTCGGGATGTTCTTGTGTTTCATGAATTATGCAGACTTAACAAAATGTGTGCTCCACAGATTAAAAACTCTATTCTCCTGACTGGAAGGCCTTTCTTTCCTCCACCAGAGTTTTTTTTTTTTTCCTTCTTGTTCTCACAGCCTGTTTTTTAGCTACCCCATAGAGCACCTTCTCTCTTCTTCCTCTTAACGGTTCAACTTGCCATGCCCTTGCTTTGTGCTAGTCTCACTACAGATTCTTTGTTATGGGCTAAAAACACTTATGGGAATCCCAAGGGGTCCTGGGAGAGCTCCTGGGAATTGCCGTGGGCAAGTTTAGTGGATTAGAATTCAAATCAAAACCACATTGAGAGACCACCTTACGCCAGTTAGAATGGCAAAAATTAACAAGGCAGGAAACAACAAATGTTGGTAAGGATGTGGAGAAAGAGGAACCCTCTTACGCTGCTGGTGGGAATGCAGGCTGGTACAGCCACTTTGGAAAACAGTTTGGATGTTCCTCAAAAAGTTAAAAATAGAGCCACCCTATGACCAAGCAATCACACTCCTGGGTATTTACCCCCAAAATACAGATGTAGTGAAAAGAAGGGGTACCCGCACCCCAATGTTCATAGCAGCAATGTCCACAATACCCAAACTAGAAGGAGCCAAGATGCCCTTCAACAGATGAGTGGATAAAGAAAATGTGGTCCATATATACAATGGAATATTACTCAGCCATCAGAAAGGATGAATGAATACCCAGCATTTGCATGGACATGGATGGAACTGGAGGGAATTATGCTAAGTGAAATAAGTCAAGCAGAGAAAAACAATTACCATATGGTTTCACTCATATGTGGAACATAAGGAATAGCACAGAAGACATTAAGGGAAGGAAGGGAAAACTGAAGGCAGGAAAATCAGGGGGGGAGATGAACCATGAGAGACTGTGGACTCCGGGAAACAATCTGAGGGTTTCAGAGGGGAGGGGGGTGGGGGGATGTAGTAGCCGGGTGATGGGTGTTAAGGAGGGCACGTGTTGTAATGAGTACTGGGTATTATACGCAAATAATGAATCATTGAACACCACATCAAAAAAAAAAAAAGAACTCAGCATGACTGACTCAGATAATACGGGGCAATCTGTGTGTAGCGGTAAATTGGCTCTTCCGTTACAAAAAAAACAAAAAAAAACCCTGATTTGTAGTATTTGCCAATTTCCATGGTGTAAATCCTCCCATCATGGTGGATTTCAATGTGACCAGTGTAACCTCACTGGATGTGAATGTGGGAAGAGATGCCCAGAATCCGCTCTCACAAGCTGGTACAAGTTGGCTCTGGTACACTGCTAGTTCAGTTCCCATGAGTGGTGGAGGCAGTTATTATTTGTGGTCTAGGTTTGGGCCCCTTTTGGGCTGTGTGAAGTTGAGCAATGCACTTAACTAACCTCTCAGAGTCCCAGTTTCCTCTGCTGTGAATGGGTATGCAAGAGGAATTCTTCGGGGAGTTGTGATCAGCGGTAAATGAGTTAGAGTAGGTAAAGTGGTTAGCACTTCATTGGACACACAGAGCTCAATGAGTGATAGCTACACTGCATCAGATTGGGAAGGGCCTGTGTCAGTCAAGATGGGCTAGGTGTTGCCATAGTAACAGATAACCCCAAGTATGCAGAGTCCTAGCATAGCCAGACTTCAATTCCCATTCATGTTAGCATAACAAAGGCCTATTGGCCTGGAGATCTTTGCTTGTCCTAACTTTTCAGAAAAGCAAGTTAATGGAGGTCCATGTTGATACGTGTTCATGAGCACCACAGCATGAAGAAGAGAAACGTGCTGAATTGCATGCTCTCTTTTAAACCTTTTGCCCAGAAGTGGCACACATCACTTCCACTCATATTTTAACTAAAGCAAGCAAATACCTAATTCAGGAGGGTGGAGAAAAATAATCCTACTATGGGCCTAGAAAGACCCAAAGTCCTTGGTAAGCAGCCTTAAAGATGATCATAATCTTCTTAGATATCATTTTCGCTAATGGCTCTGAACTTTTTTTTCATTAAACAGCCATTGTTAAAACTGAGCGGAGAGTGTGGGGGACGTCCAGCCCTCACAGTATACCAGCTGGGGGAACTTGGGCAAGTTATTGAACCTCTTTGCCTTGAGTTTTCTCATCTGTCAAGTGGGGAAAATAGATCCTTCATCTCCTAGAGTTGTAGTGAGAGTTACCTGTGTTAATATCCATAGTCACCATAAGAATTGTGTCGGGTGTAGACCGCCATTATTATTCACCCACAGCAATCCTATCAGGTTGGTACAATGACCATCTCTTTTTGCAAATGAGGACACCAAGGCTCCAGGGAGTGATTTCACTTGTCCAGGGTCACACGGTTGGGACTTACCAGCATCAGGATTGGAGTTCATACCTGTCTGACACCCAACACTCCACTTTTGAGGGTTCTAGCACTTTTCTGAAAGGGAGCCACCAGCCCCTTCCCTACCTGTTGTATCTAGACCCAGAGGGATGTTGTTGGCTTGGTCTTGGGGTTCTTCTGCAGACCTGGACCATGGTGGCTGAACAAAGCAGAAAGTAAACACTCATTATAATGCGAACACACACACATGGGGTTCTTGCCTTGCTTGAAGTAAACATCTCAATTAACACAGAAGACCTTCCTCTTTCCATAGCTGCAGGCGAGTTCATCTTTTGGATCAATTAAATTGTTGACAGTCAGCATAGGAGGCTACATACAAATCAATAGCCAAGGTGCCTTTTGGTGCAGGTCTGCACGCGTTCCAATGGAGCTGTGTGAGCCAGGGATGGGCTACAGTCAGGCTCAAATATTTCGAAGCGATCCTTGGTGAGAAATACATTTTATATCACAACCAGTGCATGGCACAGATGCACATACACACGCATGTGCATGCACACATGCTCGCAAACACACAACTATTATACTGGGATATTTTCCATTCTATTCCAATCTGTTTAATTCCACTCCGGAAAAAAAATGCTCGTTTCAACCTGCTTAATTAATATATCACCATGAGTGGGATACAGCCCACATTTTGAAAAATGTTGGACTAGGCTGTGGTCACCCAACTCGTGTGTTGGGACACTTGGATGGTGCCCTTGATGTGTTAACAGGGGGTTAAGGGCAGGTCTGCCCACAGGAGTGAGACAGACCCTAGCACTAAGTATTCTTAACATCTTACTGCAGTTCACAAGCCCCGCCTTCCTTGCTGAGGCTGTCCCACCATTGTCCTTCTCACTAACCTCACCACGGCTACATTGCCTTCTTTGCTCTTTGTGGTATGTCAAGCCTCAAGCATATCTCCATCTTAAAGCCTTGACACTCAGCTGATCCTACTGCTCTGAGCTTCTCCCTCCTGGGCCCAGCTTGTTTCAGCTCTGTCTGATTATCAGAAAAACTTTCCCTGGCCCACCCCCTTTAAATGGCAGCCTCCCCCCATTTTCTGCTTTGTTTTTCTTATTTACACTTACCACTACTTAATATGGATGTATTTATTGTCAACTTCTCTCCACTCAAAAGTAAGTTGCATCAGGGCAGAAAATTTGTTTAGTTCATTGTATCTCAGCATTTAGAGAAGTGCCTGGTGCATAGTAAGTACCTCATAAGCTTTTTCCAGACGGCACGGTGCACAGCACAAAACACACACTTCAGAAATATTAATGCTTATTTTATCTTCTAGGTTCCTTTTTTTTGTATATCCCTCAAAAAATTTTAATAACAGCTATATTGAAAAGTCACATAGCACACAACTCACCCATCTAAAGTGTATAATTAGTTTTTAGTATATTCAGGGATGTGTGCAAACATACTATAGTCAACATTAGAACATTTTTATCACCTTAAGAAATCTCATACTCTTTAGCTATCACCTCCCCAGCCTCCCACCTCCCCAGCTGTAAGCAACTACTACTCTGCTCTTTATCTCTACAGATTTGCCTATTCTGGTCATTTATATAAAGAGAATCACCTTTTCATGTGTCTGTTGGCCAACTGGATGTCTTTGGAGAAATGTCTGTTCATGTCTTCTGCCCATTTTTAATTGGATTACTTGTTTTTCGGGTGTTGAGTTCTATAAGTTCTTTATATATTTTGGATACTAATCCTTTATCGAATGTCATTTGCAAATATCTTCTCCCATTCCATAGGTTGCCTTTTAGTTGTATTGATTGTTTCCTTCACTGTGCAAAAGCATTTTATTTTGAGGTAGTCTCAATAGTTTATTTTTGCTTTTATTTCTCTTGCATCAGGAGACATATCTAGAAAAAAGTTGCTATGGCTGATGTGTTCTTCTCTAGGAATTTTATAGTTTCAGGTCTCACATTTAGGTGTTTCATCCATTTTAAATTTGTTTGTGTATATGGTGTCAGAAAGTGGTCCAGTTTCTTTCTTCTGCATGTTGCTGTCCAGTTTTCCCAGCACTATTTGTTGAAGAGACTGTCTTTTCCCCCACTGGAAATTGTTTCCTGCTTTGTTGAAGATTGACCATATAGTTGTGGGTTCATTTCTGGGTTTTCTGTTCTGTGCTATGTGTCTGTTTTTGAGCAAGTACCATACTGTTTTGATTACCACAGCTTTGTAATATAGCTTGAAATCTGGAATTGTGATGCCTCCAGCTTTGCTTTTCTTTTTCAAGATTACTTTGGCTTTTCAGGTTCTTTTGTGATTCCATACAAATTTCAGGATTGTTTGCTCTATATTTTTAGTTGAAAGTTCTTTTTCAGATATAGGATTTGCAATTTTTTTTTCATTCTGTAGTTTGTTTTTTCACTTTCACAAAGGTTTTGAATTTGATGAGGTTCTGTTTATTTAGTTTTTCCTTTGTTGCTTGCACTTTGGGCATCATATCTAAAAGTCCATTGCCAAATTCAAGGTCGTAAAGACTTACCCCTGTGTTTTCATAGTATTAGCTCTTAGATGTAGATCTTTGGTCCATTTTGCATGTATTTTTGTGTATGGTGTGAGGGAACTCACACTCATTCTTTTGTATGTGACTACCCAGTTGTCCAAGCACTATTTGTTGAAAAGACTATTTGTTGTTGTTTGCTCACTTAACCAGTTGAGTGACTGGCTGGATTATTTCAATGAAGTCTGTTCCCCTCCCTGTTGCTGTGAATGGTGTTGATTCTCAGAGAGGGCAGCCTGGGATAAGCCTAGAGTGACTCTAGAATGACAGTGCTTTTGACAGAGCTCTCTTTGATGTTGCTTTCCCTGACCACATGAAATCTTAAATTCCATTCATCGTTCTATTTATCAATCTTCAACAATGCCCTGGGGCATAAATTGCTCCACAAACTGATACCATAAACCTGGACTTTTTTGAAGGGATGCTTCCTGAGGTCAGTGTTTGAGATCTATAATGACAAAATCCTCCACTTGTCTTTTTCTTTTTTCTCTCTGGAAAACTAGTTGGCCCACAGGTTAGCCTGTATCTCCAATGAATCGAATAATAACCCAGTGAAGCCCAGTAGCCCTTCACCACCTGTACTGTTTTTTGAAAACACCCTTAGGCTTGAACTTCACACTCTGTTGTAAATGGACTTGATTGCTTTGGGAAGAGATTAAGACCCCTTTTGCTCTGGTCTACTTCTCTCCCCCAGATAAGACCTCTGATCCAGAAACTATGATACTGGGGGTAGACAGTGGGACACTTCTCTCTGAGTGACACCCCTGTTTCAGGAGAGGGGTGCTCTGGAGGTCCCAGGTCTCCTTGGCTTGCCTGTCCCACTGTGGCACCCCCTCCCCCCCACATGACATGTGCTCAGGACCCCAGTATTCTCAGCAGTGCTATGCTCTGTCTCACCAGCAGGAGCCTCTGTCTCACCAGCAGGGCTGGGCAGAAGAAGGAATCCCCCACCTCTCAGTTGCACTTCACTAGAACCTAGCCTCAACAATACGTAGCTGGGGGCCAGATGAGAAATGCTGATGTCCTGCTCCTTCTAGGAAGATAGCCCTCTGACTGGGAGCTGGGAAGAGAAGAAACCCTGTGTTCTTGACTGTTCCAGTCTGGAGTGGAATTTTCATCTTACTGAGCTGAGTGAAGGGAGCAAGGGCATGAGTCTAAGTTCAAATACCACTGACTCACTTTTCTTACTTAGTGTTAGCAGAATTTCTCGAATAACTGTTTCTTTGTTTGGTGTATGGACCATTTCCAGAGGCTTAAATTTAAAAAAAATAATAATTTTCACAAATTTTTCGGGGAATGGGTCCACAGAGCTGCTCACACTGTCACGCTAGAATTGGAATCCTCTAGGTTAACCTTAAACCTTGCTTCATTCTGCCTAAAATTCTCTCCTTCCCCAGCCAACTAGAAAACTCTCATCATTTTCCAAGTCTGTTTAATATGTCCTTTTCTCTCCCACCCTCCTCTTCTTTATCATTCTCTTGTTGTGTTATTATTACAACCGTCTGCCATATCGTGTGTCTTGTATTGCTTGTCTCATCTGTGACTTCTTCATTAGACTCTTCTCCTCAACGGCATATACTGTTCATCACTGCAGTCATTCCTGGCTTGGGGGTTGGCATGTACTATGTACTGAACTAGTGAATATTAAAAATTTTTTCATATGGTTTTTGTGTTGGCCACTTCCTTGGCATTTCTTTTGTATATATGCATGTGTATGTGTATCTGTGTGCTTGTGCATCTGCAGTCCATGAAAACAGTCATTAACAAAAACAGTTGTCATTTATATGATGCAGGTGCTTTTCTAAGCATTCTTTACATGTATTCATTCATAATGTAATCCTCACCATAACCCTATTATATATATCATTCATTATGCTTAACCCTATTATGCCTCATTTACACTGAGAAAATTGAGACATAGAGGTTTTAAGTCATTTGACCATGGTTACATCTAATAAGCTATAGGGCCAGTATTTGAGTCCAAGCAATCTGACCCCAAAACTGTTGATAAATTGTCTAAAATGTATACCAGGTGCATAATGAGTGCTCAGTGAAGAGAAATTAGTTAGTGCAGGGATCAACAAATACAACTGATCGTTGCTTTCCTCCTTAAATGAAATCTGAGACAACGCCTTAAAGTATCATCTGCCTGCTACCTGACTGATCACCTTCCTCCTAAGAAGACAGGCACCAGGCCAGTCCAGCCTCATCTTGCACCAGTAAACCCAAATGCAGGCCCTTCTAAGGCCAGTAATCACCCTAATGTTTACCGGCACTTGCACCCTTTTAATTTTTAAAGGTAGTTTCATTTTTACTGCTCTGCCATCTTTATGGAGAGCACTCACTGCCGTGGCTTTGCATCCATTTCCTATTGACACATTTGCATATATATCGAATCCTCTCACAGGTGGGCTCCAGTGATGTCCCACTTCCTTTAATGAGGGTGATGGGTTCTTCTCATTTGGGAAACCACTGTTACCTTGTGAGCTGGTTGGGGCCCAGGGCACTTTCCTGACAAAGTCACAAGTGTTACTGTTGTCAGTTCTCAGCTACCTGCAGGATGGTCCACTTCATGGATAATGGTTGGAATCATGATCAACAAACCATCCCAGTATTTTGGTATTTATTTTATATGTTGCTAAAGTACTGGTAGTTTATTTTTTTAAATGTGAGATATAGTTGCCATGATCTTTATATATTTTTTTAATTGAGGGATAACATAATTAGAATGTACAAGTCTTAAACATATAATCGCTCTCCAGTGAAGATATAGAAGATTCACAACATCCCGGGAGGCCCCTTCATGCCTCTTTCCCAGTCAACACTCAGATCAGAAGTGATCACTTCTTTGGACTTCCATCACTACAGATTTATTTTACATGTTTTTGAACTTCATAGAAAACAGAATTGGACTATATGTATTCTATTGTGTCTGTCTTCTCTTGGTCATTGTTATGTCAACGAGAGTCATCATTTGGTTGAATGAAGCAGAACTTTGTCCCTTCTTACTACTGTATCGTGTTCCATTGTATGGATGTACACAGTTTATTTACCTGTTCACCACTAAGAGACACCTGGGCTGTTTCCAATTTTTGGTTTTTATAAATGAAACATGTGCAAGTCTTCGTGTGAACATACATTTTCACTTTTTTTGGGTAAATTGCTTAAAATTAATTTCCTTGGGTTATAGGATAGATGTTTAATTTTATAAAGCACTTCTAGCTCTTTCTTCAAAATGGTTGTATATTTTTATATCTCCATTTGGAATGTTTGAAACTTTTGGTTGTTCTACATCTTAGCCAGCATTTTATTTGGGCTAGATTTTTAGAAACCATTTTGATGGACATACAGTGTTTCTTTCAATCTGGTTTTAATTTGCATTTCCCTGATGACTAGTAGCATTGGATACAGTTTCATGTACTAATTGGTTATTTGTGTACCTTCCTTTGTGGAGGGTCTTTTCAAGATTTCTGGACATTTTTATTAGACTATTTTTCTTTTTATTTTTGAGTTGTAGGAGTTTCTTTCATAACCTGGAAACAAGTACTTTATCAGATACATGTATTATGACTATTTTCTTCCAGTTTATGGCTTTCCTATTAATTTCCTTAATGGTGTCTTTTGAATGAACAGAAGTTTAAAATTTTTATGGCATCCAATTTATGAATTTTTAAAAATTTTATGGTTAGTGCTTTCTGTGTCCTAAGAAAGTTTACTTATTACAACATGTTCTCCCGTGTTTCCTTCTAGAAGCTTTATAGTTTTAACTCTTATGTTTATATCTATGAGTCATCTTGAATTAATTTTTGGTATGTGTAATATAGGGATTGAGATTCACTTTTTTTGTATGAGTATCTAGTTATTCTAGCACCATTTGTCAAAAAGACTCCTTTTTCCATAGAAGTGCTTTGGTGTTTTTATAGAGAAACAATTGAGTATAACATATGCATCTATTTCTAGAATCTTTATTCCATGCCAGTGATATATATACCTCTTTTTATATCACTCTAGCACACTATCTTGATTTCTGTTGTTTTACAGTAATCAGGTAATATAAGTTCTTTAAGATTGTCTTGGCTTTCCTAGGTTGTCTTGTGTCCTCTCAAAATTGATATGTTGAAGTCCTAACCTGCAGTACCTCAGAATGTGACTTTATGTGGAGATAGGGTCTTTATAGAGCTTTTCAAGTTAAAATGAATTGTGTAGTTTGGGTCCTAAACCACTATGACTGGCATCCTTTTAAAAAGTGGAAATTTGGACACAGACATACACATGGGGAGAACATGTGAATATAAATGCAGATATCAGGGTGATGTTTTTACAAACCAAGGAACATCAAGGATTGCTAGCAAACTGTCAGAAGCTAGTGCAGACATGTGGAACAGATTTTCTCTTGCAGCTCTCATGAGGAACCAGTCCTAGCAACATCTCAGTCTTGGACTTCTAACTTCTAGAACCGTGAGACAATAAATTTTATTGTTTAAGCCACTCATTGTGATGTTTTGTTATGGCAGCCCTAAGCAAACTATACATAGGTCTTTTGCTTTTTCCTGAAATTTTAGAATTAGTTCGTTAACTTTTTCAGTCTGATATTTTGATTGGGATTGCATTCAGTTTGGGGGAGAATGGGCATCTTCACAACACTGAGTCTTCTGATTCATGAACATGGTATGTCATTCCATTCATTCAGGTCTTTAATTTCTTTTAGTATTCTTCTTTGGTTTTCAGTATACAAATCTTGTACTTTTTCATTAAATTTATTTCTAATTATTGTATCTTTGCTGATGCTTTTGTAAGTTCTGTTTTTCTAACTTTGTTTTTTTTTTTTTTTTAATGCTGCTAGTAGAAATGAAACTTATGGGGGACCTGGGTGGCTAAGTTGGTTGAGCATCTACCTTTGGCTCAGGTCTTGATCCCAGGTTCCTAGGATACAGCCCTGCTTTGGACTCCTTGCTCAGCGAGGAGCCTGCTTCTCCCTGTCCCTCTGCCTGCTGCTCCCCCTGCTTGTTCTCTCTCACTCTCTGACAAATAAATAAATAAGACCTTAAAAAAAAAAAGAAATGAAACTTATTTAAATTACATATTGACTTGCATTTCATGACTTTGCTAAAGTCACTTATTCTAGTAGATTGTGTGTGTGTGTGTGTGTGTGTGTGTGTGTGAATTCATTAGGATTTTCTACATACACAAGCATGTTGTCAGTCATAACTAATTTGTTCAAAGTAGTTTGCAGTAGGGTATAGCAGTGACTTTTTCTATGACCTTGGTCAGGCATCTAATGTCTCTGAACTTTTAGTGGTTCTCGTTATAGAGAGAGATTGTTATATGGACTTGTCTTTGAGATTCCTTTCAGATCTAAGATGATAAGGGACCTGGCTCTGTCATTTGCATATTTTTTGACCCTGGGCAAAATACTACATCTCTATGAGTCTCAGTTTGTTCATTTGTAAAATGGCATAATAATAAGAAGAAAATATGTCATGTCATAAAGTAGTTATGAGGAATCAAAGAAATAAAGCATGTGAAGTGTCTATCGGGCACTTAGAAGACTGCAGGCACTCAGTAACTGTTAAATGTCATGGTATAATAAAATATATATTTGGTCTTTGTCGCTGGGTCCTGGTACAGAGCTTCTAAAACCCTTGGAATTTCTAAAACACCTGATAGGAGTGCCTTTTGTTATTCATAACTTTGTTCCCCTTTCTAGACACTTGAGTTTATGATGATGAGGTGACTCAGCCGGGAGCTCCTAGATAGCCTCAGGATGGAACTGATAACTTTTCAGCTTCCCCTCTCTCTGGGAAGGGGAGGAGGGCTGGAGAGTAGGTTACAAATGCTCTTGAACAAGATTTGGAGAGTTTCCAAGTTGGTGAACACATCTACATGCTGGGAAGGTGGGACATCCCGACCCCATGAACACAGAGGCTCCTGTGCTCCTTCTGAACCTTGCCCTAAGTACCTCTTCATCTGGATGTTTATTTGTATCTTTATAATAGACTGTGGTCATAAGTATAGCACTCTCCTGAGTTCTGTGAGCCATTCTAGGAAATTATCAAACCCAAGGAGAGAGTCATGGGAGCCCTTAAATTTGTAGTTGGCTGGACAGAAGTGTGGGTAGCATTTGTGGCTGGTGGCTAAAGTGGGTGCAATTTTGTGGGATGAGTCCTTACTTGTGGGATCTGTGTTAACTCTGGGTAGTGTCGGAGTTGAATGGTTGGATGCCTAGGTGGTGTCAGAGAATTGGAGAATTGGTTGTTGGTGTTGGAAAAAGACACCACACCTACTAATAATGGTGATGCTGTTAATAATGATAATAATTATAGCACTGTAGTGCTTCCCAGGTCGCAAAGGACTTTTAGATTTTATATCTCATTTGGTTACCAAAAGGGCCCATTGGCTAGGTAGAGCTGAGATTATTAACCTCACTATATTGATGAGTAATGAGAAGCTTAGAGAAGTTAAGTGACATGTCTAGAGCCACTCAGCATGTGGGAGACAGAGATGTGACCTGGTTTTCTGACCTTGAATCTTGTATTTCCACAAATAAGGACAGATTGGGCCAGGGAAGTTTTGTAGAAACCAGTCCCAGCACCTAGGGACACCATTACCAAGCGTATTCTGAGGGGTGTGTGTGTGTGTGTGCGGCTTCCCTAAAGTCCCCAGATTAGGACAATATTTCTTAAACTGAAGTGTGCCCCAGAATCCCCAGAGAAGCATGTAAAAATACAGGTTCTTGCGCCCCACACTCATAGGTTTGATTCGTAGCTCTGGAAGGGCCCAACAGATAAGGATTTTTAGCAGTAGCCCAAGTAACTCTGCTGTAGTTCTTCTACCAACCAAAACCCTTGTTTGAAGCAGTGGTTCTCAAGCCAGGCTCTGCCTGAGAGTCACCTGGGAAGTTATTAAAACTTATGGTGCCCAGGCCCTCCCTGGGGCTACAGAGTCAGAATCTCTGGCAAGTGCAAAGAGCTGTTCCAGACAAACTGACCCATAGGGTTACCTGCTCATTCCAGTCCTCTGCATCCTTCCCTTTCCTTCTCTTTCCACTTTGTGTACCTCTTGTTTGGTGTCTCTGTGATTTATTTTGTTTCAATCTTCTGTGTTTCTCTGCATCTCTGGCTTTCTGTGTTTGTCCTTCTTTAGTCCGTCTGTGTCTCAGAAACACACTCTCTCTCTCTTTCTCTCTCTCTCATCTCTATTTTGTGTTGTCTCTTTGGATGTATGTCTCCGAGACTCTGCCTCCTTGTGCCTCTCTTTCATCTCTCCCTTTTCTTGGATCTGTTGCGGTGTGTGTCTCTGTGAGTTTATGCCTCTGATTGTTTTCTGTCCTGGCTCTTGTTCTGATTGTGGGTCTTTTGTTTCTCCGGTCCTGCCCACTGTGCACCTCTGTGTGCATCCGAGCCTCCGTGTGTGTGTATGTACTTCCGTTATTTGCTCTCCATCTATAGTCCTTTTCTTCTTCTCTCTCCTTCCCACCTCCCAGCCTCTGTGCTCCACAGCTTTATGTGAAATCCAGAGAGACTCTTCTATGGAGAAGTCTGAAATACCCTGGGCCAGGCCCCAGGCCCTGCAAACCTCAGAATGTTCACTCTAATCAGGAGCCCCATCTGGACCTGTCCCACTAACCTACAGGGCTTATCTGGGACCCTCAGCCTCCTGTGCTGCCAGAGATAAGGTGCCCTTTGTGGCAATTGCCTTGGACATGACCCTGAAAAAGACTAGATAAGTAGCATGGCCTTTGGGATCCTGGAGCGCCCTCCACTTCCCTCCAGGCTGAAAACTGACCTTCCTATCACTGACCCTAAGTATGCCAGAATACTCTCAGGGCCTTTATGGCTGATCCGGACAACGCTTAGGAGATCAGACTTTTTCTTTGAAGTAATATTGTTAATTCATCATTCATTAAATAATTTATTTACCTAGTATTTATTAAACACTGTGTACCAGATTTTGTGCCGAGAGTATAGCAGTGAAGATAGCAGGTGTAATATTATAAATCTGAGCTCTCATAGTAACTATTGTAACATGGATTGAGCACCTATTGTGTTCCAGGAACTTAATTTATATAAGGAACTTTATATCTGAATTTCTTGCAGGGAGAGAACTGCCCCTTTAATGCAAAATACTTTAATTATCTGCTCATAATCTTTATTGCTATTAATTAATTGTAGCTATTAATACACTGGACATTTAAGTCTTCTGTATTCAGTGGTCATATTTAAAATGTTTAACAAATGACCAGTTGACCAATGAAAACATTTGCCCCACTCCTCACTTCTATTGCAATTAGTTGCATAAACATCAGATCTTCTGTCATTCATTCATTCATTTTTTTGCAAAGTCATTCATTTCTTCTTTCTTTCAGCATATTGTGAAGGGCTCACCGGATATCATGTACTGTGTTAAGAACTGGGGATGCAACAAATAAAAGGACATCATAAGGAACTCAGAGGAGGGGGATAGATAAAGACATTGACCAAGTTCATGGAACATGACCAAGGAAAAGTCAGGAGTGTATACCTGGAAGTCTAATCTAGTCAGAGCAATCAGGGAGGGCTTTGTGGAGGAAGAGACTTTAACACTAAGACTTAAACAGTGAGCAGAGGTTAGCCAGATGAGGTCTCTTTCTTGCCAATTTTTCATGTTCTGTAGGACAAAACATGGTGCCCTGAGGGACGCCTCAGTGGCTCAGTCGTTAAGCGTCTGCCTTCGGCTCAGGGCGTGATCCCAGGGTCCTGAGATGGAGCCCCGAGTCAGGCTCCCTGCTCCACTGGGAGCCTGCTTCTTCCTCTCCCACTCCCCCTGCTTGTGTTCCCTCTCTCACTGGCTGCCTCTCTCTCTGTCAAATAAATAAATAAAATCTTAAAAAAACAAAACAAAACAAAACATGGTGCCCTGAGCATAGCAGGGCTCCTCCAAATCGTTAGGTAAATAAAACACGATGACTCTGAAAGCAGTTTTCTGGCTGGGTGGTAAGTGGCTAAGGAAGCTGCAATGAAGATACATTGTCTTTTCCAGAAACGCTTCCTGTTAGCACATCTTTTGTCATTGCATGCACTGAGCACCTGGCCAAGAATCAAAGGCAGCTTTCTCCAAAATTCATGGTGACATCAGAGCTTTCAACAAACTCCCTGCTCACTCTCCCAGACCAAGAAGACAAATTAAAGCCCGGGAAAGTAGGCCTAGGAGACAAAACTTGTTGAGAGAGAACAGTATTAGGTCCTAGTTCTCCAACTTGTACCTGTAGGGGCCATGTTTCTAGAGCTGTGGTCTGTGTTTCTAGAGCTTCTTCTGCTCTTTTAGAAGAAACCAGAAATCTGAATTTTCATGTAAAACCTTCTGATTTTTATGTTGGAATCTAACTTAAAACTTAAAAAAAAAAAAAAGTTATTACATACAGCAAACCAAACATCAATGTGCTGCTGTCTTAGTCTGTTCCAGCTGCCATAACAAAAATACAATAGATGGTTAAGATGAAACAACATTTATTTGTCATGGTCCTGGAGGCTGGGAAGTCCGAGATCAAGGTGCTGGCGAATTTGGTGTCTGGTGAGACCAGCTTCTTGGTTCATAGATGGTTGACTTCTCCCCATGTTGTCACGTGGGGGAAGGGCTGAGGGAAATCTTTGGGGTCCCTTTAATAAGGGCAGTAATCCTCTTCATGGGGGCTCTACCCTCAGGAGCTAATCACCTCCCAAAGGCCTCACCTCCTAATACCATTACATTGGGGGTTAGGATTTCAAAGCATATGAATTTTGGGGTGACAAACATTTAGCTCCTAACCGCTGCCATTCCTGGTTTAGAAGCGGTTTCCTCAAAATGAGAAGGAATGAGAGGGCCTTCTGTCTACCACGCAGCAGTGTCGCTGAGAACATCGTACTGCGTGTTCTGCGGATCTGCACTGTGATATTCATCGCATGAATATCTCTATTATCCTATTTAATCTTTGTAACACCCTCATGGGGCTAGTATTATCATCTCTTTTGAGCAAGATTGCCAAATTAAGTCTGTGGGGACCCAATATTAACCATAAGGAAGCTTAATATTCAAACAGAACTGAACTAAGAAGAGGAGAAAGTGGTTGAATCAGAGACCTGATTTTGGAAGATATCCCCTCCCCCAGGTGCTAAGGGCCTTGGATAGCCAGATGTTTGTCTAAAAACTGTCATTTTGTTGGTTGGATGTTTTCACTAATTGCTCTAAATACTGCTGCTCTTTTCTGCAACTTTCTGCTTAAGAGAGTTTTAACATGTTGGTATGGGAACCTGCTCCCTGTTATGTAAAATGTATGTAACCCACAAAGTGATTTACCATTAATTAATGTCATGTCTGTGGTATTCAAGATCCACTCAGCTAAGCAACACTGTTAGACTTCCAGTTTCTGATTTTCCCCTGCCTCTAAAATAGTTCAGTCCTTTTATTTGCCTATTGGAGTTGCATCTTAGGAAAGACATTCAGAAAACACTTCCTTTTGCATCAACTTCTAGAATTTTTGCCATTGATGTGAGCATCCTGTAACCCTAGAGTATTAGGGCCCCTGTACCAGGGAGGATTTCACTAGGGGAACTCCCAAGGCCCCTCTGAGTATCTCCAAGTGGGATTTAGTGAGGTCGTGGGTCTTCAAACCAACCCTGTGAAGAGATTGTCTGTTCTAACATGTGAACCCAATAACAATCAAATAAAAGAGCCTATCTATCTCAGAGTCTCTGGGAGGCCAGACACTGAATGGAGTAGCCATGTTGCTTAGCAGAGTGACTCTTAAATTCTGGCATGCATGAAGCCATCAAGTTGCTTTTTTGTAGATTCTTGACCCCCAGCCTGCATTCTGATTCACTGGGAGTATCTGTCATCGCAAAAGTCTAAGGTATTGTAGCAAGAGGCCAAATAATAACAAGGCTTAGAGAACACAGAACTTATTTCTCCCGCACACATTACAATCCAAGGTGAATGTTTCTTATTGGTGCATATACCTATTTCAGGAGATGTGGCAGCAAATGAGGTTGATGACCCCTCCTCTTGAATCTGCACAGTCTCAGTGACTGTTTTGACCAACAGAATGTTGTGGAAGTGACACTGTGCTAGTTTTGGGGCACAGCCCCTTAGAGACTATAGGCTTCCACTTTGTACTCTTGGAACCCAACTACCATGCTGTATGGGAGCCCAGAAGCCTGGGAAGCAGCACTTGTAGAGAAGAGCTAGGGTTCCTGGTAGTCAGCCCCAGCTAGGCTTTCAGCTGAAAGCTGGAATCAACTTTCCCACCACGGGCATGCGTCATAAACAGAAGTGAATCCTTTAGTCCAGTGGTGCCATCCCCATCAATCCCTGCCCAAATTGTAGCTTCATGTGCCCAATAAATGACTGATTGTCTGAAGTGACTAAGATTAGGGTAGTTGGAGAGACTCAGGTTTCTCCCATCACGAAGCACCTCTGACTTCTGTAAACTTGTCATCACCTGCTCAGTCAAGATTGAGTTCCTACCATGTCCAGGTTCCAATCAGTGGGAGCGGCTGGAGAAGATGCGTCTGTTTCTTACTCCCCTTGACTTGGGGCTGGCACCTGTTACTTCTGCTCACGTTGCACTGGCCAGAACTTGTTACACGACTGCATCTAATTACAAAAAGGACAGGGAAATAGAGTCTCTAGCTCTGCAGCCATATTCTCAGCCACTAAGAAGAAAGATGAGAATGGATTCTGTTGGAAGTCTCGCAGTTTGGACTGGGGCACAGAGACCCACATTCTGCAATTCCCGCCCCCAGGTGATTTTGATGTTGGTGGTCCAAGTATAGCAGGGAAGGGTATGAGTTTGAAACTCAGTGAGATACGAGTTTAAAACTAAATTCAACCATTTGCCAGCTGGGTGACACCTCTGAGTTTCAGTTTCCTTGTGTATATAAAAATGCAGAAAATAGTAATTCTAACCTCAGGGGGTAGTTGTGCAGATTTGATAACGGCCTCATGAAAAGTGTGAACATAGAACTTGGTGCACAGCAAGATCTAGAAACTAAAAAGAGAAGGAAAGAAAAAAAAAGAAAGCTTTCATTGTTAACTGAATCAAATGTTCCTTTCTCTTTTAAAACCAGCATATCAATGCTCAGTCATTCTACTTAAAATATCTCTTTTTACACCCCCCCATCAACCGTAGTGTTATCCCTAGTGTTAACCCATTGTATAGACAAGGAAACCGAGACTCAGACAAGTTAAGTAAGGAGGCCAAAAACATTGAATTAGTAAGTGCTGGTGTCAAAATGTGAGCCGAGATTTATTTTTGGTGGAGTTTGATTACAAACACTATATGTTTTAAAAAGTAAAGAGCTGTTGATGGTTTCAGGGCAAGGAAGTGACATATCAGAGCTCTGTTGTAGACAGATAAATCTGAAAGAGTTGCCATGAGCTGTGTGGAACTGGGGAGAACTAGAGATAGGAGGACCAGGTTTAGGAATGAGGTGAGCAGGTTCTCAGCTAGGCTAACTGAAATGTAAGCCTCAGCACATTCCTGCCCCATCCTCTGCACTTACTTACTTCTAAGGAGGAAATCCCAAATATAGTAATTTCATTCTTCACTTAAGCATGCCTCTGCAAAACCAACTAGCCAACTCTTCCACTCATGCTGGATGTGGCTTACAATGTTTAGCCTGGGTTCCAGCCCCTGATAGGAGCTTTTTGTGTGCCTCAGTCTACCCATTTGGCAAATGGGGATTACAATGCTAACCATAGCTATTTCATAAAGATTCTGTAAGGAAAGGCTTGGGAATATATTTTGTAAAGTTGAAGTCATCAAATTGTTATTAAGGTTTACTGTAAATTGAACAAAACAATACAGTAGGAAACATTGGCTTAAACATTTCTTGATTAATTCTTTGTGTCTTGATTTTGTAAATTAAAGAATTTAGATATTAAAGGATGAGGTAGTGGAGAGAGATTAGGAGGTATATTTTCTTGTGTTGTGGTTTCCATGGTGACAGACTTGCAGGCATCAACCACTGGCTGCAATATAGGTAAATAAGAAAATGATTGCAAAGCGTTTTGCACAGTGCCTGGCACACAGTCAACAATCACTATATATGACTTTAGAGTTACTGCCTCTATTAAGTAGCCTAGATGTAGATGCTTCCCATGAAGAGCATGATGGGAAATTCCCCCCTCCTTTGGAATGCTTCAGCCTGAACATTCTGAGATGTTTAAAAGGTTCTAAGGCTGTGAAACTTCAAGGGAGAAAACTTAGTCAAGGAGTTTGATTTATGGGTTTTCTTATTCTGAACCACCTGCACAGTGAGGCTTCACCTACCCAAGTTCCTTTGTATCTTGTTTAAGACATCTTTGCCTACCTCAAACTCAAGATATTCTCCTGTATTGTCTTCTAGAAGGCTTATCATTTTTTTTCCTTTCACATTTAGATCTACAGTCCACTGGAATTGATTTTTGTGTATAGTATGAGGTAGAGAGAAAGATTCAGATTTTCCTGTATGGCTGGCCAATTGACCAAGCACCGTTTAGTGAAAAAGCCATTGTTTCTCCATTGCTCTTCAGTGGCACCTTTGTTATAAATCAAGTGTCTTTACATGTGTGGATTTGTTTCGGAGTTCTCACTGCTATTTCACTGGTCTATTTATCTTTCTTGTATCAAAGCATGCTCCCTTCGTTACTCTGGCTTTATAATAACTCCCGATATCCAGTAGTGAAAATCATCTTTGTTCTTCTTTGTGATAATCTTGACTCTTTGATTTTCCATGCATATTTTAGAATTACCTTATAAATTTCCACCCAAACAAAAACTTGCTGGGATTTTGATCGAGATTACAGTCTCTAGATCGATTTGAGGAGAAATGACATCCTTACAATATTGACTTATTTCTTCACAATAGCCCTATGAGATAGATTCTGTTGTTATCAGGCACACCCTCTGTTTGTAGGTGGGGCACCTACAGGAATGTGAACGAATTCAGTAGCCTACCTGAGTGGGGGGCGGGGGAGAGGGCATGGTCTGCCCCATCCAGAAGGTGTATTGTATCATTGACATTGTTTGGAATTACTGCCTTGTGGTAATAAGTAAAGCAGAGTGATTGAAGTCAGTTTTATTATATTGCTTTTAAATTCTCTATTAATCATGCATTCTCTTACTCTTTGCATCAGAAGCAGACTACTCCCACTGCCCTTGGCATGCCACTGACCTAATCCCACCAATTTGATTCACCTATGCAAAAATTCAGTTTGGCGATAGGCGATGCTGGCCAGCAGGTACAGGTGGAATCTGTCTTTGAGTGAGCGTGGCAGACACACCGCACCCAGCCTTTTAGGGACAACTGTCACAGAGGGTGGTGTTTCAAACCCAGAGTGACTGATATTAGCTGGGATGTCTGTGACAAGTAGTGGTAGCAGTCATCTTTGCTGAAGGGATATAGATTGGGTTTCATTCCTGGCAATATACTCCTTGATCATGATTCTTTGACCCTTATTGGGGATGCCAGGAACTTCTTGATATTTTTATTATTATTTTTCTTATTATTATGTTCATTAGCCACTGTATTAGTTTATGATGTAGGGCTCAATGATTCATCAGTTACGTATAACACTCAGTGCACGTCACAACACGTGCCCTCCTTTATACCCATCACCCTGTTACCCCCTCCCCCCGCCCCACTCCCTTCTGAGACCCTCAGTTTGTTTCCCGGGGTCCATAGTCTCTCATGGTTCATCTCCCTCTCTGATTTCTCCCCCTTCAGATTTCCCTCCCTTCCCCTGTAGTCCTCCATACTATTGCTTTTATTAAAACTTTTTCTTCTCTTAAACTTGGCAGGGGTGCTTTGATTATCTGCAACTAAAGGTCCTGATGGGTGGAGTTGTGATTGTTATTATTATTAGTCGTGCCTCCTCTGTCCAGTTTATGCACTGCCATCTTTCCATGCTGCATGCTAGCCCAGACTTCCAAATTCCAAGTCTTGCCCAGCCCACAGAGGCAAGACACCTGCTTGTCCAAAGCCAAGGATCAGACAAATACCAATTAGGACTTACATTGTCAAGCTGGAGAGTAATGAATGGTGTCTCTGTTTGTAGTGGCCCTGCATTAGGAATGACTCCACATGTCGGGGAACCCTCCAACTCCCTTCCATTTGGCAAGAGTTAAATGACATCATGTAGAAGGAGCCAGCATGCTGCTGGCTGGAGGACCAATAAATCACGCTGTGGATGTAGGGAAACAGCTAGGCCTTCCCCAGAAAGGCTTCCTCGTCCAAGGTACCATTAGTAACGCCGCTATTTGCAATCATAATAAAAATAAAAGTAATAGGAAAACCACGTTGAGGCAATTCCACTGCCTACTGGATTTTTAATTTTCTTGAGGATGCCAGAGGCAATCCTGAGCCCATTATGTCTAAATGAGGCACATTGTAAAAGGCTTACCAAGTCCAAACTGCTTTTATAGCCATTAATTAGCCAGACTCCTAAAGAGGCCCATAAGATTAAGCTTGGGTATGGTCTCTGGTCTTTAGAAGAGGGTTGGAGTAGGCAGAGAAGTAAGATACCATTGGTCCCATCATGGCTCTTCTGCTCTTCTCTCTCATCTCAGTTCTAACAGATGTTGGCTTTTTGGAGGAAGTGGAAAGGGAGGCTACTACATAACCAAGAACCTAATGAGAGTGTTCCAGACTTCTCTGCAAGGCTGTGGACAGCTTGAGCGCAGGGACTGCTGGTGTCTTTATTTTCTATACCCACGGTGTCTTGCGTACAGCCAGTGTAAGGAGCCAGCCTTCTTGGTGGCAAGGGACAGAAACCTGGCTCTGCTTTCTTCAACGAAAAGAGAATATATTAGAAGGATGTGGGGGTACATAGAATGAATAATGGGCTAGAGGATCAGGCTTGCAAGGGAATAAGCACCGGGGACTATAGCAAACATCCAACAGTAGAAATCCGTTCATAACTTCAACCATGTCTATGTCCTTCAGTCATGGGCTCAAGATTCCAAACCCCAAGAAGGCATGTGGCCAGAGGGACCCGATTCACTCTCCCCTTACACCTTCCATAGTGATTAGGGGCACTCATCCCAGAACTGCTCTCAGTGGGAATTTGATGGGGAAAAAATGCAAATCAGTGTGTCAACGGGAGGAGGTGTCGTATACCAGATAGCTCCCAGTGACAGATGCCTCTGGTCTGATATAGTAAGTAAATGTTACATGTTGAACTGAATTTGCTACCCTTCCTCCTTTGGATAGACTGAAAGACCTCCCCAAGAAAGAAGAAATAGGAAACTGTGATCACCACTCAAAGCATGGACCAGACAGAGGCTTATGATATACCAGAACTATACTAAACATTGCCTATACGTTATCCCCACAACCTGTGAGGTAGGAACCGTTAACATCCCCATCTTACAGATGAAGAAAACAAGGCTCACAAAGGTGAAATCACTTGCCCAAGCACACACACCGATTCAGACTTAGATTTCTTTTTCTTTCTTTCTCTCTCTTTCTTTCTCTTTCTCTTTTTTTCATTTTTTCCCTCCCTCCCTTTCTTCCTTCCTTCCTTTTCCTTCTTTTTCTTCCTTCCTTCCTTCCTTCCTTCCTTCCTTCCTTTCTTTCTTTCTTTCTTTCTTTCTTCTTTTCTTTCTTCCTTTCTTTCTTTCTTTTCTTTCTTTTTTCTTCCTTTCTTTCTTTCTTTCTTTCTTTCTTTCTTTCTTTCTTTCTTTTCTTTTCTTTTCTTTTCTTTTCTTTTCTTTTCTTTTCTTTTTTCTGTTCTGTTCTGTTCTTTCTCAAACCTAGATGTTTTTAGACTCCAGAATCCACTCTCTGAGCCATACCAAGTACTTCTTCCTCCCACTTCTAGTTTGCCATAGGGCACATCATAAAAAGACAAAAGGGCCTCCAGGACTACAAACTTGGTTGAGACCTAGCAATGTATGAACATATCTAACTGTAGTGATACAGTGCTCTCCGAATGGAACAATGAGCCTGGGAAACAGGAAGGGGAGAGTGAGAGGCAGGTGTTGGCCAAGTCCATTCAATGCTGTTCAGGGAATGGGAGGCCACAGGCCACAAAGCTGAGCCTCTGGCTGGCAGGTACATATTTGGGTGTATCATTTTGCAACTTTTTTTTAAAATTCAAAGAGAAAAATACGTTTTTAAAATTCCTTGAAAAGCAATATGACTTTTGGAGCTAGATGGCTTGAGTTTAAATGCCTTGTGCACTTGGGTGATCCTGGCCAGGTTATTTAACATTTCGGCACCTTAGCTGCCCTGTGAGAATAATCAGAGAATCGTTTCAAGGACTATTGTAAGGATTCAAAGATTCAATGTGTGTGAGGCACTTGGAAGCATTTCTGGAACATCTCAACTCCTGGATAGGTGAGTGTGGATAGTGTTGTCTCTCCTGCTTAGGGCATAACCCCTCTCAGAGCCTTCCGCGGTGTGACTGTTCCCCTGGAGATGGATATTAGATCATTTCCCACCTTTTGGTTATTACAAGCAATCTCTGTTGAAATCTCCTTGTGCATATTACATTCATTTGCATTCTTCTCTAGGACAGACGCCAGGAAGAGGTAGATCTGTATCCTAGGGCACGTGCATTTTTTTAGGCGGAATCAGTGCTACCAAATAACCCTCCCAAGTGGCTGAACTGAGGTGCACCCATCGGCAGTTTGTGATGATCTAGGTTGAAACTGCCTTTTTCCAGAAACCCAGCCTCTCTCCCACTCAGGAAGCCACATCTGTTTTCAGAGCTGCTCTGGCATGTCTGGCTGCTCCCCTCTCCCTGATTCCAGCTTTGTGTCTCCAAGCAGTTCCTTGCTATTGTTGTCTTTGCTGACTCTTAGTTAACTGGCCAAGTGCTTCTGCAATCCCGGGTAGTAATGGCAGACAAAGCACAGAATGGGACGTGGAATTGAAGGTGCTGAACGTAGCTTTTGTCAGGACACCTCGGCGTGATTCCAGCCTGAAATGGAGCACTCTGCGCTCAGCTTAAATTGCCTCAATTGTACCTGGCGGGCTGGGTGTGACGGGCAGACAGGCTGCCTTCCCTGGCTTTTTGGAAACAGGACACCAGCTCACTAGGGGGGGAAATGGATTTTAAACCCAGCGTGGGCTTCAAACAGCGCTCTCCTTTCAGAATTTTTGGATTTGCAAAGGGCCTTTTCTAGTAATCTCAGGGAGGTAACTTCCCAACATAAAGCAAAAGGGCATTTGGTCATTTAGAGCCTAAAGTGGATCATAAAATCCACTTTATTTATTTACTATTATTGTTTTGGGGGTATAATATTTGCAAAGCAGAGCTTGAAGGCTTCTCCAAAAATCCAAGTAAACATCTTAACAGCTCCCTGGAGAAGATGAATTTAAAGCTACCTTATATTTTCTCATTTCTTCTGGAAGTTTGTCCCCCACCCATCTTCGCGATTATTGCATTTGGTCAACTATCTGCCGGGGTAACTATTTGCTCAATTCGCTTTCTCTGACTGGGGAAAAAAGGGGTTTGAAATAAATGTCTGCAGTGGTGCTTTGCATTCAGAGGCTAATGAGATGGTGAGGCAGAGTGTTGGACACTAAATGTTTACATTAAAATGGAAATATGTAATCGATTTTTCAAGTAGGGTCTCCTGTTCCCTTTTAAAACACATTTCACAGGACTAAAACAAAATGAAAAAAATCACCGTCTTTAAGTAATATTGGCTGAGGCAGCAGCTTCTGGTGAGCTACAGCCTAAACCAAGTATAGAGATAATTGTTTCCAATAATGCATCAGTACACCATTGTCTTTGTTATAATAAAAAGGGAGAATTTATTTCTTAGCAAGGCATGGGATTATTATCATTTTAGGTACTTTTTCTAATGGTGGTGATTCCTCAGAAAAGTAATACCATATCTTATCTTTAGCAGACAAATTTTTTAGAAGTTGATGTTTCAAAATGAATAAAGTTGAAGTTCTATCCAACTGTTCACTTGATCATTGCTAGTTGGCTTGAGAAAAAGTGGGTTACGTGCTAGTGTTTTGGAGTCTGAGAGATGTGGGTTGGAATCCAAGCTCTGCCATTGACCCGCTGTGCAGCTGAGGGTCCCTGTGAGTCTGATTTCACATCAGAAATGCTGCCCAGGCCGAAAGTAGGGCTGAGTTACCAGAAAATGTGGAGAAAACCTACTTTAGATCGTAACTCGAAGTATCTTCCTATGACGGGGATAACATATTAATAGTAAGATTAACTCATATTTTTTGAGTGCTTATTATATGCCAGGCACTATTTAAGAGTTTGTTTGCATTAACAACGTAATTCTCCTAATTGCTTTATGAGGTAGATACTATTACTAAGTAGGTACTAATATTCTGACAGTTTTAAAGATATGGGTTAATTTATTCAACAAATATTTTTTGGATGCATTTGTATTTCTCGGTAAAATAGGATTAGTTGATTTATCCGTGACATGTTTATTGTGTGTCTACTGTGTACCAGGCGGTGTGCTTGCTATGTTCTAGAGCCGTGTTGGTGATTAGAATTGCCACAGTCCTTGTATTTATGGAAGTTAGAGTCCAGGGAGGGAGCCCACCATCAAATAATCTCAAAACTTAGGTACACTGCTACAAAGCGAACAAACTGTCGAGGACAGGACTTGCTCCCATGAGAGCGTCCACAAAGCGATCTGCTCTGTGCTTGGGAAAGTGACCTGCACTGTAATCTGAAGAAGGGGTTGGAGTTAAGTGAGGAGGAGAACGAGGGGCTGGGTGTGTTCCAGGCAGAGGCAGCAGCCCTTCAACAGCCCTGGAGTGGGAGGAACGTGTCAGATGAGTGAGCCCCCCTTTACCCATTTCCATCTGTCTGTCTGGTTCTGGAAAGTGATAAGGATCGGGGCATTTTTCCAGCACTTGGATTCCAGCACTTGGCCAAGTTTTTAATTAAGTGGGTTGCTGTGCTTTGTGGGGGAAGAGGAGAGGTTTGCTATAGCAGCTGGATCAGGAGCATAATAACCCTTGCTCTTGTTAGAAAACTTTTCTCTGGGGGGCCTGGCTGGTCTTTTTATGTATCTCTAGAAGCTGTGAAACTCAAGTCAGAATGAAGCGAAGGAGAAACCACTTTGGATAAAGCCTAAAGAACGAATATGGCAGGCCTTGGACCACTGGTGACCTAGAAAGCCTTGAAGGCAGTTGTCGTCTCAACCCTTGTGGAACAGTCTCGCAACACAGTTCAGGAATGATTGAGACAGGACCACGTGACTGTCTGACAGGTGTCCTGGGATCTTATTGTGCCGTATCAGACGTGGGCAGGAGCACCTCCTAATTGCAGTTCCTCTCACAGGTGGCGAGTATGTATGCATATGCTAATGAATTAAAGTCTGCCAAGCATTTTAAACTTCTTGAAACAAAATGGAATAGAAGTGTGAGAAAGGAAAGAAGGAAGGGGAAGTAAACAGAAGGGGGAATGAACCATGAGAGACTATGGACTCTGGGAAACAAACTGAGGGCTTAAGAGGGGAGGGGGGTGGGGGATTGGGCTAGGCCGGTGATGGGTAGTAAGGAGGGCATGTATTGCATGTTGCACTTGGTGTTATACGCAAGTAATGAATCATGGAACTTTACATCAAAAACTTGGGATGTACTGTATGTATAAAAAAGAAAAAAGAAGAAGTGTGAGATTTTGTAATTGTGATTGTTACTGATACTCTGCTTCTCAGCAGAGCCAGAGAATAGTCTCGTTAAAATGCCCTGTGTTCTGTCAGTAAGACCAGAACATGTGTTGGGATGTTGCCAGTCACAGAGGCCTTTCTTGGTGGAATGTGCTGTGGGTGGGTGGACGTGTGTGCGCATGTGTGCACGCCCGTGTGCATACATAAAGGAGAATTGATCTGATTTGTAGAGAGATCTCAGAAATTGCCATTGGAGACTATTTAATTGAGAAGTCTCCTTTCATTGAGGAATAAACATGAAATTGTTTAACTTTTCTGAGGAACTACTCTGAGGCCAGTCTCTGTTAACACCTCCCACCCACATCCCACCTTCCTGCTACCTGATAAGTCAGTTGGATTCCATAACTTGTCAGTCCCCGTGGGCTATTAAAAAAGCCTGGACCACCAGGCCATTTTTCAACTTCGATCTTAGATTTCGTTCAAAGCTTTTCCTTCTGTTTCCTGGCCTTGGCTGTGCTTAGGCCTGCTTTCTCCCCTGCATTCCACACTTTCCTGCCCCTTTTCTGCTGGTTGAAGTGGGAAAGAGAGAGAGAAGAGGAGGTTTCTTTTATTTTGCTTAATAGACTTTTTTTTTAGAGCCCTTTTAGGTTTATAGCAAAATGGAGCAGAAAGGAGAGAGAGTTCCCATATACCCCTGCCCCCACACCTGCACAGCCTCCCTCACTATCAACATCCCTGGCCAGAGTGATATATTTGTTATAATTGATGAACCTACATTGACGCATCGTTATAACCCAAAGTCCATGGTTTCACTCTTGGTGATGTACATGCTGTGTGCTTGGAAAAATGTATAATGATATGTATCCACCATTACAGTATCATACAGAACACTTTCCCTGTCCTAAAAATCCCCTATGCTCTGCCTATTCATCCCTTCCTCCACTGAACCCCTGTGAACTACTGATCTTTTTACTGTCTCCATAGTTTTGTCTTTTCCATAATGTCACATAGTTGGAATCATAAAGCATGTAGCCTTTTCCAGTTGGCTTCTTTAGTTAGTAAGATGCATTTAATGTTCCTCTATGTCTTTTCATGTTTATAGGCATCCAAGTGAAGATATCAAGTAGGCAGTTGGTCGTAGAACCGTAGGACTTGGGAGAGGCCACGTAGCTCACAGAGTAGTGGGGGATACTGGGAGATAAATAGGCAGTCTATTCCAAAGCAACGTGTAGATGTGGCCATAGAGTGAGTGCAGTGAGCTGTAGATGCCCCAAAAAAGGAACACAGATTTGTGGTGTTGGGCAATGCTATTGGAGTAGGTGATTTTTAAGCTGTGACCTAAAGATCAAGTAGGACAAGCCAAGTGAGAATAGGGGGAGAACATATTTTAGGCAAAGGGAACATCCTATGCAAAGGGATAAGGGAGTTTGTTGCCATGTTGAAACTGAAAGTAGGTCCGTTTCACTCAAAGAAGACAGTGGTCAGGGGGAAGGGTGGAGAAAGAAACATGGAGTGGTCAGGCTATGCAAGGCCGTGGGGGCCATGTTAAGGAATTTGGACTATTTCATGAACATACAAGGGTATCACTGAAGATTTTCAGGCAGGGTGCTGATATGGTCAGATTTAACAGATGCTTCTCCCCTAGAGAGACCTTCCCCCCACCCCCAGAAATGTTTTGAGCCAAGTTCTGTGAGTGGATCTCCCTTGGGCCACCCCAAGCCTGCCTTCTTGTCCATCCCCATTAGTTTCATTCCCACTCTCATCAAGCATGACACATCTAAGTAGGTCAGGTCAGGCAGAGAAGCTCCCTAGGGACTTTGTCTTCTAATGACCAGGCCCAGACTCAGGGGGAAATAATCTGCATGGACAGCTTGGCTTCTTGCACTGAACAGAGGGCACCCAGGAGAAAGGTAGACTGGGTGCTTCCCAGGGCAACCTGAACAGAGTGGATTTCTCTTTCTTGTGATCCATGAGTTTTCTCAAAAAGCTTCAGACTTTGGTGGGTAAGACTGATTAAAATCTGAGGGTCCAGTTTGGTGCTGATGAAGGTGATTTATACCCTGGACAGCTCTTTATCTCCAGGTTCCTAGCTTATGCCAAATACTGGAGCATGTGGGCATTTAAAATGCATGTGTATGCAATTTTTGGCAAGATCCTTGAACAATTTCCCTGTGGCTTTGGAAGTAGGATAAATCTGAATGTTGTAGATAGAGCAACTGACTGAGCCTCAGGCTCATGTATTTGATCTGTCATTTACTGTAAGACCTGGGGCATGCCAATTGTCCTATCTAAGCTTTAAGTTTCTTCACCTTTTAAATGAATGCATTAAATTTGACAACTCAGATGAAATGTATACATTCTTTGAAGAATATAACTTACTAAAATTAACAGAAGAAGAAATAGAAAATCTAAATAGCCCTGTATCTATTTAAGACATTGAATTCACAGTTTAAAACTTCTCCTTGCTTTCCCTCCTCTACAACTACAGGCCCATTTTATCAAATATTTAAGGATGAAATACGCTAAAATTACACAAACCCTTTCAGAAAATAAAGAAGAGAATTGTTTCCAATTCGCATCATTAGACCAACGTAACTCTGATAAGAAAATCTGATGAGGACATTATAAAAAAAGAAAATGATAGACCAATATCTTTCATTAACATAGACACAAAACTTCTTAGCAAAATATTATCAAGTAGAATTCAACAGTACATACGTTGGCATTCCACTCTCCCATATCAAATCCTTTGCAGACGTTACTAACTGATCTCTTTTTCTGAAATGCTGAAGCATTCTGAGCCTACCTCTTCACGCAGCCACTACCAATGAATTAAAGTTGGCCTGTGAGAAGCAATCTATTTTACATCAGTGAACTGAATGGATACTACCAAAATAAGGCTGAGATACTAATAATTCTATTATCCTTTTAAAATGTTGAGGTCATTTTACAGGCATTTCCTTCAGTGTGGGACAATGTACTCCAAACTGGGCATGAAAGACAAGGGTCAGTCATTTTGAGCATTCCACACAAAGGAAGAAGTCATAAAATACTCAATGCCTGCAATCATAACCTTGTTTTTCTCATTTACTGCTATATCATCAGCCCCCAAGGACAAAGGCTGGTACACAATAACATACAAGACTGTTTGTTGAATGAATGAATGAATGAATTCTGAGGGAAGCAGATAAGTGGTTTTATCTTCCTCAAGTTGTTACGGCTACTGCCATCGAATCAAGGATAACCAGTCACAAATGATGAGATCTAAAACTGTTGAATGAATGATTGAATTTGTAGTGTTGTTATGGTTACTGCAATTTAGTCAAGGATAACCAGCCACAAATGATGAAGCCAAGGATTGGGGTCCAAGTCAAAGGTTGCAATGTCAGGGTTGAGTATCTGTATTCTGATGATTCTTATATTAATAACTTCAGCCTCGCCTCTCCTCTGAATCACAGACATGTATATCCAGCTGCCTTCTTGATATTTTTACCTGGCTGCTTCGAAGACAACTTAAGCTGATATTCTATTATAGAATGTATTGTCTTCCTGCCCCCAAACCTGGTCCTTCTCTGGTGTTTCCTATTTCAGTGAACACCAGGACCATCCATCTGGTTACATAGGCTAGAAATTTAAAAAACAGTCTGAATACCTTTCCCTTCCTCACATCCCACATCCTAATTAGCTCTCAGATATATTCAGTCTTCTCTGTCTTCCCCACCACCACCCTAGCTGAGTCTCCACCATCTCTCACCTGGACGATGGTAACAGTCAGCTTACAGGTCTCCCTGGATCACCTCTATACCCCCTCTATGCCCTTCTCCACATTGCAGCTTGAATGATCTGTTCAAAATGTAAAGTGGATAATTCATTCCCTGCTTAAAACCCATTGGTGGCTTCTCATTACTCATAAGAGAAAAACCAAACTCCATAAATAGTCTACATACTAAGCCCTGGGTGGTCTGGTCCCTGATGTCCTCTTAAGCTACATCATACACCACTCACCCCTTACTTTCTGTGTGTTCATTCTACTGACCTTTTAGTCCCCCCACCACAAATGCTGCTTTCTATGTCTATGCCTAAAACTCCCTTGTCCTCTTTATCTAGTTAACTCCTACACATCCTTCAGAATTCTTGTCACTTCATGTAAAAGACTCCCCTAATCTCTCTTAGAGAATAAACTCTTGGAGAATCTGGTCCATTCTTTCATTTGTCTTAGTTTGTCATGAAATACTCGTTAGTGTGATTATTTGATTAATGTCTGCCTCTCCAAGTAAACTATAAAATCCATTTGAGCAGGAGTTGTATTAATGTTTACTTTTGTTTTATCCCCAGGGACCAGCACAGTGTCTGACACTCAATAGACGTTCAATAAATCTCTGATGAAGATGAATGAATGAATGAATGAATGAATGAATGAATGAATGAATAAATGAGCCTAGTTGCCTCTTGTGGTAGATTAGGGTTTCTCAATCTCAGCACTATTGACATTTGGGGTGGGATAATTCTTTGTTGTGGGGGACTCTCCTATGTACTGTAGGATGTTAAGCAGTGTTCTTGGCCTCTGTGGACTAAATGCTGGTAGCATCTCCTCTGTTGTGACAGCCAAAAATGCCCATAGGCATTGCCAAATGTTCCCTGGGGAACAAAATTGAGAACCATGGTGTTAGATTATATTAAGTATTCAAATATTTGCATGGCACTGGGGCAATATAATTCTTTGTTGTCCCGTGCATTGTAGGATATTTAGCAGTATCTCTGGCCTCTACCCACTAGATGCTAGAGTCCTTATCTAGTTGATAGACTCATCTCTACATCTCTTTCCTGTGTCCCTTCCAGTGGGATGAGTACCCTCCCTGCCCTACTGATATCATACTTGGCCATGTGACTTTCTTTGTCCAATGAAATTTCAGCAGATGTGAATGTCATGCCTGAGAAGAAATTTTAAGATCCAACATTGATTCCACTTACTCTTTTCTTTCTAACTCATGACTGAGAATGGGGCTGCCCTTCATTTGGTTCTGGAATAAAGGAGATATTGGCAGAGCTAAAACCAATTTGCAGATGACATGTATATCAGCAACAAATGAATGTCTGTTGTAAGCCACTGCCATTTTGGACTTGCTTAGTGAAAGCTGACTGTTAAAACTCTGAAGTGGTTTGGCCAACAAGGACTCATTATTGGATGGCAATTAATCCAGTTGTATTCTCTATTTTAGGACATATGAGGAGTAGGTGAACAAAAGAAAGAAAGATCACTCAGATTCATACTTTTGATGTATTTATTAGGTTTCTAATGAGGTTTCAGGAGTTCTGGACCCAGCATAATTGCTGAGATAATTTTGTCTTATTTCACACATCCTCATGTATCCTTTCAATAATCTCTGTTACCAAACCTAACTCTTGTGGGGTTTTTTTGGTTTGTTTTTTGTTTTTTGGGTTTTTTTGGTAACCCAAAGGAGCACACTGAAGGAAGAATATAAGCACTGTTTAGGCAGGGACAAAATCTATTTTATTCACTGAGATATATTTCCCCTGCATCACTATACTGTTGACTGGAATAGTTACTCATTCAATGTTTGTTGAGTGAGTGATTGACCAGTAGGGGTTGCAAATACTCCACAGGCTCTCCTACATTTCCCAGTTTTCCTTCCTTGCAGTTAGGCTGTGGCCAATGGCCTATAAGCATAAGCAACATGTCACTTCTGGTCTGAGAAAGTTAGGAATGGGGGAGATCTCCACTCTTCATCTCTTCCATTTGCAGGGCAGGAAACAAAGACCCTTTGAGGTGGCAGAGCTGAAGAGGCAAACATCTTGGGCCCCTTGGCACCAGGGGAACTTATCAGGGAGAGCTCATGACTCATTTCCAAATTCTCATGAGGGAGAAATAACCTCTGTTGTCTTAATCGAGCAGTTCTCAACCGGGAGTGATTTTGTTCCCTGGGGTACATTTGGCAATGTCTGGAGACATTTTTGTCACCAGAAGGGAAATGCTACTGGCATGTAGTGGGTAGAGACCAGAGACGCTGCTGAACATCCTACAATGCACAGGATAACTAAGAATTATCTAGCTCAAAGTATCAATAGTGCCAAGATTGAGAAACCTTTTTCTAAGGCACTGAGATCTTGGATTTATGTTAGTGCAGCGTCACGGGTCCTTTCTTCACTTATACAAAGAAAAATTGAAATATTTTACACATCTCACTTTTTAACTAGCAGGAGCTCTGTATTTTCCTTAGAGCTGGAGCCTTGGAGAGCTCAATAAAGGAATTATAAATGAGTTGAATAAAGTAAATAACTCCATGAAGAGCCAGCACATTTTCTGTGTGGAAGCAGATAAGTGGAGGAAACTGCAAAGTCCAAATGTAGAGAGTTAGTGCCATAGGACCATTAAGAGTAGAGATTGCCATAGTATGGTCCATCAACCAAATCTGGCCCTCTGCCTATTTGTGTAAATAAAGTTTTATTGGAACACAGCCATGCACATTTGTTTATGTACTGTCTATGGCTGCTTTTGCACTGCAAGGACAGAGGTGATAATTGCAACAGAGATGGTATGGCCTATAAAACCTAGAATATTTCCTATTTCGTTCTTTACAGAAGGTTTGCTGACTCCTGTTAAGAGCATAGGTTTGAGTCTCAGCTCCAACACTTACTAGCTGTGTGACCTTGAGAAAGTCGTGTCACTTCTCTGAGTTTTACTTTTTCATCGATCAAATGGAGAGAGTAATAAGACCGGTCTCATATGGCTGTTTAAGGATTTAGTGAGCTCAAATGCTTTGCACATTGCCTGGCACATGGAATATGCTTAATAAATGGTAGTAATTATTAATGAGTTAGTACTATGAACAGTGAATAATAATAATAAAACAAAACCTCCTTTTGTGCCTTGGGCAGAAGTAGATACTTCCCCAAGACCTGGCAGTAAGTTTTCTTCCTTCGTCACAGACGCTCTGGCAGCCCATAAGGAAACATGTTTATCTTGAAAGCACCTGGCAGAGGCGTCATGGATGGAGCTGAGCTGCTAGAAAGACCCCATTTCTCAAACCCAGCTTTCTACATGGAATTATTCAAAGGGAACCCTTATCAAGCAGCCTTCCAGCTCCGGTGTCATCCATCTTCTAAAGGTAATTCAATAGCCCTTGGTAGCTGATGATTTATGGGGCGGGTGGCCACGGGGAGGTTGCTCTTTGTATTACAGCCTGTTTTTATCAATGACCAGCAACCTGCTATCTGGGGCCAGAAGCAACAGGCTCTTTGTTTAATCCTATTAAGCAGGTCTTGGCTACAGCCAGCTCTGGGCTAGCAGAGGGCTGCTGGCCACTGGGCAGATGAAGGATTTGGATCATTCTAAATTGAGAACACCAGTTGTTAAAGTAAGACTACTATGTCTTAATAGTAGTAGAGTTCTGTCTCCCATACAAACCAGCTTTAAGCCTCCAAACGTCATTTGATTAATGCTACGGTCCTGGGAGGGAAATTGTCATCCTTGCTTTACAGATGCAATGTTGAAGCTGGGAGGTGGTTACTCATCTCGTGCCTAGATTAAGATTACCGAGGCAAGTGCTCCTATTCTAATGGGATGCATGTGTTCCTGGCGAGGAAGCCTAGGGTGAGGGCTCACCCCTATGTACTCGTCCTAGTGTTTGTCTCATTCCTGCCTTATTCTGAACATGAGGATAGGACCTTGCTCTCTTGTTCATAATTTCATTCTTAGGACCTGGCAGCAAGCCTAGCACATAGTAGGTGCTTAATAAATATATTTAAAGAGCTAATGATGCCCGGGCCTTTACATGTGTGTTTCCACTTCCTGAAACACTCTCTTCATCCTCCTTGCCTAGTTAACTTCCACTTGTCTTTAAGGTCACATCTCAGACGTCATCTTGTGCCAGTTGGTGTCTAATCAGGAAAAAGAAATTATATTCATTAATTTAACTGAGAGAATTTAATAGGGAGTTGTTTAAGTACTTATTGAAACAGGGAAAAGGGAAAAGGAGTACACTGAGTTTGCAAAGATAGTAACTGAAGTGCAGCCAAAGCAAAGTTATCCACTGCTGCATAACAAAGTAGCCCACAACTTAGTAGCTGAAAACAACAATTCATTATCTCATATTTTCTGTGGGTCAGGAATCTGGACATGGCTTAGCTGGATCTTCTGCCTCAAGTTTCTCACAAGACACCAATAAAGGTGGCAGCTAAGGCTGGGGTCTCATCCGAAGGCATGACTGTAGAAAGATGTGCTTCCATTCTCACTCAAGTGGTTGTTGCCAGGATTCGGTTCCTCATGGACTGTTGGACTGATGCCCTCAGTTTATCTCTGTCTGTTGGCTGGAGACCTTCTTCAGTTCCTTGCCACATGGGCCTCTCTGTAGGGCAATTCACAACATGGCAGCTGGCTTCATCACAGCAAGTGAGCAGGACAGAACACCCACACTGGAGGCCATGGTCTTATTATTTAATCTGTCAAGTGACATTCCATCACCTCTGCTGTTTTCTAGTAGAAATGAGTCAGTAAGTCCATCCTACACTCCAGGGGAAGGGATCACACAAGGGTACGAATATCAGGAGCAATGCCAGAGACTGCCCCTCACAGGCAGAAAGAAGCTAATACCACAGGGCTGGAGGGACAAAGGGAAGAGTTTGGGGCTTTAGAATCTAGATGTTTGTAGGAAGGTCCCCAGGGGGCTGAGATTGCTTCTGAGAGGGTGGCCTGTGCAGCTGATTCTGGTGACTCCGATGGGACACAGTGAAGCTGTTTCTAGGAGTACAAGAAAAAAAAAACCACACACACATGGAAACAGGAGCTAGCTGCTGTTTCTGGAACCAACTGGTACTGCTCAGGTTTGGGGGGAACCACGAGCCCCAACAGAAATGGGATATAGACTGGAAGGATGGAAGGAACAATCCCTTTTAACTCTGTTATGGGTTGAATCGCCACTCCCATTCATATGATAAAATCCTGACTCCTAGGACCTCAGAATATGTGACTTTATTTTGCAAATAGGGTCACTGCAGACCTAATTAGTTAAGATGAGGTCATACTGAAGTAGGATGGGCCCTTTATCCAATATGACTGGTATCCTTATAAAGAGAGGAAATTTGAACACGGGTACAGTCACACAGTCCATGAGAACATAAAGGCAGAGATTCCTACTAGAAGCTAAAGGATGACAGTGATGGCCAGCAAACCTCCAGAAGCTAGGAGAGAGGCATGGAACACATTTTCCTTCACCACCCTCGGAAGGAACCAACCCTGCTGACACTTTGATCTTGGACTTCTAGGCACCGGAAGTGTGAGATGATGAGTTGTGTTGTTTAAGCCACCCATGGTACTTTCATGGCACTTGGTTACAGCAACCCTCGGAAACTAGTGTAGCCTCCTCCAGCCTTGCTGTCTTGTCTGGCATCATCCATCTTGCAGAACCTACCAAGGATGCAGGCATCAAAGCTGGGATGTAGTTGCGGAAGGGTGGGTGATGGGAATGGCCAGCACATACCTCTTAGGGGGAAGCTTTCAGTGACCCCAGCACGCAGGTCCTGGCTGGTCTCCTGCCCTCCGTGTGTCCCCTCAGTCCTCTGAACTACCTTCCAGCATATTTACCACCCTCTTGTACTGATTATTTGTCTGTATTTTTCTCTGGACCATGAACTTCATGAGGGCAGGCCCCCTGTTCTGTGTTCTGCACTGTATCACCTGTGCCACTAGGGACAGCTGTCCTATCATACATATAATCTCATTTAATCCTCAAAATCACCCTGCAATGAAGATATTTCTACCTCCATTTTGCTAATGATGTAGACTAAGGATCAGAGAGCTAAAATGGCAGAGCTGGGGCTTGGATCGCCTTCTTACTTTCTTACTCCATTTCCCCCCGGAGTTCTAAAGCCACCGCGCGTTAAAGATTTATAGTGGACCAGGAACCAGGTTAAATGCTGTCTGCATATCTTTCTCTATCTCCATATTTATATTAGCTACCTTATCATTTAATCCTCATTTCATAGAGTAAGTAGTGCAGATGGAGAGCTAGAAACCAAACAGAATATTCTGGTTAAACCTAATTCCACTGTGCAGCCAGACAGTTGAAAATCAACCAGTGTCCCTCCACTAAAAGCAGATTAATAGGTTGTTGATACATCTAATGGTTTGTTTAATTGATGGCTTTTGCCATTATTAGGGGAGAGTTTAGAGGGTTTTTTTATGATTATAGGACCCACATCAATTAGCCTTGGAAACAAGAATGTAAATATAAAATGTTATTTGTTCTGTTGCCAAGCAAAATAAGCACCTATACTGGGAGCCAGAGATTTAAGAATTTATTCAGCAAATATTTGAGCATGTATTATGTGTTTGGCAGTGTTCTTGCAGTCGTATAAGCTGTATATAACAATATAAGATGCATTTCCTGTCTCTGGGGACCTTGCCATGTAGTTAAGGAAAGAAGATATGCACACATGAGATGTTAATTAACAAAACAAGGCCATAGGGGTAAATAGCAAATTAATGGAACGGACAATAGGAAAATCATGCTCATGGGAATTCAGAGGCTGGAGTGATAATGATGATGGTAATGAAGAAATTTGCTACCATTTTATTGAGCATTCATCACATTCCAGGCACAGTGCTAAGTGTTTGTGTGTGTTAGCATGTTACAGATGAGGAAACTGAGCCTTGAAGAAGTTGAATGACTTGCATGAGGTCGCACAGCCAGTGAATGATACAGCAAGAATTTGATCCTGGGTTATCTTACACAGGAAGGAGTTCTTATTACCTGCCATTCTATATTCTTTTCTTTTCTTTTTTTTAAGATTTATTTATTTATTTGAGAGAGAGAGAGAACGAGTGGAAGGGAAAGAGAATCCCAAGCAGACTCTGTGCAGAGTGCAGAGCCCAATGTGGGGCTCAATCTCATGACCCTGAGATCAGGACCTGAGCTGAAACCAAGAGTCAGATGTTCAACCCACTGAGCCACCCGGGTACCCCCTGCCATTCTATATTCTGAGAGTGGATTGTACTCTGTATGTCCACAGAAAGCAGTGACTGTATGGAAGGTTGGAGAAATGTATGGAAATCTTAAGAGTTGATGACATTTAAGCTGGGTTTTGAAGCATGAGTAAGAGTTCAATAGTTGGAGAAAGAGAGAAGGAATTCCAGGCAGAAGGAATAACCTATGCAAAGCAAGTAGGTTTGTTCCTTATTTTCTTTCCTCTGCCTCTAGCTATGCTTACAACACTACTATTTTTTTTAACTTTTTGGCAGTGGCCAGTATAAGTCACCCTCAGTCTCGAATGCCTCTTCTTTCAGGGAAGGGTTTGGAGTTTCAGAACATTTACCCTTTGACTCTGCTGGTACTGAGTCTTGATTCTTTTGGAGACAGAAGCTTCTGTGATTCTACAGCAGACCCAGATCTCGTCAGTTATTTTGAGCACTTGGAAGAAAAGGCGGTGGGACATCCTTTCTCTTCTTAGCACACACACCTATTAGGAACGCTAGGAACATGTTGTTGTGTGAACAATCCTTGGGAGGGCTCAAGTGCTTATTGCCAATTTTAAAAAGGCATTCTGAGAGAAAACTAACACAGATGGAAATAAATTGAATTTTCTGCCCCAGGAGATCTCGAGCAATGAAACCCATGTAATTGACCACCAGTTTTCAGAAGGGGACAGATCTGAGAAGTGAGAAGGGAGGAGGAGGGGGGAGGCGTAGTTCAGAGGAACATTTAAAATGGAGGAAAAGATTATTTTGTAGGATGAGGGATGCCATCCCCTGAAAGATCTGTGTTCCTTCCATGAGGCCAGAAGAAATGTGTGTAGGATGCCATACATAATAACATCTCAGAGCTTCAGTTTTCCCATCTGTTAAATGGGGCTCATGATACTGAACCAGGATTATTGCCAATAACCCTCTCACCCACCTTCACAAGCCTCATGCTGTTGCCCAGTCATTTCCAGCTGCTTCTTATTTTCTCATGCAATGGTGTCATCATCTACACAGTGGTCCAGGCTGAAATCCTAGGAGTAGTTTTTTATCCCTCTCTTTCTTTCCCTGACCCCTAACGATCAAATCTACCAGCAAGTCTGGTTTATTCTGTATTCAAAATATGCCCCAGTCTGGTCACCTTTCATCCTTTCCTTTGCTACCATCCCTGTCCAATCTCTACCTCAACCCTCACCCAGGTTACAACATCCTTATCACAGGTCTCCCTGTTCCAAATCTTGCTCACCAGAGCAAATTGTGTCTAGCATAGTGGCTGACACATAATGGGCTCTCAGTAAATTCTTGTTGAATGGATGGATAGGGAATTAGGAGGTTCCCTTTAGACAATAAACAAATTTTCATGCATTCCCAAAATAACAATATTTTGGCATATTTTGTTTGAGAAACTATTTGTTGACCAAGTGCATCTATGAATTCAGTAATGCTTTTGAATCAAAAGATCTACAGACTTGAAAAGTAGTTGTGCTAGGGATGAGACGTTGGCAAATGGGCTCGAAAATTGGCAGATATCATGCAATACCTCTTGAGCCCTCTAGGAAGTGGTAGCTCACAGGTTGGAATTTACTGTGTACTCTGGTTAAACTAGGTCTTTGCTTATTTTACAGCGTGACTCATTCTGGGATTCTGTTCCCATTCCTGTGCCTCTGTTCTTGCTGTGTCCTCCACTCGGAATGCCCTTTTGAATCTATCTCAAACTCTGGGTATACAAAGCCCATCCATCTTTAAAGTCTCAGCCCAAATGTCAACTCCTTTGAAGCCTTTCTTGGTTTTGCCCAAGTGAGAAGGCATCTTGCCCTCCTTGCTGAGCTCCCGTTGAGCTTTATCTTATTGCCTTTATTTATAGCCATGGGTGCCCAGTTTAGAGATTTCATGAAGCAATAACATTTTTAAAAGGGAGGGGCAACAGTTGACTTCGCCAAAAAGATCTTGAAACAAACAAATTTTATCAACACCGTCATTTCATAAAAGAAACTTTTTAAACACAAAAAGAGAAAAAAAGAAGGAAGGGAGGGAGGAAGGGAGAGAGGGAGGACGGGCATTATTTCAACATAAGGAATCATTTTAACAATAAAATAAATTTTGTCCTATAAAAATTCATACAAGGGTGGTTTTTATTTTCTCTTGTTTCTGGGTCCTAGTAAAGAATTCATCACAGATAAGCCCTGGACTAGAGAGGGGTATTTAGAAACTTTGTCTTCTAATTCTTCATATCCCTACCTCATTACCACTTCTAACCTCAGCTTTTCATGGGCAGGGAATGTGTCTGATTCAGCACTATATCCCCAATAAAGCCTGGCTCATGGTAACTGATGTAAGGCTAATTGATTGAACATCATGAAGGGCAGAGACGCTGCTCTTTCTCTCAGAATAGTTTTGGCTCCTGATCATTTGGCCCCTGTGGTTGGTTAAAGAATGCCCTTGCAGTAGAATTACCCTTTCTGGAAAGCAAGGGCAATGTAGAACCCCTTGGAGTTTTGTCTGCTAACTCATCACTGAATGTACTCATTTAGCCTTCCAGGAATACATTGCCCATCCAGAGTAGGGAGAAGAGGCTATGATGTTCTTGATTTGCAATATCATAGTGGGTGCTCAATAAATAAACATTTGATAGATCGCTGTGGGTCTTGAACTCTATGATGTTGACTATTGTGGTTCTGGGAGCTTTTCTAACAGAAAACATGAGTCCTGCCATGCTTGGCTCTGTATTCCAAAGTACAGGTGCTCCTTTAAGCAATGGTAGGATGTAATGGAGACCAAAGGTGACTGGATTCTGGGTTCTTTGCAGTCACAGAACAGAGGGAGGTCTTGTGGCTTACTCTATGCTTCTTTTGATCATCATTCTTTTGAGAGCCCCTGGGAGAACTGGGCCAATAACAAACAGCACCTTCCTGGGTCAAGGCACTAACCACAGACACCCCAGGAATTTAGGAGACAGAGCTGTTCCAAGGAGGCTGAATGCCTAGTACCCAGACTCTCTGTCTGTGGAATAATGAATTCTCTTTTGATCATCTGCTGTGTAAATCACTGACGATGGGGAGTTAATCATGCATAGGAAATGAATCTTTTCTCTGAGTTAATGAGCAGAAAGCTCAGAGCAACATCTGTTTATTCCCTCTACTTTCAAATCTCTGGCAGTTTGAACAATTAATTGTACCCAATAATGTCTCTTTGTTTTTAGACATTAGGGGAAAAAAACCCAGTTCTCCCCAAAACACATATACCACTGGGTAGTGGGTAAAGAGGCATCTATGCAGCTTCTTTACCCACTTACAAGTGATGTTCTAAGAATCAAAGGGTATATATAAGTGGGGAGGGGGGAAAGGGAGGAAAGAAGAAGGGAAGAGAAGAGGTGAGGACAGGGGAGAATCAGGAGGAAAGAATAATTTTGGCTTCTGTTTTTGTGAGCACTACATAATGTGTCAGGCAGTGTATCAATTGCTGCACTTATAGGATCTCGTTACATCATTCTATTGTAATTACAGGCAGTGGTTTTATTTTTCCCATTTTATAGAGGAGAACAAAAGGTTCAGAGAGGTTAAGTCACTTGTGCATGCCACCCAGCTAGGAAGCAGCTAGGGACGGACTAAAGCTCAGGTTGACCTAACTCTAAGGCTCAACACTTGCCCTTTCCTTTTGGGGGAACCTCACTCACTTTGAAGCACCCCCATCCTAATGCCCCTCCCTGATGCCTCTTGAACAGCCCGCAGGCAGAGGCTTTGAGGCTAACTCAGCTGCCTAGGTGTCCATCTCGGCTGTGCCACTACGTGATGGGCAAGTGCTTTCACTTCTCGGAGCTTCAATTTCCTCCTCTATCAACTGGGAATAATTACGGTGCCTTCGCCTATATTTTTGCAAGGATTAAATAAAATGATATACAGAGAGAGGACACAGAGCCCTCTATCAGTTATGTTCATATTACTGTCCTTTATGGGGCACTTTCTATGTGCCAGGCACTTTGCTAAACATGTTATGTACTCTATGCATCCTCACATCTCACATTCAACCCAGAACGTAGATATTAATAATCAGTCTATCATTTGGCAGATATTTACTGAGCATCTCCTTGTGCAGGCATGTCTTGGTGCTGGGGCTGGAACCTAGTTGGGAAGAGAAGCACTGAGTAGCAATTATACAATAAATGATAAGTTACGGAGGGTAAGTATAGAGTGCTATAAGAATGTATAGTGAGGGATCAAGGACATGACCGATTTTTGGAGAAGGGGGTCTCAGAGACGTCTGTTTGGAGAAAATAACATTTCAATGAAGCTCAGAATGACTAAGAGGAAGTCAAATCAAGGAAAAAGATGAAGGGAGAACATTCTGAGCAGAGAATGAGATCGTGCTGTTCTTAACCAGGATCTTTCATGTTTTAATCTTAGAAGCCATCAAATGTGGGCTCCTTTCAGATCAGTGGCAGACTGTTGGAGCTGAGGGAAGGGGAAGTTGAGGCAGGGGTCTTTCCTATTCAGATTGTTTGGCATATTTTCATGCAAATCACAATGATGTCCTTAGTTGATTTCATTCAATGAATATTCTACTCTCACCAGACCCTAGACAGTCCAAGCTGGAAGGAAACTTTGAGGTCATCTGGGGCTCAGAGATTGCAAATTGCAAAAAGACTGTACTAAGGGGGGGGGCAGCTTTTATCCACTGGTAATGTCTGCTTACAGTTCTCTGTTGGAAAGAGACCCAATTAGTGGCAAATAATGGTGAGATTGATTAGTGATGTCTGTTTCAGGCATGGAATTAGGAACTTAGGGAAGGTGTGTGAGTAGGGGTCAGAAAAGCTATACACAGTTGGCATCTGAGCTCCTCTTAGAGGGAAAACTGTCTTTGTCTTAGGATGCATTTTTTTTAAAGATTTTATTTAAATATTTGACAGAGAGACAGCCAGCGAGAGAGGGGACACAAGCAGGGGGAGTGGGAGAGGAAGAAGCAGGCTCCCAGCGGAGGAGCCTGATGTGGGGCTCGATCCCAGAATGCTGGGATCACGCCCTGAGCCGAAGGCAGACACTTAATGACTGCGCTACCCAGGCACCCCAGGATGCATTTTTATAGGCTGTTTTAGGTATTAAAGACGCGGCCCGAAGAATATAAGCTGTAAGAAAACAGCAGAACGAAGAGAGAACGAAATTGTTCTGCATAAGTAATATGAATTCAAGGTTGCAGATGAGCCAGATGGGGGTGAGGAGCTTGTAGGAGAGGGGAGACTGAGCCACATGACAGGTAACTGAATCCCAAAGGCCAGAGAAGACAACATGGAGACTTCCTGATGGTAGAGTGGCCTAAGATTTCAAAGATCAGTATACCTCATTTCAGTTTTTTTGAAGATTTTATTTATTTATTTATTTATTTATTTATTTATTTGAGAGAGAGAGTGAGATCTGGGGCGGGGTGCAGAGGGAGAGGAGAGAGAGCAGACTCTGCACTAAGCAGAGAGCCCTACGTGGGGCCCAGTCTCACGACTCCAAGATCATGACCCGAGCTGAAATGAAGAGTTGGCTGCTTAACTGAGTCACTCAGGCGCCCCACCTCATTTCCAATTTTAAGTAGTTTGCTTCACTGTAATGTACAGTTTGTCAACCCAAACGGACAATAAATGTCTGTTTCATGTACTGAGGCTTCTGTTGGTGGCATTTGGGGGCGAGTGGAGGAATGGGGGCCGTGTCCAGGATGAGATGATGTAATATAAGAAAAGAGGAGAACACTGGGAATGCTGAACAGATGATCCAGAAACTGAACCAACTCAGCAAAATAGAGAAGCCAGAGACAGAGAAATGCAAGCCCTCTGCCCTGCCCCCCCCCCCCCCCGCCTCCCACCCCAAAGATCCCTGGACCAAGAAGGAAGCGGAGGCTGTTGCTATACATGGGATAAAGGTCTGGGCTAATTTCTTTTGGGTTTCAGAGAATGGGATATATGTGAGATATATACCTATTTCCCTATTCTAGTCTGTCCTCCTAATTTTACAGATGGGGAAACTGAGGCCCCTATAGGGGGAAAGAGCCTAATGGAGGTCTCATTCAGTGGCTGCCCAATGAGCCTTCTTTTTGGAGACTGTGGTACAAGACACCAGGCAAGGGTAATGAGCCAGGGCTTGGTGTCTGCCATCATCCTTGGTCTGCAGCACTCAGCTCAGTTTGGGCGAAATATCACAGACTGTCAGATGCATTTTTATTTTTAAAGGGAAAATGATCAGAACTTAAATGAAGGCTGTTTAGTCATATGCATGTGTGCATGTATTGGGGTGTTTGGGCAGGTTATGGGGTGCAGTTTCGAATCTGGACCTGACCTGAAGGGGAAAGGGAAAGGGAGAGGGTTTTGCTTGGTTCTGTCTCCCACTTTGAGGTCCTGCTGTACCCTCCTCCTTGGAGGGCTCATTTTAGTAGAAAGTCATGAAACTCAGGTCTTGCACATAAGTGGTGGGTGGTCACTTAGCTAATAATGGTAATCTAGGGGAGCCAGAAGGGCTGCCTGGTGAAGAACTGGTTTCTCCCTTTGTCTCCCTATAGTGCTTAACATTTCCACCATGAATCACCTCTTTGGGATGAAACATGAATATGCCAATGTCTTTGCCAAGAAGGGAGCAAACTCTGTAATGCTCACCAATGCCCTAGAAAGGAGCCACCAGTAATAAGCCCTCAGAACGTACTACTGCATGCCAAACAGTTGTGTGTAGACGTTGTTACTTGTGCCCCATCACACTTCTGTATCAAGAACAACAGTTGATGCTCCCATTTTTCAGAAGAATAAACTGAGCCTGAGAGATTTTGACTTAGCTGGGCAACTGAGGAGCAGAGGGTGAGAATTCAGGGCTCAACATAATGACCCTCAGAGTCTTAGATGATTAGTTGCTTTACTTCTGAATAGGGTACATTAAAAAAAATTTTTTTTTTAAGATTTATTTATTTGAGAGAGAGAGAGCACGAGTGGGAGGGGTAGAGGGAGAGGGAGAGAGAATCTGAAGCAGACTCCACATTGAGCGTGGAACCTGACACAGGGCTTGATCTCATGACCCTGAGATCACCACCTGAGCTGAAACCAAGAGTCAGCCACTCAACCGGCTGAGCCACCCAGGCGCCCTAGATTTAAAAAATTAGATTTTGATTGTACAGTGATAAATTGTCATTGTGGAAAAGTTAGAAAATGGAAAAGAGCCAGAGAGGAAACTAAACTCTAGCCATAATCCCACAAGGCGAAGATGGTCTCATTTTCAATTTTGGGTTTATTCTTCTTCTTTTCCACTATCATTATGGGTTTTTCACAAAAATGGGATGAAAATACATAAAATTCTGTGACGTGAATGCATCATTATTTATTTAACAAGCTCCCTGATAGTAAGCATTTATTGAGCTTATTGGTCGAAAAGTGAGATGCCAGGATGATAGACTGTATGATCATGAATAAAGCATGGTTCTTATAATCCAGATTAATATACTGCTGAGCAAGGTAGGGGCAGACAGTTCACCTATTTGCTCAAAAACTAGATTGTTGCCTACTGTGTTGCAGGCACTGACCATGGCCTGAGATACAGCTGAGATCAGGATGGAAACGGTCTCCCGAAGCTCAGGGACAGATAATCAACAAGTACATGTGTGAATAGGTGTGTGTGTGTGTATAGTATAATGAGACAGTGAAGGTGGTATGAAGGACAAGGCTGGGTCAGTACAGAGAGTAGGAGTCATGGGATGGTATTTTAAATCCCCTCTGAAGGTGTGACATTTGAGCAAAGACCTGAAGTAGGGAGTGAACTATGTGAATGTCTGAGTGAAAAATGGACCAGCAGCAAGTTCAAAGGCAGGGAGGTAGGAAGGAGCTTAGTGTTAGAGACAGAAACACTTGAGAGGGGGCACCTGGGTGGCTCAGTCATTAAGCATCTGCCTTCGACTCAACTCAGGGCGTGATCCCAGGGTCCTGGGATCCCACATCGGGCTTTCTGCTCCACTGGGAGCCTCCTTCTTCCTCTCCCACTCCCCCTGCTTGTGTTCCCTCTCTCGCTGGCTGTCTCTCTCTCTCTCAAATAAATAAATAAAATCCTAAAAAAAAAAAAAAAAGAAAGACTTGAGAGCATTGTAAGCAGGAAGAATGTGAGGAAATGCGGTTGAAGAGGTAGCTGGGGACCAAATCATGCAGACCCTTAAAGGCCACGAGGGCGGGGGAGGGGGATGTCTGGATGGTGGGTGGTGAGCTTTGCGAGGTCTTCAGCAGACAAGTGATGTAAGCTGATGTGTATTTTTCGAGCTTCCCTTTGGCCTCTGTACAGAGACTGACTATGGTTTGGGGGGGCAAGAAGAAAAGTCAGAAGATCGGTTTGGAGGGTGTTGTAATTATCCAGGAGAGGCGTGATGGTGGCTGGGACTGTAGAGGGGTCAGAGGGACTGTAAGAAGGGGTCAGATTTGAGATATGTTGTGAAGCTTGAGCTCTCTGGACTTGCTGTAGAATTGGCTCTGGGAATAACAGAAGGGATGTGGTCAGGGATACCTGAGCAACTGGGCAAATGGTGGTACCAACGGAGGTGGGGAGGACTGTGGGGGTACAGTGGAGGAGAGTTAGAGGTTTGGTTTGGGATATATTAAATTGAAGATCCCTGTTAGAGTCCGAAGTGGCAGTCCAAACCACACAGGTGGATATGCCAGCCTGGAGGTCAGGGGATGAGTTGAAGTGGAAGACACAAATTTCAGAATCACCCATGCATAGGTGCATGAAAGCCATGGGACTGGATGGCAAAATGGCTCTTTGGTGAGGGGCTGAGAGAAGGGTCGCTTGAGTTCCCCTGGGGCTGGGGATGGTGGAAATAGGAGGACCACCTTCATTTAATTCGCGGTGCTACCGAAGGCTGGATCTATGCTCCCAATGGTGGCAGGATGGGTCTTGATGAGAAAGTGGTCCCAAATTTACCTTTAAAGAAAGGGGGAAGTGGGGAGCATAGAACCTTAAAAAGAGGTTCTAAGACCCCAGGGAACAAGGCAGAAAGGAAGGCAGGTCAGGAAGGAGAGTGGGAGAAGAGGAGAGACTCAAATTTGTGGGTAAATGCCAAGTTCTAGAAGCCCCCACTGTGATCCTCCCTCCTTCCCTTCTTCATCCCGGAATGTTTGTGTGCGTGCATCTCTCCATCCACCATCCATTTCTCAATTCAGTTAGTGAGTCAATAACTCTTATTAAGTCCTTGCTTTTTGGCAGGTATTGGGCTTGGTGTCAAGGACATAAAGAAAATAAGAAGCTGTTACTTGGTGGGGGAAGTGGAAAGCACAAGAATTCTGTGATCGGCTCTGGACAGGGAGTGACGTCTTCATCCGTAATTTGCCAAAGCCAGTCAGGCCACAGACTAGTTGCATGGCGATTGCTTGAGGCCCTTGTAAGAATACATATTCCTGAACCCGCCTCAGAATCAAAATCTTCCAGGGAGTATGTTTTGAATAGGTCTCCAGGTGATTCTGATGTGCAGCCAGGTCTGGGCATTCAGCTGACTGAGGTTCAAGTCAGATGGAAAGTGGGAATCATTTTAAAATAATTCCACTCTACAGCATTGTTGGGATTAAATGCGATCACACCAGAGAAGGTTCTTGGCACAGCAGTGTTTCCTTAGCGAGGCCTTCTGGACATGCCTGTGTGGTCTAAGGCCAAAGGGTCCAGCAGCATCTTGGCGGACCCCAGGCCCACCCCAGATGTCTTGAATCAGAATCTCCTGGGTGATTCTCATGCACATTAACATTGGCTGGTAGAAGGGGTACGCAGACAGGCCAGCCTGTCACTGAGGCAGTCACACCTGGGAGCAGAGCATCTCTATTAAGGAGCATTAATGAAACGTAAAAATGATTTCCTCGGTGTAATTATATCATGCTGCTTTGGAGTTGTAACCCTGGGCCGCTCTGTTTGCGGGTGGTTTAGTGCCCATTACACAGCACCGCAAGGTATGTTGGGAAAGCAGGGGTGATAGAGAGGGAGTCGGGACACTGGCTCCTGGGCCAGTGTCAGCCTGGCCAAAGTCAGCCTGTGCTTGAGATGGGCCATACCAGTGGTCCTGTCTGTTTCTGGAGCCACTGCTGCCCTTCCCCAAGGCCGACTACTCCATAACACAGCGAGTGCCACACGGCGCGGAGCTATGCTGCCCAGAATGGGAGCTGGCTGCAGGGGAGTCCCTGCATCTTAGTACTTCTTGAATTCGAATGTGCACACGAATCGTCTAGGGATCATGTGAAAATGCATATTCAAATTCAGCAGGTCTGGAGTGGGCCAGAGATCGGCCCATTTCTAGCAAGCTCCCTGGTAATGCTGATGCTGCAGGTCTGAGGACCACACTTTTATTAGGAAGACTCCAGTACTACTCAGTGGTTCTCAAAGAATATCAATGATTCCTCTCACCCAAGATGAATTAAATCAGAATTTCTGGAGGTAGAATCTGGGCATCACTATTTTTCAGAAGCTTGTTAGTTTGTAGTCAGGGTTGAGAACTGCTTTAGGAGACACTTCTCTCTCCCCTTTCTTCCTCCCTCCCTCCCTCTCTCTCTCTTCCTCTCTTCCTTTCCCTTCTCTTCCCCATCTTTTTTTTATGTGGGGGGGGGGCAGTGAGGGGAGATTAGGTGGGATCCAGAGGAGACAGCCAAATTGAGAAAGAGCCGTCTGCTCCAGTGAAGAGAATGAGGAAGGCTATTGGCAGGAAGGATATTCTCTTTAAACAGAATCCTCTAGCTAGAAGAGTCTTTCCAGGAGTTTTGCTCAAATCATGCCTGTGCCAATGACACCATGCTGTACTCTTACTCCTTTTTCCATTCATGAGAATTCTAACTCTCCTGTTGCTCATGTCTAAAGGGGGACAGCTGGTGTAGACATCCCTTGGCGTGCTCCACCTCCATCTTATTCACTTCCAGGGCTTGCTGAGCCTGTGCAGTGGGAATTGGAGGTCAGAGGGAGGAGGCACCTGTAAGAGTTGGGACTCCAAGTGCCAGAATAGAAACACAAGTCAGACAGAATTAGGCAAAGAATGATGTTTATTTATTCATATAACTGAAACATTGGTTGTTTCAGTGGATCCACGGATTCAGGAGACATCCTCTAGAGTCTCTTTGTCTCTTTCCTCTCCCCCATCTCAGCTCTTACTTCCTCCATGTGGCCTTCATTCTCAGGCAGGTTCCCCCTTATGATGACAAGAAGGCCACCAGCAGGCTTACATCCCATCCTTTCAACAAATCCATTTAAAAAAAAAAAAAAAAAAAGGAAGTCAAAGAATGAAGCCCCCTTGGTCCTGATTGAGCCATAGCTCCGTCATTTAGTCAATCAGTAACAACAGGACGATGTGAACAGCCAGTCCTTGGCCATCCCCAGTCTCAGAGCCCAGTGTGGAGTCAGCCCCACCCAAACTAGAAGGAGGCCCGGGTGCTGGGCAGACACAACAGGACGTCCACTGCGGCATCCCAAATACCTGTCACACACATTCCTGGGGTGGCCTGGCCTTCTCTTCAGAGCCTCTTCTTCAGAGTTTATTGTGCAGTAGGCTCTTGACAACTTTGTTCTCTGGAGAGCACAGCAGAGAGACTGATTTCCAGCAGGTGTGGAATTGAATAGGTGGTAGGAGGGGAAGCAGAGCCCATGTTGACAGGTTTTTTCCTTCCTGTCCTGTGACCCCACACTCCGTGTTAAAAGGGACTTGTGTTCACCCTCTCTTTGGGAGAGGGGCAGGGGAGGAGGCTAGAGGCTAGAGAGCCCAGTTGGTAGCTGATTTTCCGCTGGTAATTCTCGAAGGGAATCCACTCCTCATTTTTTGCAGAGTGGAGTCTTATCCATGGGCACTACATGATTGAAATGGTACAAGGCTGGGAGGAAGCCCCATGACGTTTGTGAAAGGTTGTAAATTCAGAGCACATCACTCGCCGCTTAAAATCCTCCAGCAACTTCTTTCTGCCTCTTAAGATAGCATCTCATCTCCTAACACATGCTAACCTGGCCCGTGTCTCCACCCCAGGGTGATTTTGTGACACTTTTTACCTGGATCAAAGTGCCGCAGCCCCACAGGCCTTTGTTCTGTTCCTCGGGACCTCTCTGCCTCCAGCCTTGGATTCTCCCCTTCCCCTCACCTGAAGCCTCACCCCTACCTCACTCGTCCTGCTTTACGCTTAATCTTTTAAGTCCCCATTAAAATGGCACCTATCAGGCTGCCTGGGTGGCTCAGTCAGTTAAGCATCTGCCTTACTCTCAGGTCATGATCCCAGGGTCCTGGAATCGAGCCCTGCGTCTCTGCTTAGCAGGGAGTCTGCTTCTCCCTCTCCCTCTCCCTCTGCCTCTCCCCCCAACTTGTGCTCTCTCTCGCTTACTCTCTTTCTCAAATAAATAAATAAAATCTTTTTAAAAAATGGCCACCTGCTATCCCCAGTCTAAATTAGGCTAGCCATCATAGTTCTCTGTTCCTTTTTATACAACACATGTAATTGACGTGTGTTTCTTGGACTGTGTATGTCACTTCCATGGAGCCCATTTGATTCTAGATTCCACGTAGTTGGGGACCCTCTCTGATTTTGTTCATCACTGTGTCTCTAGGGCTGACACTGGTATATAGTAGGTGCTCAGTAAATAATTGTTGGATGAATGAATTAGTTTTCTGAGGTTCCCTGAGTCCCTCAGTCCTGGGTACGTATAAAAGTCAACTGGGAAATCATATTAAAAATACAGGTTTCCTCAACCTTCCTTTGGTCTTTAGGTTCTAGATGTGTGGTTGGATCCTGGGAAAACCACTAGGAAATTCAGAAATTTGCCGGGATTGTCGATGGACAGGGTGCCCAGAATCTTTTGTTTTAATTTGGTTTCTGGCGAATCACAGTAGACTGGAAGACTCATGGCCAAATGTATTATAAGTTGAATGCGGAAGGAGGGAGAGAAATGTATTGTTCCTGGGAATGCAGAGTTGTGGCTTCCCTCAATGCAAGCACAACACCAGCCAAGGAGATGCAGTTCGATTTGAGTTAATACTAAACGGCTTGTAGTGTTTGTTTCTCTTTTCTGTCTTGATGACAGTTGGGTGATTTCCACACACTGTTCAGACAACCGGTGGATCCATACTGTTGTTTTGCCAGATCTGTCACATATCTGACAGAATCCCCCGCCTCTGGGCCCAGACGCTAAGCTCAGAGTCTAACGTAGCTCCTCCTCCCTGCTGCTTAGAATATTCTCAACCCCTCTGTCCACTTGCTGACACATGTTAGCATCCTTCAGCTCCGTGTACGTGGATAACTGAAAGCCCACTGGCTTTCTGTGCTGACAGTAGCGTGAATTATCTTGTTCTTTCTCGACAGGTCCGTTTTGTAACCCACTTCTGGGGAAAAAAAAACCACAACTAAAAAGCCCAAACCCACCCTTAAACTCGGTTCTTGGACTGCCAGCTTCCAGAGCTCAGTCACTGTGTCTTCTGTTTCTCCACTATTATGCCCTGTAGAACCAAGCACACATTCGCTGATGTGAATCATTTATGATGGTTTGTTACTATTAATAATGATGAAATACGTTACTCTTAAAATCGTCCCGTACAGCATTTTCACAGCACTTTGAAGTTTACTAACGCTTTCCTTCCTTATGTCATGTAATTCTAATGTGTCGTTTTTGACTAGTGACTGATAACTAGAATCACCTTGGGTGTATTTCAAGTGTACACACTCCTGGGACCTACTCCAGACCAGCTCTAAGTAGTGAGTACTATGTCCATGGTAGATGTGGCCAATTTTATACCCATTTTACAGAGGAGGATCCCTGTAGCTGCTGAAAGGGGAACTAAGAGTTCATACCCTGTCTTCTATGCCTCTAGTCTGGGCTTTTCCCACTTCACAAAGCTAATTCTTCATGCCAATCCTTCTCCGGACTTAAAACCAGGTCAGTGAATGCTCATCTCAGGTTTGTTGTTTTTTTTTTTTTTTTTTTTTTTTTTGCCTTGAGAGGGAGAAAGGATCAACTCTTTACCCACAGCCCAGCTTTTCTTCCCTCCTGCAGCCCTTCCTAGTTCTCTCTTTCCAGACCCAGGCCCCATGGCCATTTTTCAGAAATGTCATCTTACTTAGGCAACACACTCAGGCCCTAAAACAGGGTGATTTGGGATTCCTGTCTCATCCCCATCTGTCTGCAGAGTCTGAGCAGATACCAGAACAGACTCATCTAATTAGTGGCCTCTCCTCCTCTGGGGCTCGTGGCTACTGGTGCATGGCTTCCACATTTCCCAGGCAGAGACGAGACACCTCATCAGATAGGCCAGTGGTGAAGGCTTCCCCACAGGAGGCTGAGAGGAAAGGGATTTTCTAGCTTCTGGAGCAGGGATGCAGGTTCCTGGGCAATGGGGACCCAGAACTGGAGTATCCATGGATGTGGTTGTTGAGAAGAACATCACCTCACCACTCTGAACCTCGCTGTCCTTATCCATAAAATGGAATGATAATCACACCCACCTCACAGGCTTGTTGGGAGTATGTCTACAAAGGGATGATCTCAAGGTCACCTGACCTCTACCCCATTCCTCACCCTTGCTTTTCCTTCCCTCTCTCCAAACTCTTCAGTGATTTGGTTGGAGGGCGATTATAGTAGCAATTAGGAGCATGCACACTGAAGTTTCCTGCTTGGTATTAATCCTGGTCCTGCCTTTATCCACTCTGCTACCTTGAGCAAATCACTCTCTAAGCTCAGTTTCCTCTTCTGTAAATTACAGGTGATAATCCTGGACCTGCCTTGTATGTTTGTTGGGATTGTAAAGTGGGGTCAATTATGTTGGAACATAGTAAGTTCTCAATAAATATCCAGTATTATCATGAAGCAAGCATGGGGATTGATTCCTAGTCCATCTCAATGTTCCCCTTTTTCATATGGAGAAAGCAGTTTTTTCTGCCAGGACCCTCATTATCCATGTGGTTTTACAACTTCAGGACTCAGCTCCTGGGGACCCTTCCCTGCAAGGCTTTCCCCGAGACTTCTCCGTATGCTTTCCCCTCACCACCCAGAGCTTCCTCCACCCATAGCTCTTTGCACATGACTCTGTTGGACTTGGATTCCTTGGGGAAGGTGCCTGTGTTCATAGTTATGTTTCTAGTACCTGGGACAGCAACATACCTATTTGGAACTTTGTTTTTGTTGAATGAGGACACCAGAGACCTTAAAGCAGTGTTTCTCAAAACTTTTCTGACCATTTTACATTGAAACCTGGTGACGGACGTGTGCACACACACCATAGGAACCCCGGTTCATATTTGTTTGATATTTGCTTCGTATTTCACTATTCATAATGTACTCTGATGATTTCTCTTCTCTCTCGCTCCTCCCTTCATTTATTTTGTTTCTAAAATTTTGCCTATGATCTAAATTTTCATTTCAGAACTAACTGTTCTGGGTTGAGAAGCTGTTTCTTATAATGCTAAGAGCATGGACAGTTGGGAACAAATGCATCAGGGATTCCAAATCCACGACTAACTGGTTGTGTACAATGGGAATGTCACCTTACTGTGCTAAGTTAAGCCTCAAGTTCTTCATCCATAAAATGGAGTGAATAGTTTCACCTACTTCTTGGGTTCCTTGTGATCTTTTATTTTTTTTTTAAAGATTTTATTTATTTATTTATTTGAGAGAGAGAGAGAGACAGCCAGCGAGAGAGGGAATACAAGCAGGGGGAGTGGGAGAGGAAGAAGCAGGCTCCCAGCGTAGGAGCCTGATGTGGGGCTTGATCCCAGAACACTGGGATCACGCCCTGAGCCGAAGGCAGATGCTTAATGACTGAGCCACCCAGGCGCCCCCCCGCTTGTGATATTTAATGAGAAAATAAAGGTAAAGGATTAAACACTGAAGCTGGCATCTAGTAAGTGCTTAACAAATGATGTTGTTGTTATTGTTGTTTATCAGAACCACTCTTGAAATCCTTATGACTTTACCCTTGTCCCTCTCAATCCTCCTAAGTCTGCTTATCCTCTTGATCTTTTTGCTCAGTCCTGTTTTCCTCTCCAAGGCCTACCTCACTGATGGTAAACTCCAGGAGCATCAGAATGAGCCACAGTGTTGTACCCTGACTCCAAAGCATGTGGAGAGGGTGATTTGATGGGAGACAGCAGCAGTCCCATCACTTTGACACAAGGGAAAAAGGAAATATCCCGTGGATGGAATCTTCTGTCTCTCTTATCCCTTCTTAATTGCTACAGTTAATCCATTCCCTTTTCCAGCAACTTGACAGAGCCCAGTAATTTCCCTTCCACCCTCTTTATCCCCAGCCATTTCCATGTGCAGGACCCTGGCCAATAGGAAGGAGAGGGTGGAGATTGTTCTATAAATTAAGGTTACACCAGGAATGTAGTCACCTGTCTCTAGGACTCAAGTTGTTTGGCCATCCACCTAAGCCCCACAATCATTGTCAGAGAATAAGTCACCAAAGTAATTCAACAGCCCTCCGATTCTGCCCTGCTCTACTGCCCCTTGGCCTGAAGATCCCCTCATTCACAAACCAGTGGTTCTTGAGGGAACGGAGCAAGGCCAAACGGCTAAATTTCCTTCATGGAGGATGGACCTGCACCATGACTGCATTCATGCGGTACCTCTTAGCACAGTGCTTGAATTTGGAGAACCTGGTTCTCACACAAACTTTGCCACCAACCAGCTATGTGACCTTGATTAAGTAGCTGCACTTCTCCCTTCCTCCATTTGCTCATTAGTACAATGGGTGTGTTAATAATATTTTAAAATACTACCTATTTGTTATGAGAGGAAATGAAGTAATGCAAGTTAAGTACCCAACACTCTAAGTCCTTAAAAAATTTCATGATCATCGTCCTCATTGTTCGTGCTGCTGCTGTTGTTTTAACTGATGATAATCACAAATGAACCCTTTAGCTTCTGAATTAGATGCAGAATATCTTTCACATGAAGAGGGCTTGAGCTACCACATGCTCTTGATAAGAGAGAGCCAGTTGTTCTTGTGGATGGGCAGCCTTGTTACCTCCTAGCAGAAGGCTGTAGACGCACTGATGGGTGCTTGGGTTTAGGCAGGAAGAAGGAAGCAGTTCTTTCATTCTGGGTACCAGGTGGTTCCTAACACCTGTTGAACTGGGCTGGAATGGAAATTATGATTCAGAGAAAAAATACAGACACTTATTTCCTTTTTCTCATATGGCCTCAAACATTTATCCCCTCAAAGTACACTGATTTCATTGCTGTCTTGCCTCCTTCCTTTGCATTATGAGCTTCTAAGGCCAATTCTTATTCTACCCCAGCATCCAGCACAGTGTTTAGCACTTAGCAGAGCTCTGTGTTTCATGGCTGAATCTCTGACCCCCTGATTATCTGCCATTTGCTTTCTCTCCTCCCCCACTGCCCCCAACTCAGCCATATTTTTATTTAAATAATTAAAGAGCAGAACTTTAGCAAGCTCTATAGCTATGCCATTCTCTCTCTGTGTCCCTCCATTCCCTCCCTACCTCCCCTCTCCTCCTCCTTTTCTTCCTCCTCGTCTTCTTCCTTCTTGCCTCTGTCTCTCTCTCTCTCTCTGTGTTTCTCTGTCTTTAATGCCTAATTTCAGCAAATTCGGACATGGGGTGGTCCTCTTATCTTCTAGGACAGTCTTATCAAAGTAGGGCCAATTTAGATGTTCTAAAGGTCTAAGAGGAGAAATCTTCAAGACAAATTATTCATGCTAAGCTTGTTGGAATCTTCAGATACCAATGGTCAAACTTTGCCCTGTGTTGTTCCATCATAAACTTTGAAGGAAAGAATCTCATTTCCTCATCTTGGTTAGCAGTGAAAGGACCAGGATGGGAAAATACAGCAGAAAGAAAGACAGCAATTTGAACACCCACATAATTGCCACTCTGGGCAAGAAACAAAACATTGTCAAACTCCAGGAGCTCCCTATATGTACCTCCCTCCTCCCTAGCATTAACTACTATGTTGTCTTTTATTGACACCACTTTACTGTTTCTCCTTAGAGTCTCACCATTTGTGTTTGCATCCCTAAACAATGTAGTGTAAGTTCACCTGTTTCTGAGCTTTATATGATAGACTCGTCCTCTATGTATTCTTTTCTTCTCTCACTTAATGTTACATTTGGAAGATTCATCCATATTGTTGCATGTGGTACAAGTCTGTTCACTTGCAGTGCTGCATAATTTATTGTATGAATATACACAATGCATTTTCTGTTCTTCTGTTGATGGGCAGTGTCATGATTTCTTTACACGTTAAGGTTGTTACTGACATTTCCTATTATAGATAATGATATGATAAATGTCTTTACAGACACGCATAACAATTTGCCCAGCACAAATTCCTAAACGTAGAATTTTTGGATCAAAGACTATGGCTCCTTTTTAAGCTTCCTTCAGAAGGGCTGTACCAATTTGCACTTCTACCAGCGGAGCACATTCCTGTCTGTGTCCTCACACTCTTGCCAATGCGAGCTCATTTGCATTTGTTTTAGTCATGCCCATTTGATAGGGAAAAGATATTTTTCTCAAGATTGTAGGAATTTCCATTTCTTTGAGTATAGTGACACGAGGCATCCCACCTCCTTTATGGGTTTGGGGGGCTTTTTTTTTTTTTTTCTCTTTTGCTCTTTGTATTTATTCTCTTGTGCATTGCTTTTTGATAGCCCTTCCCATTTTTTGGAAAAAATTGGTATGTGTGGATTTTAATAACAGTTCACACTAGGGTTCAGCCCTGGTGAAGTGTCAATTAGACACATTCCAAGTTGGAGCTCAGGGTAAATGGGGGAGAGGGAAGGGACTTCTTAGTGCCCCTAGATCTCAAGTGGATCTGCCAAGCAGAGAGTAATTTGGTAGCTTATTGTTCACAAACCAAAGAGGACAGTTGTGCATTCAGCCCCATGCTGGGGAGAAAACAATGCTTCCTGGACCCGAGGCCAGTCGAGAACAAGGGATCCTGCTCTAATTGAATCTGCCTTCTACCTCATTTGTGCCCAAGGACTCTCTTTATGACTGCCTGGGCTCCGGTAGAGAGATGGGGGATGTGGAAAAGGAGGTAATATGTGTAACTTGGCTTGGAGCTTAGGATTTGTATTACCAGCAACCCAACCTGAATTTACACTTCTTTCTTTTGTTCTCCCCGTCCTCCTCCTTTTTTCAGCAAACATTTATTAAGCTCCTACTATGGGCCAGGTGTGTTAGAGGTCCTCCACCTCCCTAGCCCTGCGTGGTCTCCCATCTCAGCCATTGGCAACTTCGCCTTCTCAGTCCAAGTGGAGAAGCTGGAAGTTACCTGTGCTTCTGCTCTTTCTGGAGCATGTCACAGCCTCTCCACCAGCAAATTCTTTCATTTCTACATTCAACGTACATCCAGAATCTGGAAAATAATCCAAATGTCCATCAACAGGTAAATGGATAAACCAACTATGGTATCTCCATACAGTGGAAGACTATTCAAGAAGAGACAGGAACAAGCTATTGGTGTATGCAACATGAATGAATTTCAAAACAGTTACACCAAGTGAAAGAAGCCAAAAGTAAAATAGTAACCATATGATGCCATTTATACACAATTCCAGAAAATTCATGCTGATCTTTAGTGCCAGAAAGCTCATCAGTGGTTGCCTGGGGATGGGAAGAGGCAGGAGAGATTGCCAAGGGGGCATGAAGAGACTTTTTGGAAAGTTGTATTTTCAAGTACATACAGTTGATTGTATATCAATCCCACCCCAATAAAAAGCATGGAAAGCAGATCCAGAATCAGCCCACTTCTCACCATCACTTCAGCTGAACCACTATCAGCACTCACCTGGTTAGTTGAGGCAGCTGCGTAACGTGCCCTCTGGCACCTGTCCTTACTTCTTTGCACTCTTCTTAATGTTGAGTCTACCGTGATGCTTTTCAAAGGAAAATGAGGTCATTTTCCTCCTCTATTTAAAACCATCCCATGTCTTCGCATCGCTCCGAGAGCACTTATCACTGTCTGACATAATGTGTACTTTACAAGCTTATTGTCTGTCCTCCCACCGTGGTGACATAATCTCCAACAGAGCAGGTCCATTTATCTTCACTGCTGTATCCCTAATGTCTAGAGCAGTATGTGTCACATAGGTGATCAATAGATATTTGTGGAATGAATCAATGGGTATGGTAGCAGACTCAAAGAGTTCCCAGACGACTGAGGGAGACATACAGAAATACGGTTAAAATATAGGGCAATAGATGGTATGATAAATGGAGGCCTCTAAACTGTCTTGGGGTGAAGTCAAGGATGGCTTCTTGGAGGAAGTGGCATCTAAACTGGGACCTAAGAGGTACATAAGATGTCATGGGAAAGAAGACACAATTCCTGCCTTCATGGAATTCTGTTGGGTGAGCAAATATAGAGGCATATATCACACCATGTGATTAGCATGGGGGGTGAGAAGCAGAGATGTGGGAGCCTCACCCAGCCTGGGGGAAGGTCTGGCAACACAGACAAAGTTTCTCATAGTGAAGCACTTCCTGGTTGGGTTGTATCTACATCCTTTTACCCAGTCTCCAGAAACCCACATTTGGGGAGACTGCTGTCTGGGTACAGACTATGGCCATAGGACCAAGGAATTGATCCAAGATTTGGGAGATACCCGGTCATCACATTTCCCCGTCATGCTTGCTTCCTTTTTATATAAATCGTATGCACCAGCGTACATCTGGGCAAGTCGTTCCCCATCGTTCCTATGTATTAGGATTGCCCACATGATTGGGTTCTACCTCAGACTGATCGAATCTAAATCTCTGGGGGAGTAGCTTAAACATGCATATTTTTAAAAAACCTCCCTGTTTCTTGCCTTGTCAATTTTTGCCATTCTAACTGGCGTAAGGTGATATCTCAATGTGGTTTTGATTTGAATTTCCCTGATGGCTAATGATTTTGAACATTTTTTCATGTGTCTGTTAGCCATTCGTGTGTCTTCATTGGAAAGGTGTCTGTTCATATCTTCTGCTCATTTTCTGATTTGATTATTTGTTTCTCGTGTATTGAGTTTGAGAAGCTCTTTGTAGATCTTGGATACTGGTCTTTTATCTGTAGTGTCATTTGCAACTATCTTCTCCCATTCCGCGGGCTGCCTCTTAGTTTTTTTGACTGTTTCCTTGGCTGTGCAGAAGCTTTTTGTCTTGATGAAGTCCCACAAGTTCGTTTTTTCTTTTGTTTCTCTTGCCTTTGGAGATGTGTCATGAAAAAAGTTGCTGTGGCCGATGTCAAAGAGGTTACGACCTATATTCTCCTCTGTGATTTTGATGGATTCCTGTCTCATATCGAGGTCTTTCATCCATTTGGAGTTTATCTTTGTGTATGGTGTGAGAGAGTGGTCAGGTTTAATTCTTTTGCATATAGCTGTCCACCTTTCCCAGCACCATTTATTGAAGAGACTGTCTTTTTTCCACTGGATGTTTTTTCCTGCTTTGTCAAAGATTAGTTGCCCAAAGAGCCGAGGGTCCTTTTCCGGGGTCTCTATTCTGTTCCATTGGTCTATGTGTCTGTGTTTGTGCCAGTACCATGCTGTGTTTGTGATCACAGCTTTGTAGTATAGCTTGAAATCAGGCAACATGATGCCCCCAGCTTTGTTTTTCCTTTTCAACACTTCCTTGGTGATTCGGGGCCTTTTCTGGTTCCACACAAATTTAAGGGCTGTTTGTTCCAGCTCTTTGAAAAATGTCATTGGTATTTTGATCAGGATGGCATTGAAAGTGTAGATTGCTCTGGGTAGTGTAGACATTTTACTATGTTTATTCTTCTAATCAATGAGTATGGAATGTTTTTCCATCTTTTTGTGTCTTCTTCAATATCTTTCAAGAGTGATCTGTAGTTTCTAGAATATAGATCCTTTACCTCTCTGGTTAAGTTAATTCCGAGATATCGTGTGATTTTTGGTGCTATTGTAAATGGAATCAATTCCCTAATTCCTCTTTCTTCAGTCTCATTGTGTATAGAAATGCAACTGATTTCTGAGCATTGATTTTGTATCCCGCCACATTACTGCATTGCTCTATAACTTCTAGTAGTTTGGGGGTGGAGTCTTTTGGGTTTTCCATATAGAGTATCATGTCATCTGCGAAGAGAGACAATTTGATTTCTTCTTTGCCGATTCGAATACCTTTTATCCCTTTTTGTTGTCTGATTGCTGTTGCAAGGACTTCTAGTACTATGTTGAATAATAATGGCGAGAGTGGGCATCCTTGTTGTGTTCTGATCTTAAGGGAAAGGCTTTCAGCTTTCCCCCATTAAGAATGATATTCACCGTAGGCTTTTCGTAGATGGTTTTTATGAATTTGAGGAATGTACCCTCTATCCCTACACTCTGAAGGGTTTTAATCAGGAAAGGATGCTGTATTTTGTCAAATGCTAGACAGGATGTGGAGAAAGGAGATCCCTCTTACACTGTTGGTGGGAAAGTTTGATTGGCTTTAACTCCTGTCAGGTGTTCACTCCTGGGCCAATCAACTGGAGCGAGGAGCAGGGGGCTGGGATCACGTGGCCTGCTGCTCTAAAGCTCTAAGTTGGTGCAGCCACTTTGGAAAGCAGTGTGGAGATCCCTTAAAAAGTTAAAAATAGAGCTACCCTATGATCCAGCAATTGCACTACTGGGTATTTACCCCAAAGATACAGATGTAGTGAAGAGAAGGGCCATATGCACCCCAATGTTCATAGCAGCATTGTCCACAATAGCTAAATTGTGGAAGGAGCCAAGATGCCCTTCAACAGATGAATGGATTAAGAAGATGTGGTCCATATATGCAATGGAATATTACTCAGCCATCAGAAAGAACAATTACCCAACATTTGCAGCAACATGGACGGGACTGGAGGAGATTATGCTAAGTGAAATAAGTCAAGCAGAGAAAGACAATTATCATATGGTTTCTCATTTATGGAGCATAAGAAATAGCAGGGAGATTGGTAGAAGAAGGAAGGGAAGAATGAAGGGGAGGGTAAACAGAAGGGGGAATGAACCACAAGAGACTATGAACTCTGGGAAACAAACTGAGGGCTTCAGGGGGGGGGGGATTGGGATAGGCTGGTGATGGGTATTAAGGAGGGCACATATTGCATGGAGCACTGGGTGTTATATGCAAATAATGAATCATGGAACACTACATCAAAAACTAAGGATGTACTGTATGGTGACTAACATAACATAATAAAAAATTATTGTTAAAAAAAATAAAAATAAAAACCCTCCCTGTGCAGCTAGAGACCTGGAAATGACAGATGTGATTCAAGGGTCAGGACAGTTGTCCTATTTGGAGTCTAGTCGTTCGTTCGGTGTTTCATTTCATTCCTACTGCAGGGCCTTTGCACTTTCCTTTCCCTTTCCCTGGAAAGTGTTTTCCTTAGGTTTTTGCACAGCTACTTCTCATTCTGTAAGCCTCCATGAAAATGTTGGTTCTTCAGAGGGTCTCTCTCTGACCCTCTCCTCTCTCCATCTAAAATAGTTTTCATCCACTCTCTCCACCCTGGCTGTTAGCTCTCTGTCACATCATGTGATTGATTTCCTTCACAGAACTTATCACAACTTGAAATGATCTTATTTACTGTTGTATCCCTGACATTAAAGAAATGAACCATTTCAGTAAAGAGTGAAAAGATCTGACATGTGTAAGGCACAGTGTCTTGCATATTGCAAAGATTAGGAAATGTTACCATTATTGTGAATAAATTAATTATTTGGGGTAATACACAAGGCCTATGATGAAAAGGATTAGCTCTCTGGCAGCATAGGAAATGTTGTGAACTTCTTTCTCTCTATTTTTTTTTCATTATTGATCAGCTAGATGCTAAGCTCTTTGAAGGCAGGGGCTGTGTCCCATTCATCATTGTAGTTTAGAACTTAACACGTGCGTGGCTGTGTTAAGAAGATTTTCTGATTTAGAGACTGTTTGCACACAACAGAATCTCACTCAAGCTAGTGTAAGCAGAAAAATGAATTTATTGGAAGGATAAATTGTCCCAGAGAACCCAAGGGTGGGAAAGAAAGTTGAGCCAGCAAGGAACTTGAACCCTGGAAAAGAAAGGGACCAGGAACTGGCAGTTTCTCTCTGTGTCTCCCCAAGGAGGTATGATGTCTCTTTTTTTTTTCATTGCAGACTGACTTTCTCTTCTTAGTTGGCATATGGATGTCCCCAGCCCAGGTTTTATAAAGCTTTCCACCTTTTTTTAAAAGATTTTATTTTTTTGTTTATTTGAGAAAGAGAGGGAGGGAGCACATAAGCAGGGGGAGTGGCAGGCAGGGGGAGAGGTAGAAGCTGGCTCCCTGCCGAGCAGGGAGACCAATGCAGGGCTCAATCCCAGGACCCTGGGATCATGACCTGAGCCTGAAGGAGACGCTTAACCAACTGAGCCACCCAGGTGCCTCAGGCTTTCCACATTGAACCTCACACAGAGCTTGAATAACAGCTCCATTCTGAATCCCCAGGGAAGAGAAAGTTTGATTGGCTTTAACTCCTGTCAGGTGTTCACTCCTGGGCCAATCAACTGGAGCGAGGAGCAGGGGCCTGGGATCACGTGGCCTGCTGCTCTAAAGATTGGGAGTAGCTCTTTGCAATAAGACGGGCTTAGCTCCGTTTCTCCCCTGAAAACAGAGCTTGAGAGGATGGCTTGCATGCAGGTAGTTTGGTTGGGGAGAGATGCCAGGGAAGAGGAGAGGGAGGACTTGGAAGAGCAAAATAGGAGGAGGAGAGAGAGCCAGTCCACACGTGTTATTGAGCTGACATGGGCGAGGGAAGCTCATACTCAACAGAGTTCTTCTGAGGCCTGTGTAGAATGCACCTCAGAAATGCCCTCCTGAGAACAGAAGATGGAAGGCCTTATCCACCGGCTCCTGTCCTCCACTGGTCAAGGGTTGCCCCCAGGGTGTTAACCCCAGCTCATCTCCAGTTTTGTGCATATGCCAGAATGGCTCTCAAGCCCTGGACAGAAAGCAGGAGGTACACAGGGCAGCAAGGGGCTAGCAGAATACCCCTGTGAGCCGGTGATTTGCTGCAGCAGCGACTGGAGCCAGAAAGGTGAGCCAAGAGGATGTGAGCAGCTCATGGGAGGTGTGACCAGGTTGTCTAAGAAGAGAGGGTAAGTGTGGGTGGAAATAATTTATACCTTTAGTATCTGCCCAATGAATGTTTTCTGAATGAATAATGAAATGCAAAATGAAAGAAAGGTTCTTGGAAGCAGCAAGATGTTAGGGGCCCTTTTGGTGTTGTAAGCTCAGTGTGGGAAGCGTGTCAGTAATGACCATCTCTTCTCAAGTATTTTTCTACTGAGGACTATATTTTATTGATAAGTCTGTGATGTCATAAGGAAGGTAGAAGATATTTCCCCTACTTGGGAATGAAGAACAGACCCGGAGGTGCTGAGCACTTCGGTACACAATGTCAATGTCAGGGCAAAGTTTCCATTTTCTGTCTGCTTTACTCTGCCCCAAGTTATATGGCTGTCATTACACCTACAAAACATGTGCGAAGTACCAGCTTCACCTCCGTTTGCGCCCTCCCTCCTCTGTGTATAATTCAGCGTGGTGAATACAGTGGTTGTTAAGACCTAAAGCAGTTCCTAATTTTGTTTCATTATGAGTATGAATGCAGCCCTCAGGACCCATCCCCACGGCCTTAACTAAACTTGGTCTTTTCAAGCTAGGAATTGACAAGATAAAGATCTGAATGGAGACTCCAGTTGGCTGAGGGCTGGGCTGACTCAGCCCCGATAAACCTGCAGTCAAGAAATCAATAGAGCTTTTTCAGAGTTGCCATTATCCAACAAGGAAAAAAAAATTCAAAAATAAATTGCGGCCTGGCATAAAATCAGATTAAGCAGATAACAGGTTTTGCTGACTTTAGGGCCGTGGTGGGGATGGCACCAGAGGGAGAGAATTAGTGGTTTAATGAGCTCGAGTTCTCGCCGGCCTTGTGCTATGCAAGTGTTTACTGGGAACAAGAGAGGGAGGACAAAGGTGAGAAAACAGATTCTAGCTTCTGTTTGAATTTCCCCCAAAGCTGACCCAGCCCTGCCATCTAGGGCTCACTCACTGATTTTGGTGGCGGACCTGCAGAGCCTTTGACAGCTCCAGGCTTGACGTGATGGGTTTTAGCTGGGCTTCGCCATGCCATATAGCATTGAGCGAGTTAGTTCACCTGCCCACGGGCCCCGGTTTTCTTGACTTGAATTGGGCTGCCCATGGGCTGAGTCTGGGGCAGAGTTGTTCCCCAAGGGCAACTTTTTGGATGTTCAGAAAATGAGAGCATGGTGGTTGGATAAGAACAAACTGCAGTGGGCACCAGTTACAAATCCAGCTCTATCTTTCTGCCTCGACTCCGGCATTTCCAGAATCCTTAAAAATGCCCCTGCAGAGGTCCTCTGTGGATGAAGTTCAGGTAAGTCCACCCAGAGCCAGGTGGCCTAATTGAATCGGAGAACAGGGGCAGGTGCAAGCTGGAGTTTACCCTCACGGGGTTCTCACCTGCCTCTCTGCTCCTTCAGGCTCTACTCTCTGCTTGCTTTCAGAGCCAGGTCGTCTTCTTACCTGCCTTAAGCCACCTCTTTGACCTTCATCTCTTGCCTGTTCATACTACCATTATTCACCAGACCCTCCTGCCTGACCCCTTTTAGTACCTCCCTTCCGATTTGTCCAGTCTTGTTAATAATGGTATTCTAATTGTTGGCCAGGATATGGTTGCCCCCACACCCACCCAGTCAATATGGGCTGCTTCATAGAGGCTGGGGATCTAGTCTAAGATATGCTCCCCCTTGTCACCAGCTGAAGCTCTTGTGGGTGGGTGTGGCTGCTTTTCACGGAGGGCCCCGCTCAGTGGGGCCATGTGAATATCCCACTCTAGAACTGTTCAGCGCACAAGCCCAGTAAGTACGTGCAGCAGCTCTGCCTTTAGCAGCCGAGAATGAAGAAGCTGCTTTTTACAATGTTTGTTAGTCATGGTGAGACATTTCCAAGTACAAGGAGTCCTGAGGTCAGGTCTTGCCCAATTCTGATGTTTTAGAATGCAGGAACCCCTCACTTACTGTGGTGGCTTTGTAAAGTGTCAACTTGGTGGGGCTAAACTACATTTCCCAGAATCCCCTCCCCACTATGTTTCCAGATCCACAAGCGAGATTTCTCTGAGAGATTTGAAAGGTAGTAGAGAGATTTGCAAGCTGGTAGTGAGGCTGTAACCATTTTGTGTTTTGTTCTGTAGGGCAAGTAAGGCACTTTGTAGCTCACACCTGTGGTCTTGGGTCCATGTCACTGATGTGGGTTTACACTCCCATGGGTCCTCTTTCAGCTTCATTGACTCCTGGGCCAGGTGTATGTTTGGTCCCTTGGCGAAGGGTGCCAACTTCTCCTCGAAGACACCCACACCATCAAGGTCAGAGGCAGAAAGAACTGGCATGGGTTCGAGTCTGTGTGCTGGTGGGTTCCAGTGTGTGCTCGTGCATTCCAGCTTGTCCTTGCTCTCCCCCAACTTCATATCTGTCTGCCCTTCTGGACTGCCTGACCTGCAGATTTCAAACTTGAGCATCAAATGCAAAGACGACAACCTTGCAAAGACTGTTTAATCAATCCTAGTTGAGGAAGGGCACGTGCCTGAGACACATTCTTTAACGTATATACCCCTCCCAGGGGGCCTGCTTCTTTGCTTGAACCCAGACTGATAGACCTGCCATGGCAGTTACATTCCTGAAAGATACAGGCGTGGGGTCTTATTTGGGGTTCCCCCAAAGCAGAACTCACTGTAAGTACCTGGGGCAGGTGGTTTATCTGGGAGCTGATCCCAGAAAACAAAAGTGAAGAAGCAGGGAGAGTGAAATCAGGAACAGGTGAAAAGCCTGTAGGCAGTCGGGCTCAGCTCCACGGTGGCCTCTGAGAAGCGTGCCGACGGCCTCCCAGAAGTCTCTGCGTGAAGCATGGGGGCAGGAAAGCGAGGTATTTACCTACGGGCTCTCGTAGTGCATTTGCTGGTTGCCCTGAGGGTGTTAACTGCCCCACGCTTCTGGGATTCACCTGTCTAAGGCTGAGCAGGTTCTTGCAGCATCAGAGAAAGCACTGAGGCAGAGACGCAGAGAAGCTTCTGGGTTCTAGGCAGGTGCTTGAAGCTGGGTGGTGTTAAGGGGTGTTAAGTGGGCTGCTGAGGCCGCACTCAAGAATGAGCTGTGGGGCTGTGGCTTGGGCGTTAGAAGCATGTGTTGTCACCGGCAGAGCCACTGTTTGCAAGACCAAGTCTCATAGATGCTAGTGGGTCAGCAGGAAACAATTAAAATGTCATTAAAGGTATATTTAGGGATGCCTGGATGGCTCAGTTGTTAAACGTCTGCCTTCGGCTCAGGTTATGATCCCAGGGTCCAGGGATTGAGGCCTGCGTCGGGAAAGAAGGCCCTGCTTCTCCCTTTCCCTCTGCCCCTGCTTGTGTTCCCTCTCTAGCTCTCTCTCTCTCTCTGTCAAATAAATAAATAAAATCTTAAGTATATTTAAAAGCCAAAATAAAAGCCCTAGAGATTTCTAATGTTGAAGACCTATGTAACACACACACACACACACACACACACACATTTCCCCAACTCTTTCTACTACCTCTTTACCTCCTAAATTACTTTCTTCCATTGTTCAGGGAAAAAAAAAATTGTTTTCTGCAGTCCTGTGCTCTGCCGAGGTGGCTGCTTCTCAAGCTTTCCAAAAAGCCCTTACCAGCAATCCAAGTGAGGCCTGTTAAGGAGCGCAAGGGTGCCTGGCTGGCTCAGTCCGTTGGGCATCTGACTCTTGGTTTCAGCTCTGGTCATGATCTCGGGGTCATGGGATCAAGCCCCATGTAGGGCTCTGAGTTCATCAGGGAGTCCCCTTGGGATTCTCTCTCTCCCTCTCCATCTGCTCCTCCTCGACTTCTCTTTCTCTCTCTCAAATAATCAATACATAGCTCTTTTTTAAAAAGAGCTCATCCATGGCTCTTTTAAAATGAAAATAACCTGGGGGTGCCTGGCTAGCTCAGTTGGTAGAGCAGCCGACTCTTGATTTCAGGGTCATGAGTTCAAGCCCCATTTTGGGCATGGAGCCTACTTAAAGAAATAATGAAAGTAACCCTTCATGTTAAAAAAAAATAATAAAACCTTGGCATACACCAGTGAAAACATGGTAGCTCAGCATTTTGGGGGCCCTCGGTAATCTGATGATTATCGTGAGAGGTAGTTAAGGGTCGTGGTTAAGTGCATGGGCTTTGCGGTCAGACCAACTGGGGTCCCACCCTGACTCTGCCTTTCCCTAGGTCCGTGCCGTCGGGCAGGCAACCTAACCTCTCTGAGCCTCTGTGTTCCTGACTGTAAAATGGGACTAGTAGCAGCACTTGTGTGGGTTGTTGAGAGGATACAATAAGATCATGAGCCGTGGAGAATGTTGGACAGAAAGTAGAAGTAACTGACGACAGTGATGAAGAAGTGCCCCAGCTTGGGCCCGTGTGAGCTTAGGTCATTCTTCAGCTACCTGATCTCTGACAGCTTAGCAACCTTTCCCCCCCACTGGCAGGTAGACAGGAGCAGAGGGCTTCCAATGCTGTTTTTCTGGCTTGCTGTTGTTTCTTATACAAGCCGGTGTTTTATTGATTCACCGTTGATCTTTGCATGGGGCCAGGGAAATTCTCGGGCCGTGAAGACAAAGGCGGCATTTTCCAGCCCAGGGGTCCCTGGTGGGTGTCAGGAGCATCACCTGCAGGCTCGAATGACTGGCCTCTGCCCTGCTTGGGACAACTTCTTAATCAGAACCAGCCCCCTCCCCCTCTGCCCCTTTATTGCTTCCATCTGCCCTTCCCCCGCTGGCTCCGTTTGACCTTTAATAAGCACTGCTTCTGTGCAGAGCTGCCGATGACTTACTGCCGCGTGAGCAGCTCCCCAGGGCAGGCTGCCTCCCCAGCCCCTGGCCGCACCGCAGCTTGTAAGGGAAAATTACATTTTGATCTACATTCCCCATTTCTATTCTCTGTCACCTGGCTTTGGAGACAAAAGGAAGAAAACAATGTTTTCTCGCCCACCCCCCCCCACCCTCGTCTCCCCCTAGATTATGCCTTGTGTCCTTTGCTCTCTTTCTTTCCTCTTTCCTGATTCTGTCCTGACGGTCAGCTGGGGAGGATAAAACAGCCTGGCCAGAAGCGCTCACCTAGGTCATCCACCTCTAGACCCCTGAGTCACCAAAGCCCCACAGGTCAGGGCAGGATAGCACCCGGAAGTCAGCAGATGGGCTTCGAAAAGAATCAAAGACAGCCATCCTTCCTCAGGCCTTTCGTGACTGTCCCAGATGTGGCAAGGCCCTCCTTGTAAATTGCTCTCACCACATCCTGTACCCCTTCTTTCACCTCCCCCCTTTTGCAATTGAGATAAAATTCACATGGCACAAAACTCATTCTTTCAACCATTTTAAAGTATGCAATGCAGTGGTTTTTAGTATATTCACAGTGTGATGTAACCATTTCCGGTATCCAGTTCAGAACATTCTCATCACCCCAAAAAGAAACTGTGCCCATTAAGCAGGCAGTCCCCATTCTCTTCTCCCTTTTGTGACTGACTTCTTTCATTTAGCATAATGTTTGCAAGCCTCATCCACATTGTAGCAAGTGGCAGCACTTTATTCTTTTTTATGGCCAAATAATATTCTGTTGTATCAGAATACCACATTTTGTTTATCCATTCATCCACTGATGGCCATTTGGGTTGTTCTCAGTTTTAGGCAACTACGAATAATGCTGCTGTGGACATTTGTGTACAAACTTTAGTTTGAACGTACATTTTTCAGTTTTCTGGGGTGTAAAGCTAGGAATGAAATTGCTGAGTCATATGGAAGTTCTTTAACTTTGTAAGGAATAGCAAAACTGTGTTCCAGAATGGCTGCACCATTTTACATTCTCATCAGCAATGCACAAGCATTTCAATTTTTCCGCATCCTTTCCAACACTTGATAATTTCCATTTTTATATCCTAGTGGTATCTCACCTGGTTTTGATTTGCATTTCCCTAATGACTGATGATACGGAGCATCTTCCCATGTGCTTGTTGGCCAGTTGTATATGTTCTTTGGAGAAATGTCTAAGCAATTCCTTTGGTCACTTTTAAATTGGTGCTTTTGTTTTTGCTGGTGCTGTTGAGTTGTAGAAGTTCTTTATGTATTTAGATACTAGACCCTTATCAGATTTGTCAATGATGATCTGCAGATATTTCTACCATTCTATGGGTTTCAATCACTGTACCTTTGTAGTAAGTTTTGAAATCAGGAAGTGAGAGGCCTCCAACTTTGTTCTACTTTTTCAAGATTGGTTTACTTAGTCTTTGTTCCAAAGACCCCTGTTGGACTTATGGAGACTTTATTAGATCTGTGTTGGGATCTAATGCCTCTTCCTGCCCAGTCTAGCTTCCTCCCTGTCCCCTTCACATGTGTAACTCCCCAGTAACCTGTTTGCATTCCTAACTCTGCTGTGGTGTCTGATTCCTGGGGAATCCCATTTGCAGAAACTCCTAGTGTCTGGGACATTGGTCAGCACATCATTGGAGTCCTAGAAACATTTCCAAACAAACAGAAGAAAGACATTCTTGATTTGGGCACACGAGAAGATTCCAATCTTATTATTGCCATCAAGGTATAATTTCTCATTATTGATCCACGTAGCATAGTGGCCAAGGAGAAATTAATGGGGCATTGCCCTTTTAAGGAGTTTAGGTCAAATGGAGACTGTTGGTGGCAGATCAGTCAGAGTGGTAAAAGAGCCTAGAATTGTGTCGCCTTTGGAAAAGAATATTACTTTGGAAGAAGAGAACTCCTCAGGGTAGACCAGAGTGGCCAGAGAAGGGTGAGAAAATAGGTAAGTAATAGGAAATGAGGTCAGAGAGCTGACTTCAAATATTTGGAAAGTACAAACCTTTTCTCTGCTGTTCTTCAAGGAAAAACGTGGATGCTAATTCCTTCTCATCCTCCAGCTCTCAGCTTAAATGTCACTTTTTCCGGGAAACCTTCTCTGAACCTCCTCCTGTCTACCCCCAGGACTGGATAAGGTCATCATGCATTCTTGTCTCACTGTTCCCTCCTCCTTTGGAACCTCTGGTGAAGGCAGTTTCTGGTTTGATTCAGTTCCTGGTGTTTCCTCCACACCAAGAAGAGCTCCAGGCTCCTGGGAGGTGCCTACTTTGCTGAATCAAAGAAGAAACAAATGAGCCAGTAGGTGGAAGTTAAAAAAGAGATGTAGATTCCATGAAATCATTACACACTGTTGAGCCATGTCCCGCAGTGCTGGCTTCACAGAATAGGGACACGAATCCAAGTCCTTTGCCTTTGGGTCGCGTGAGTTTCTATGACACCAAAACTTCCTTGAGGCTGTGACTTCAACCCTCCTGCTTCTCTCTGGATATTCCTCTACTAAAAGGGACTTGTTGTTGAATTGTTCTCTGAAGGGGAACATCATGGAGTAGAATTGGTTTTCCATCTGCTGTGAAAACAAATACAAGTCCAGATATTTAGGAGATGCCCAGAAGACTAGAGTTTTGGCTCCACTCAAGTGCTCAGGTATTTATTAACTTATTAACACTTACCGTTTCTTAATCACATGCTAATAAGCACATGACCCTGGATCACATACATGACATATGAATCGCAGATCCTCAAAATAGCTCTGGCTAGGTGAGGATTGTTATCTCCCAAACATGAAAACTCCCTGGTTTTCCCCAGCCACGTTGGAATTCAGAGCTAATGTCCAGCTTCTAATGGAGCCAATCTAGGCATATAACCAGCTTGGTGGGGGTGGAAGCAGCAGACTGGCTCCAGACAAAAAAGCTGAGTATCTTCTCACATCGTTCATTGTGACCCAGAAGATTCTGATAAACAGCCCAAGAAACCAGATGTGACATTTATGTTTGACTTAGTCCTGCAACCATGTAATACCCAGAAAGCTCCAACAAGCAAAGGTAAGGGTTTAATTTTATTATCCAGTTTTTTTTTTTTTTTACGGGCTTGAATAAAGGGGAGTGACATTCAGAAGTACCTCCTAAATCATCGGAGAGAGATTCAATTATGTTTGCTGTCATTTGTGTTAACTGTACTTTGAAGAATGCTAATTTTCAAAAAATTGGTTACCTATGATTAAAAAAAAAAAAGTCTCTCCCCAATCAAGCAAGCATTAATTCCCTGAAAATTTCAGTGGTGGGAAAAATCAAACCCTTGAAGCTTAGGATCTTCTCTGGGAAATTGGGTTATGTTGTGTCAGGTTACAAGTGAAAGTGTGGGAGTCCTGATAAATTTTCTTTTACGTAAAATTAAGCCAAGGTGGCATCTAAATAAACCATCACAGACAGGTTATGCATATTAAATTATTGATAATGGATCAGGTATAATTAATCTTCATGCATCCTCCTTAGCTCCTTGGAAATGCGTGAGCATGCCTTTTCAAATTTCCAGGCAGTCGGTCGGAATGGTGGGCATGAGTGTTGTTCTTAAGGAAATCCAGCCTCTGCGCAGAGGCATGTTTAAATCGCAGGTCAGACTAGGTGCTCTAGTTAGGTTCCCTTTGATTGGAGTCAACAGAAAACCCCTCCAGCCAGCTCAAGGACAGTCGAGGTTCAGCAGTGAGACACAGAAAGGTCTCGCGGAAATCGGGAGAAAGCAGCCCAGTGGGCCTCAGGAAGGGCAGGGAGAATGCCCGGGACTAAGTGGATGATGGTTGCGAATAGATTTCTCCAGTCACTTGCTGTGTGACCTCGGCTGAGTTACTTCACTTCTCTGTGGCTCTGTCTTAACGGGGCGATACTGCATGTACGTCTGTGCCAAGTATTAAATGGGTTCATGATTGTGCCACGTTCAGCACGTGCTCGCTGCTCAATAAATCTAAGCTCTTGTTATTGTTACTATTAATACTATTATATTTTTCTGCATGATTTTGGTGCAACTGTCCCATCCTCCTTTGTTTCTGTATGGCTTCAGTCTTTTTTTTTTTTTTTAAGATTTTATTTATTCATTTGAGAGAGAGCAAGAGCACACAAGTGGGGGGGAGGGGCAGAGGGAGAGGGACAAGCAGACTCCCACCCGAGCTGGGAGCCTGATGCAGGCTTGATCCCAGGACCCCAAGATCATAACCTGAGCTGAGGCAGTCGCTTAACCGACTGAGCCACCCAGGCACCCCTGGCTTCAGTCTTCACAGCGGCCCCTGAGTCACTATGATCTTCCAGGTTCTAGTGCCTGTAACTCCCTAGAAAGTATCTTCTCCTTCTCTTGGTTCAAGTCGCGAAGTGGGAGAATCTGATTGTCTCATCCCACTCAGATCAGAGGCTCCTGCCAGCCCATGGCTGGGGTCCCTCTGGGTCAGAGACCCTCCCTGCTCCCCATGGCAGGGGACGGGCTCCATGAAGCAGGGCTGTGGGTGAGGAGTCTGCCGTTAGGGGGTGAGTGTCAGGTATCTGGAGCTTGCTTAGAAGCGCAAGATGACTTCTGGCTGGGCAGGAAGAAGCACCCTGCAGTGGCTGTAGGGACAGGACTGTGTGGGGGGCAGTGGTTACCAGGGTAGACTCGAACCATCATGGTGGCTGCCCTGTGCTGAGAGAGAGAATAGAAAGGGGTGTGTGCGCGCGCGCGCGTGTGTGCACCTTCTGGGAGAGAGAAAGCAAGAGCCATTTATCTAGGTGAAGGATATTTGGGTGTTCCGTAAATGATTCTTTTTACTGCAGATTATTAGGGAATTTTAAAAAAAAAATTTCTAGAGTTATTTATTTATTTATTTATTTTATTATTTTTTTTAAAGTTCCATGATTCATTACTTGCATATAACACCCAGTGCACCATGCAATACATGCCCTCCTTAATACCCATCACCAGCCTATCCCATTCCCCCACCCCCCCTCCCCTCTGAAGCCCTCAGTTTGTTTCCCAGAGTCCATAGTCTCTCATGGTTCATTCCCCCTTCTGTTTAACCCCCCCTTTCTTCTTCCCTTTCTTCTCCTACCAATCTTCCTACTTCTTATGTTCCATAAATGAGTGAAACCATATGATAATTGTCTTTCTCTGCTTGACTTATTTCGCTTAGCATTATCTCCTCCAGTGCCGTCCATGTTGCAGCAAATGTTGAGAAATCATTCTTTTTGGTGGCTGAGTAATATTCCACTATATATATGGACCACATCTTCTCAATCCAGTCATCTTTTGAAGGGCATCTTGGCTCCTTCCACGATTTAGCTATTGTGGACAGTGCTGCTATGAACATTGGGGTGCATATGGCCCTTCTCTTCACTACGTCTGTATCTTTGGGGTAAATACGCAGTAGTGCAATTCCTGGATCATAGGGTAGCTCAATTTTTTTGAATTAAAAAAATGAAATCACAGCCAAGACATTTGCCAATAAAGCCGATATGTTCACCGTAAATATGTAAATACACAAATGAGGGGTAAGCAAGCAAGCTCAGGACTCAGCAAATCCCAGACCTGCTCACCTACTCTGTGAGTGATTTTTTGGTAAAGCTCCACTTCCACATCTGTGAACTGGCCCCATAATATTTAGGAGTTTTATTCACTGGTACATATGCCGACCAGGACAGACAGTCTGCCGGCTGGCAGTGGGGTAGCTGCACCAGTTACTTGCAGCGAGCGTTCCCTAGGACTGGTTCTTGGTACCAAGCACATAGAGGACGCCACATTCATGGATGTTGGTTTTCGTACCATCATCATGTTGATTATCTTCAGCTTCACTCCGGAGCCCCATGGGTTTTTCCCACCCTAGGAACATGTAAAAACTGAGACTTCAGGAAACAGCTAGATTGGGGAACAGGCAAGTGGCCGCAGCATTGGGTGTTTTTAGCACCTGGGGAAACAGTGCCATCCCAGTGTGAGGTAGATAAGAGATTTTTGTAGGGTCTTGGGCTGGGGCAAAGCATGCTTCCCTGGCTCAGAGGGGATTAGCTGTGTTTCCAAACTACACACAGGTGCAGGCTAAGAGAGGGAAGGAGGCTCCAGGCTGCAGGGAGCTGGGTCTTGGACCTGTGTCCCTGGGCTGCATGGAGGGGGTGTTCAGGGTATGCGGACAGGGGCACATTCTTGGGTGAGCCCCCAGGCATAAGTGGACTGGGTTCAGCAGGGTGTCTAAACATGCCAGTGCTGTTAATAATCTTATGCTTCTAGTCCTTCCGCCATTGCCATGGCATCCCTCACAATAAGTTTGGCAAACATTTCTTTAACCACAGTTGGAGAGATGGACATGTGGGGGTGGATGGAGTCAGTGGATGGATAGAGGTGTGAACTGTGAAAGAATGAGAAAATCACTGAAAAATGCACAGATAAATGGATGAATATTTGTTTCCCCTCCCACCTTTATTGAGATATAATTGACATGTAATATTGTCTAAGTTCAAGGTGCACAGTGTGATGATTTGATACATCTGTATATTATAAAATTATAGTAAGGTTAGTTAGCACATCCTTCATTTAATATTATTACATTTTTCCTTTTTTTGGTTGTTGTGATGATGATGATAACATTTAAGATGTACTCTCTTAGCAACTTTCAGGTGTATAATATGGTATTATTCATTACAATCAGGTTGCTGTGCTTTGGATTCCCTAGAACTTTCTCACCTTATAGCCGGAAGTTTATATCCTTTGACCAATATCTCCCCATTTTCCCCACCTGCAGCTCATTGCAGCCACCAATCTACTCTTTGTTTCTGAGTTTGGCTTGTTTAGATTCCACATTAAAGTGACATCATACAGTATTTGTCTTTTTCCATCTGACTTATATCAGTATAATGCCCTCAAGATCCATCCGTTGTTTCAAATGGCCAGATTTTCTTTCTTTCTTTCTTTCTTTCTTTCTTTCTTTCTTTCTTTCTTTCTTTCTTTCTTTCTTTCTTTCTTTCTTTCTTTGTGGCTGAATAAGATTCCATCCTGTATCTATGCTACATTTTTTTCCTTTTGCTTTTTCTTTTTTGAGAGAGAGCACGAGCAGGGGAATGGGGGTAGGGGCAGAGGGAGAGGGAGAGAGAGAAACTCAAGCAGGCGCCACGCTAGGCGTGGAGCCTATCTCGGGTCCAGTCCCACAATCCTGAGATCATGACCTGAGCCAAAACCAAGAGTCAGACGCTCAGCCAACTGAGCCACCCAGGCACCCTACATTTTCTTTATCCATTTATCCATCAACAGACACTTAGGGAGTTTCCATGTCTTGGCTATTGTGAATAATGCTGCAGTGAAAACGAGGGATGCGGATATCTCTTCAAGATAGTGATTTTATTTCCTTGAGATACATACCCAGATATGGGATTGCTGGATCATATGGTAGTTCTGTTTTTAATTTTTTGAAGAACCTCCCTATTGTTTTCCCCAGTGGCTGAACCAATTTCCATTCCCACCAACAGTGCACGAGGTTCCTTTTCTCTAATCCTTGCCAGCATTTGTTATCTCTTGTCTTTTTGATAATAGCTATTCTAACAGGTGTGAAGTGACATCTCATTGTAGTTTTGATTTGCATTTCCCTGGATGATTGGTGTTGTTGAGCACATTTTCATGTACTTGTTGGGCGTTTGTATGTCTTCTTTGTAAAAATGTCTATTCAGGTCTTCTGCCCATTTTAATCAGATGATGATGATGATGATGATTTGCCATTATTATTATATTGCCATTATATATTTTGACATTAACTCCTCATCAGATATATGGTTTGCAAATATTTTCTCCCATTCTGTAGGTTGCCTTTCCATTTTGTTTGTTCTTGCCGTGAGAATCTTTTAAGTTTGTTGTGGTCCCACTTACTGTTGCCATGCTTTTGGTGTCCTATCCAAAAACTCTTGCCAAGACTAATGTCAAGGGACTTTTCCCTTATGTCTTCTCCTAGGAGTTTTATGATTCCAATTCCTTTACCGTTAAGTCCTTAATCCATTTTGAGTTAATTTTTGTTGAGTGGTGTAACAGATTCATTCTTTTGCATGTGAATATGCAGTTTTCCTAGCACCATTTATTGAAGAGACTATCCTTTCCTCACTGAGTATTCTTGGCTTCCTTGTCAAATATTAGTGGACTGTGTTGGTTTATTTCTGGGCTCTTCATTCTGTTCCATTGGCCTATGTCTGTTTTTATGCCAGTACCATGCTGTTTTGATTACTACACCTTTGTAATTACAGTTTGAACTCAAGAAGTATGAGGGGCGCCTGGGTGGCACAGCGGTTAAGCATCTGCCTTCGGCTCAGGGCGTGATCCCGGCGTTCTGGGATCGAGCCCCACATCAGGCTCCTCTGCTATGAGCCTGCTTCTTCCTCTCCCACTCCCCCTGCTTGTGTTCCCTCTCTCACTGGCTGTCTCTATCTCTGTCGAATAAATAAATAAAATCTTTAAAAAAAAAAAAAGAAGTATGAAGCTTTGTTCTTAAGATTGTTTTGGCTATTTGGAGTCTTTTGTGGTTCCATATAAATTTTAGGATTTTTTTTTTTTTTGCGTCTGTGAAAAATTCTATTGGAATTTTGATAGGAGTTGCATTGAATCTATAGATGGCTTTGGGTAGATGGACGTATTAATATTAACTCTGTGGATGAATAGTTGAGTGAATAAATGAAAGACTTAATAGAATGATTTAAGGAATTAATTGATGAATAATAGGAAATAACTTTTCTTGAAGGCTTTCTAAGTACGAGATATCTGTTAAGCACCTTACTTACACTTAATTCTCATTCGATTCTTGTAACAACCCTATAAGATAGGTGTCATTGTCATTCCCATTTTATGTATGAGAAATGGAGGCCTGCAGAAGTCATACAACTTCCCCAAGGTCCCACATCCAGGAAGCGATGTAGCCAGCATACCCATGAATGCTTCAAGCTCTGCCTTTAACTACTGTGGTATACCAAGTACCAGAAATGTGTCAACTGGGGCGCCTGGGTGGCACAGCAGTTAAGCATCTGCCTTTGGCTCAGGGCGTGATCCCGGCGTTATGGGATCGAGCCCCACATCAGGCTCCTCTGCTATGAGCCTGCTTCTTCCTCTCCCACTCCCCCCTGCTTGTGTTCCCTCTCTCGCTGGCTGTCTCTATCTCTGTCAAATAAATTAAAATCTTAAAAAAAAAAAAAAAAAAAGAAATGTGTCAACTTATTTTACTCCATAGGCAATGTTGGTCCCAGCACCTTAAGCCAGCTTAGAGACTCACTCATTCACTCTAAAGATAAATAATGAGCACCAACTATGTTGCAGGCACTGTTCTAGGCACCGAAAATACATTAATGAACAAGCAGCCCCTGCTTCACTATACGTAGCTTTTGCTTTAGTAGGGAAGACTGACAATAAACAAATGCATGTATACTCCCATGTAGAAGTAAGTGGTGTGAAGAAAAACAAAACATGGGAGGGGTCATAGAGTGATGGAATGGTGGTGGTGCAGAGGGGAACTCGTTTAGATAAGGTGGTCAGGGAAGACCTTTCAGAGGAGGTACAAAGACCTGCCTCATGAATAGTGTATTATGCAGAGATTAGGGGGAGAGTCTTCCTGGCAGAGGGAACAGCAAGTGCAAAGATCCTGAGGCAGGCATGAGCATTGCAAGTTGGAAGACTAGCAAGGAACCCAGCCTGGTCGGACTAGTGTGAGCAAAGGGGGAGAGTGATAGGAGAGGCAGTCAGAGAGGGAGACAGCTGCCAGATGTTTTATCCTGGACTTTGCAAGCCAGGATAAAAGGAATGGATTTGTTTTAAGGAAGAAAGTGTGTCTGAGTTGCATTTTAAAATGTCACTCTAGCTGCTGTGGGTTGCTCCATCACTCTTGTCTCCAACCCAGTGAAACAATTTGGTCAGTTAGCATAAAAATGAAATATGGTTGTTTGTCCTCCTTTGAGTGGTCCCAACTATCATCCCCTCTTCTCCTCTTCCTTCCTCCTTGGGAACTCATGTGTCATTGGCACTGCCCACTGTTGGCACCAGGACATTTGCTGAAAGTATCCATGCTTCTCGTGCTCTCTTTTGTCCTGGGGACCCTTGCCATGGCTGCTCATCCTGAAGCCCCACCCAACAGAAAAGAAAAATGACAACAGTGTATATGTCTACCAGTAGGGATTGGGTAAGCAAATCCATTCACTGTAACATTTTGGCCATCAGAAATGATGTTGGGTAGAAGTAATTGCTGATGTTATACCAATAATAATGATAGCAAGGCAAACATCTATTATGCAACAGGCTCAAGTGTTAATAACTTACATATTTTACTTCATTTAATTTTCTCGACATAGAGATTGATTCCACTCCCCCCTGCCCCAGTTTGTAGATGAGGAAATTAAGGTTTAAGCATTTTGCCAAAAGAACTACATAGTATGTGGTTCAGCAAGAGTAAAATGCAGGTCTCTCTGATTACAAAGTCTATGTTTTTAACTGATGCCATCTGCCTCCCATTGGAATATAATCGTGTTGCATTGCTAAGTGAAGAAGGCTGGCTATTAAATCTAAGTGCAGCCTCCAGCCCATCTTTTTCAGTACCAAAAGGGCATGCAGCTAAATATTAAAAGTTGTTATCTCTGGGTGGTTAATTATGGGAGATTTTTGCATGTGTTTATGATTTTTGTAATTGGAGTTAAGCAATAAAAGGTCTCCATGTGTTTTTCCTCCCCTACTCAGCTCCTGTCTTCCTCCCCTGTGGTTCCCAGACCAGGTTCTCTATGGATATGAAGCTACCATGGCCTCTTTCCCTTGGCCTCTTCCCCTTGGCCTCCTACTTGCAATTTCAGTGCAGTCCTCTAGATTGCTTCAAATTTTGCTAGCATTCTAGATGCTGAGTTAGTTGTGGTTTTTTTCACCTTAGCTAGAGGCTTAAATCATACATTTGCAACAGATCCAGGTCCCTAACATCTCCGCCATTTAGGGTGTGGACCTGGTAATGACCTCAGCTCCTGGGGTGAGGTCACAGGTCTTTGGTGATCAGAAGAACACTTAATCTGCTCAGTGAGGGGCTGGACCTGTAGAAGAAGGGAATGAGTGAGGCTCTGCTGCCAACACTGAGACTAGAAATCACCCATGTCCTTGAACACCATCTCGGGGGATGAAGATGTCTGTCTTGTGTTTGGAGGTAATTTCAGTAGGAGATAACTCCCGGGGACTCTGCTATTCATGTGTGCGTGCATTCATTCATAAAGGCAATATTTATTGAGCACTGACTCCAGCACTGTGCTACACGCTGGGAACCCCGATGTCAGGATCAGAGACCATCCCCGCCTTGGTGGCGTTCACGAGGTGGAGTCTACAAGGAAGACAAACACTGAGCAAATGCTCAAATGTTTAAATGTGGCAGAAGGTGGAAAAGCAGGATGCTATGGAGAAATATAGGAAGGAAGCTAGCTGAGCCTGAGAATTCAGGAAAGGCCACCCTAGAAAGTAATGTGCAAGTGAGGGGGGACGCATCCCCAGGAACTTACCAGGCAAGGAAGGAGGAAGAAGAAAGGGTGTTTCAGGATGAGAGGGTGCAGATAGAAAGAACTGAAAGTGGGGGAGAGCAGGGCACTTCTGTCACCCTGAAGAAGGTATGATGCACAGATGCAAGACATAAAGGAGCACTTGATTGTCCAGAGGGGGAGCTTGGAAACCAGAGGCTCCAGTAAACCACCTCACAACATTGATTGTTGTCCTAGGGATGATGAGAAAAAAGCTGCTGAGAAATTTAACTGGGAACAAAGGTTTTATTTTTAAGTGACGTCACCAAGGCAAGGCAGTTCACTGAGAGTGAAGTTGTTCCTTGGAGTAGAGGACACTTTTGTGCCAACACATCGTTCTTTTGTTCAGCAATTTATGCGGTGTCTAACGATGTGGCAGGCACAGCCCTGGATGTTGGGGAATGCAGGAGAACAAAGTTGTCTAGCCTCATGGAGTTTACAGTCTAGTGGAGAGAGAAAGGCAATAAACAAAAGAACAAATAGGGAGATAGTATAATATTGGGTATCACTAAGAGTCATGAAGAAAGGCAAAGGCAAGGAAGGGGATGTGGAAGCCCAGGGAGGAAGATGAGGCCATGCTAGTCCCAGTAGGTGGTCAGAGAAGTCCTTTGGAAGTTGACACTGGAACAGGGAACAAGAGGAAGGGAGAGAGCAGGCTGGCCCTCTGAATCACCAAACCTGACGGGGTTTCCCCTCCATGGACTTTTCGGGTGGCCAGATAGGGTTGGAAGGCAAGTGAGGCTTTCAAACAGTAAGGAAGGTTGGCTGCCTTGGTCAGTTGGACCCATGACCTTGGACCTTTGACCTCTGATGTTTTAACCTTCCCTGTCTAGCTGACCACAAATGAAATGTCCAGCCACACAGTTCACATTCCAGTGATGAGCTAAACCCCAATAATCATGTAACCTGCTTTAACTTCATCTCCGATCCCTGGGTTACTCTGCTGGATGCATGTGCTTATTGACCTTTTTATTTAAAAACAGAGATGCGCCTGATCAAACGCAGGGCTGCCTGAGCACGCTATGGCATTGTGTGGCCAAGATGGAAATCTCCTGGTAATAGAACAGGCATCTATTAGGAAGCCAAGTCCAGTGCTTTGCTCATTAATCAGAGTCTCCTGATAAAGTCTGCTGCAGCCAGAGTGGTGGTGTGTTCTTTCTTTCCTTGAAGAGATATAAAACAGTATCATTGTCTTTATCGATCTCTCCTCCTATTATTATCAGAACATACTCTTTCAAAGTCACCTCCTATAGCCCCCCTCACACACCTTGTCCTGTAGTCTTACATTCAAAGGGGCGTTGGCTAATGGTCGGTAAGACTGAAGGTTCCATATCTTCTGTTTGAATCATAGCTCTTCGACCTATAGGCTGAGCGACATCAGGCAAGTCATGCGACCTCCCTGAACCTCAATATTCCTAACCATAAATTGAGGATAATCATGCCTACCACTTTGTATAGTTGAAATGATTAAATGAAAGGGTGAGCTTGGTGCTTTTGGAAATAGTTTCCAAAATGTAGCTCATAAGAATGACTTAGGGAGTCGGTTAGAATGTAGATTCATCAGCCTTACCAACAGAGATTCTGACCCAGTAGGTAGAGATGGTGATTCCCAGGTGGTTTTGCGTAAATGGTTCCTTAGGAACCATTTGGAGAAACACTACTCTTTATTTGTGTTTTGCTGAAATTTTTCTCTTGTTTCCTCAGCCTGTTTTATGTAATGTCCTGGCAGTCTGGATTTTTGCCTCTGCTTTAAGACCTGTGTCAGATGTCTCTTCTTCCATAATATCTTTCCTAATTTCCCCAGGTCTGATGGCATTTCTCTTTCTTCTGATTGCCCACACAATGTTTTCTCCTCTGCATTATGGTATCTAGTGTATAGATTATAGACTAAATAATACAGATGAAATGTTGTCTTCTAGAACCATGGGAGTAATGTAGAGACACTACTTGTAAATTATACACTATTATTTTCATGGTAATGAAGGTAACATGTTATATCATAATAGAGATAGGTAGTATGCTTTATAGATGTCTTCATTCATCTACTCACCTACATTTTAAGCATCTACTATGTGCCAGGCACTGTGCTAGCTAGTGGAGATAGCACCGTGAGAAAGATAAACAGGACGTCTAGACTCTTTTGTCTCTTCTTCCCAAGACTAAGCTCCACCCCCCACTCCCCCCACCACCACAGTAATCCAATCACCATTGAGAAGAATGACATCAAGGCTTCTAACGCACACAGGCTAAAGCAAAGGCCACCCTCACCATCTCTGTATGATCCAACTTATACCTGTGGCTGATGATCAAACACTTTCTCCTTGAAATTGAGCTAAGTCTGTGGATTTTCCTTCTTTAGCAGCCAAGTCATTACCCACTCCCTCTGGGTTTGTGCATGTGTCACATTTGCAGCAGCTGGACTAACATCTTTGGGGTTTTGCCATATATTCATCTCTTCTAGCTAATTTCCTTTAGATTTGATTGCTTTTTGAAAATTCAGTTTCCAAGCGAGGAAGCCTTATGGATTCCTCAGTGATTTGCAATATACACACTTCCATTAATCCATCCATTCATTCATCCAACAAGAATCTATTTCACACCTACTCATGCCCTAGGAGATGTACTGGCTTAAGCCTCGCCTGTATAGGTGCTCAATAAATGTTGGTGGAGTTGGTGTTCTACTGGCATATACTCTCTCTGTTTGTGGTTCTGGGACTTTGTCCTTACTGGGTGGTGGGTGTCTTAATGTCGTTAATCTAGTCATTTCTGTCATCCAAGTCGATGCCAATGGTGCATTGACCGGCTTTGATGCAAAGCCATCAAGCACATTAGAGCTCTATTACCTTCAGTGCTCCAGGACGTGTTGCGCAAGACCAAAACATTGACATGCCAAAACAGGGAGAAAGGAATGCTGATTTTTAGGTTTGCAATAAAACTCCCATCAATCATACCACCAAGACTCGCAGCAACTGAACTAATATCTGAGCTGTAAGATTGCACTTTCTCTGACTTCCCTGTCAATAGGAAATGTGTGTGCATAGCAAATTACCAGCTGATAAAAATACTAAAAGACAAGGGGGAAGGAACATAAACAAGGACACAGAAACATCCTGTCAACCTGCCCAAAGGATGCTAATTATGTTTAGGTCAGTATTGGGTATCAGATATGTACTAGGTCCATATGCAATCTTCATCTTGTTTGGACTAGTTCCCAGGCAATCGACACTCTCCAAGAATGGAACAGGTGAAGTATCATTGTATCATTGATGATGCCATCCTTAATGTGATCATTGTCACTATCATCATAGCAAACACTCATGTACCTTGAAGACTATATATGTGTATTTTTTTCTCTTTAATTCCTTATAACAAGTCTGTAGAGGAGGTACTATTATTATCCCCATGTTATAGATGAAAAACTGAAACACAAAGGATAAGTAACTTTCCCAAGTAAGTTACAGGACTGAGATTTGAGGCCTGTTCTGTTCTTGGATACCTAAGGCAGGTGAACTGCCAGTTGGGGTCATTTGCTCACTAGAAAATACACAAGCGGATAGATTCAAGGGCCATTTGCTTCAGTCAGTTGAATTGGTGAGACCAAAGCTGGTAATTGATTGATCTGGGGATGTTGCCCTGAACCAAACCGGTAGTCAGATCCTCTCTTGTTGCTCAGCTCTCTGGAGGCTGAAAGAATACTGAACTGACCCATGAGTCAGAGAAGAGATGAATATATGGCAAAACCCCAAAGATGTTAGTCCAGCTGCTGCAAATGTGACAGATGCACAAACCCAGGGGGAGTGGGTAATGACTTGGCTGCTAAAGAAGGAAAATCCCCAGACTTAGGTCAATTTCAAGGAGAAAGTGTTTGATCATCATCTGACTCATAGGTTAACATCCCCATAAGTTCTGAGGACCAGCAAACACCAGCTCGCGCCCTCAAGAAGCTCATAGTCTGATAGTGAGGAGAGGGAATAGAAACAGACTATGGGAGGAGGTCTGCCTCTACCCTCCACAAGTTCTGTGGGAGATAGAGGAGGAACCCCAAACCTGTTCTTAGCAGGATTAGAAAAAAATTCTCGGGGTAATCTCACTCAACAGGTTGGACACCTGTTTTCTTGCCAGTTGCACATTCATTAATTGCTTCTTTTTATAAAGCAGTCAGGGAAAGCTTCAGAACTCCAAGAAACAGAAATCAATCAGTACAGTACAGCTTCTTCTTCTTTTTTTCTTTTTTCAAGAAACCCCTTTACTGTCTAGTCAAGGTACCGTAAAGAAATAATTGGAAATTACCCCATTGGTTTTTCAACTCTGCTCATGAGGCTCTTCCTTAATTGATTTCAAAGCTCTAACTGCAATGAAAGCACCTGCATCTCCCCTCTTCTTCCTCAGTCTTAGGGTAAGAGGACAGAACAAGATTCGTTCTTGACCACTGCCTGTTCACTACTTCACTGTTCCTTCCTTAGGAGGAGTGACCTGCCCTCCAATTTGTACCCAGAGTTATTGACAGTGATGACATCCAATTACAACTTTTGTATTTACATCTGGACACTGAGGGGGCAGGCTTCCTATATACTGTGTTAGAAATAACTAGTAAGCATGCAAAATTTTTTTATGACCTAAAGGTCATAAAAAGATGAATTTAAAGGTCATGGTTTTGTTTCTTCCCTTGTTGTAACTCACAGAAATTAACTCATGGGCATGGCCCAAGCCTTATAGTACTATGATCCTCAAGTGACAGTTTATCCAGTTCTGTATCTTCAAGGGAAAGAAGCAATGACACATAGGAAATGCCCAGGAATTCTCCACGTGCTGAAGCATGACCATCCAAGTGTCCCCTGACACAAGTTCTAGGAGAAGAGGATGTCTCAGCTAAGACATGAAGGATGAGGAGGAGTTATCTAGGAAAGATGAGTGGAAGAATGAGTTATCTAAGAAGAGAGAAGGAACACAAAGGTCCCAGATAGAGACAATTTGTCTGTACAAAACCAGAGAGAGGAATTACCCCAGCCTTCCCCATGGTGGAACAATGGCTGGAAGGTAAGGTATAAGAAGGGGAGAGTTAGGAAATGGGGTTGTTGAGGGTAAGCAGGGGCCAGAAGATGGAGAAGTAGCCTTGTTATAATAATTCTGACAATGGGTCTTGTAATAATAATTCTGACAGTGTTAAGAGTTGCGGAATTAGAGATTGATTTGAGGAGAAAAGATTTCTGTTTAGGGAAACACTTCAAGCATTTCGCCTTATGTGTTTAACTTCCCATTTTGTGACCAGTTTATGACTGATACCTTCATGTCAAAGACAGCCCTATCTCAGCCACTCTTGTTACAGACCAGTGTTTCCATGGGTATACTAACAAATGCAGTTTTATCTACAACTCCAAGCCTTCTACATCACTGATGCCCTTTCCATCCTTCCCATCATCAGTGTCCTGTCATCAGTAACCCATTCTACTTGAATTTCTTTTTGGTCCAAGAACTTCCCATACACTCCCTCCTTTATTCTTGCATGGAATCCCAGTCGTGTTTGTCCACTGAGAGAGGCATTTCCTCAAAAGGCCTTTGGGTTGGAGCAGGTGTGGCAGGGGTATATTAAGAGCATATATGCCATTAAGAGAACATGTGGATCCTACCCTCAAACCACCATTTATACTCTCATGTGCTGGAGCCCATGTCTAGACCCACATAGAGAGCCTTTCCTCTGGGTCTCACTTTGGTTCCCCCTTAGATTGCAAGGGAATGAGGGAAATGTCCCTCCCCAAGAGGTAAGAAGTAATATCTTCTCTCCAATTTCATGAAAAGAAGAAAGAGTGGGTGGAAGGGCAACTTGCCAACCTTGGCCTGGCTAATCCAGATCAACCCTCCCCTTCTTTGGTGATCAAGTGAGGGAAGGGAAAGCTCTATGAGTATGGTGAACACAACTAAAATATACTTCTGCTTGTGGTTCTTTCTCTTATTACCCAAGATTTCTTATCAATCAACCATACTGCAAATACCATGAGAAGAAACCAGTTCAGTAAATTGTGCCTTTACTGGGATAATAGAAGCCCCATACATCATGCTCAGGTGGCTTTGGTAGGACAAGGGCTTATCTTTTCATTGGTCCTTGAGTGACTGAACACTTGGCCGCTTTTTTTTAAAATATTTTTTTATTATATTATGTTAGTCACCATACAGTACACCCCTAGTTTTTGATGTAAAGTTCCGTGATTCATTAGTTGCGTATAGCACCCAGTGAACCATGCAATACATGCCCTCCTTACTACCCATCACCAGCCTATCCCATTACCCCACCCCCTCCCCTCTGAAGCCCTCAGTTTGTTTCCCGGAGTCCATAGTCTCTCATGGTTCATTCCCCCTTCTGTTTACCCCCCCTTTCTTCTTCCCTTTCTTCTCCTACCAATCTTCCTACTTCTTATGTTCCATAAATGAGTGAAACCATATGATAATTGTCTTTCTCTGCTTGACTTATTTCGCTTAGCATTATCTCCTCCAGTCCCGTCCATGTTGCAGCAAATGTTGAGAAATCATTCTTTTTGATGGCTGAGTAATATTCCATTGCATATATGGACCACATTGGCCTCTTTAAGAAAGAATTGCTATTGTCTGGGCCCTTAGGAAGGGCTTTTCACCTGAAGCAAAATTCTTACCATATTCTACAGAGCCAAATAACAATACTCCTTTCAATTTTGGGTTGTGATTAGTTGAAGCTATTTCTGGGGTAGTCAGGGGAGACGTGTGTGATGAAGATGGACATGGTACGTTATAACACATATGGACTTCATATCAGTTAGTTTTACTGCACAACAAACCACCTAAAAGATCAGTGACTTCAAGTGATAAATATTTATTTTTGTTAGTCTGTGGGTAAGCTGGGCAGTTCTAGTCTAGGACAAGAGGGGCTGATCTCAGGTGGGTTTATTCATCAGCATATGGTCAGATGGTGCAGATGGTGGTTGGCTGTAGGTTTGCTAGTCTAGGAGGCCTCATTCACATATCTGGAAATTAGCTGGTTATTGGATGGAGTAACTGATGGGTGGTCCCTGGGCCATGTATCTTTCGTCATCCAGTAGAGTAACCTAAGCTTGTTATGAGAGAGAAAGTGAAGTGCACAAGATCTCTTGAGCCCTAACCTTGGAACCAGCACATGCTCACTTCTGCTGCATTCAATTAGCCAAAGCACATCACAAGACCATCCAATATCAAGGATTGGGAAGTGTCTGCCTCTCAGTGATAGGAGTTGCAAAGCCATATTGCAAGGGGCATGGATACAGGGAGGAATGAAGAATTGTGGATGATTTTGCAATTGATCTACCACACACAGACCTTTAGGAAGCAAAAGGTTTCTGAGAGACATAAAAGCTGTGAAGGGAGTTTTATAACCTGTGTAACTGACCTCATGGATTTTTGACAGATCTATCACAGTTCTGAAAGTTACAAGAGATTTTGTTCACCTGTGAGAAGGCAGAGTAGGAGAGTAGAGCACATCCTCCCTCCCTACCTTTTCCACCTTTCCAGTGCTGTAATGCCAATCCCTGCCCCAGACATTTAATCCTTGGTTAGCTATACCTGTGTGTGTGTGTGTGTGTGTGTGTGTGTGTGTGTGTGTGTGTGTGTGTGTTTAATTTTCCCTGGGAATTCATTTGTGAGTTTTCACTGAAGCCTGGGATGAAGGCAGTTTCTCCAGTTGGGATTTTCAGTGGCTTCCAGCATGTGCCCAGGGGCACTTACAAACGCAAGTAGCCCTACCTGTGTTTGACAAGTCAATGGGATGAAGTCAACCAGATGGAAGGAAGATGTGGGAATGTGTATGAGGCAGCAGAGAAACAAACCCAGACTCTAGCTCTGCTTCCTGATGCTGCCAGCTGCTCATCCCCCTTCCAGATGGATGAATCAGAGCCTTTCCAGAGAGCTCAGTTCAGGCCTGCCATTGCCACGCAGGTATTTAATATGGGAAAATTTTAATCACGTTTGTTTTCCCATGTTTCGCCCTAACGACAAATCATTTTTAATGGGAGACTAGGGGGAGGAAAAAAAGATGTAGCAAATCTTGGCTGACAGTTTTATCACCAGTCTCAGATCTCTGGTCCCAGGGCTGAATTTGCCACCAACTGCAAATCATCCTGAGTGAGTAAGATGCACAGGAAATGGGGAGAGGGACCAATCTAAGGTTCTCCTGGAGGGCCAGTAGTACTCCCCGCCTCCCATTTGTCCACCCCCCCCCAGTAAGAATTTTGAGCTATCTACTGTGTTCCATGTGTTTCCACATTGTAATCGTCTCCATAACCCTGTAGGGTATGAATTGCTCTCCCATTTTGGCATATATAGAAATTGACTCTGAAGCCCCTGGTGACCGTCCAAGTTCACCTAGCTAGTAAGTCATGGAGCAGGGGACTGACTGACTTAAGAGCCCCTGCCATTCCCTGTGGCAACACACTGCCTTTCTTTACAAATAACAAGACATTTCAAATTTCTTGATAGTTATAATTTCTAAGCTTTAAGAGATCCAAAATTGATTTCCCTTGGACAAGTCTATTTTTCTAAAGTATACCTACATATATGGTGAGACTTCCCTCAGCATGGATAAATATGCCATTCAGGGTCCCATGTGTGGATCCTGGCAGGGTCAAACATTGAACTCAGGTCTCCTGGTTACATATCCATGTTACATGTTTCCTCCATTGTAACATACACGCTATGGTTCGATGTCTTCCTTATGTAAGGCAGAACACTATGAACCTTTGCTCAGACCAAGACCATCACCTGAAGTTGTTGATCTTTGTGGTTAGAAAGACCATTGTCCCTTGGACAAGTCTATTTTTCTAAAGTATGCTTACATATATGGTGAGACCATTGGTTTTAGGACTCCAAAGGGGTCTTCATAAGATGGAATCATGGTGGTGAATCATGTAACTATTTTATTTTTTATTTATGCTTACCTCTTTAATTACACTAATGCTATTTGACTACATCTGTGGTATTTTAAAGCAGTTCTGAGATATGATATTATTTCACTCAAAAGTATTACTTCCAACAGATGAAGACTTTTGAAACATTTTTTCATAATCACATGGTTTATTGTATGTTTAGTTTATTCATCTGTGAAATGGCATGAAAACCCCTGAAAGTTCACTAAAGGGGAATAAATGAAATATCACAGCCAATGATGTCAGTGATGAGCCAGGAAATATTACTGTGAAAATCAAGGGATAGGAGAGTTTCAAGCAGAAGACAGGTAGTCAAAAGCATCAAATATTACTGAGGGGTCAAATAGAACAAAGTCTGAACAGTAACTGAACTTGGCATTGGGAGGTCTTCAGGGCTCTCTAGAGCTATCTCAGTGGAACTGTAGGAGTGGAAGCCAGATGGTAAAGGAAGTAAGATGTGGCTAATAGAAGGAGCATGTAGGGGCGCCTGGGTGGCACAGTGGTTAAGCATCTGCCTTCGGCTCAGGGCGTGGTCCCGGCGTTATGGGATCGAGCCCCACATCAGGCTCTTCCGCTGTGAGCCTGCTTCTTCCTCTCCCACTCCCCCTGCTTGTGTTCCCTCTCTCGCTGGCTGTCTCTATCTCTGTCAAATAAATAAATAAAATCTTTAAAAAAAAAAAAAGAGCATATAGACTATATTTTCTAGAAGCTTTACTGAGAAGTAGAAGCTCAGGGGATGCTTCTATCCTTGGGAGAAGCTAGGATTGAATGGAGGTGCTCTTTAGGATGGGGAATTTCTTACAAACAAGGATCTAGTTAAAAGGGTGAGCTTGAATATATACAAGAGAGAAGAGACAATTGACAAACAAGATCTTACTGAAGAAGCAAGAGTTGGGATCAACAGCATGAGGGAAGGGGTTGACTTTAGAAAGAAGGGAGAGCCCTCCAATCATCTGATACATATTTACTGAGCTCTTCTTCTGTGCCAGATATTGTACAGGGTCCTGAGGGATGTAATGGGAAACAAGGCTTGGTCTTCTCTTCAAGATTTTTCCAGTCTACTGGTTGCTAAGATCCAACTAAGCAGGCAGTTATCGGTGTTGTGATACATGGTCTCTCCAAGCCAGTTGTTTAGAGAGGGTCAGAGAAGAATTCTCAAAGGAAAAACACTGGGTGTTATATGTAACTAATGAATCATGGAACTTTACATCAAAAACCAGGGATGTACTGTATGGTGACTAACATAATATAATAAAAAAAAGAAAAGAAAAACCCTGAACAAAGATGTGGAAACTGAGTACAAGTTAGCTGGGTGAAGGGGATGGGGACATGGTGTTCTTGGAAGAAGGAACAATGTGTGCAAAAGTCTGGAGGTCAAAGCAAACATGGTCTATCTTTTACCCACTGGAGGAACAGACATACGTAAGGATGGGGTAAAGATGCAGGTAAATTTGGAAGTGGAAGCCAGAGTTGCCAAAATGTGTATTGAAGGGCTTGCTTTCTTGGAGTCTGGGAATGCTGATGGAGGTGATGGAGACATTGAGTAAGGGCTATGAGACTGGAGATGAGATAAGCTGATTTATTATGTGTTTGAAGGGCAGGCATTGACTTCTACCTGGTAGCAGGTGTGTCTGCTTTGCACCTCCGCTGTCCTCACTAAGTCCAGGTTATCCTCCCCTTTCCCCTGGACCACAGACACAGCCCCCTCTTTGGCCTCTGCCCATCCACTCTGTTTTCCTGTTCCTTCTTTGTGCATCAGCCTTCTAAACAGATCACATAACCACCCTGCTTAAGCCCGCTGAAAGCTTCCCATTGCACATAGAAAAAGAACTTGAGGTCCTTTGCCACATCCTACAAAGTCCTTTGTGACTTCTCTAAACAAATCTCTATGCTCATCTTGAGTCTCCTCTCCTCTCTGCTCTAGCTGCTCTGCCTTCTTTCAGCCCTTCCTCAGATCTGCCATGCTTCCTCTTCCTCCCAGCCTTTGCATATATGGCCTCCTGTGGCTGGATCATTGTTCTGTCTGTCCCCGCCCCCAGCCCCTCTCTCTACCCCCAGCCTAGTGAACCCCACATGACTCACTCTTTAGACCTTAGCTCAATCATCAGCACCTCCAGGAAGCTCTCCCTGACCTCAGAGAATAGGTCACATCTCCCTCTTTACAGCATTCAGAACATTATAAGCTTCTTTAATGTAGGCGCTTAGTGTGGGAGCAATTTTACGTTTGATTGCCTAATTTTTTGACATTCTGCTCAACCATTACTATAAGCTCCATGAAAGCAAAAATGGTGCCTGTCTTTCCCCCTCACCATTATGACTGTGGGGTCCAGCACAGCATCTGACACACCATAGGCACTCAATAAATACTTTATGAATGAATGAATGAATGAATGAATGAATGAATGAATGAATGAATGAATGAATACATGGGTATTCGTATGCCTTAAAAAACCATTGCACCTGAGCAAATCCATATAGAGCTGTTGATTCAATCCAGTTTCATCTGAGCATGAGCAACCTTTTTCTCCCATCATGTCCATATGATTATTTTCATATTTTTTTACAACTACGCCAACTCCCTGCATGCTCACGCGTGTATATCGGTGTGTGCAACCCCAGTAAATGCAGCGTTTGGACAAGAGACAGCAAACACGCTGTCATCAAATCCATGCCTGCGACCAGGAGGTGAAGCAACCCTCATTGCTTTACCACACATGTTTATTGATGATGCAGATTAAACTTTAATCATATTGCACAGTTTCAATTTCCAATTGAAATTGAAAGTCTGAGCCACGTATGGGTTTTTATTACTTTCCACTTACGCCGCTGATGGAAGCGATCGGAGGGGAGCCATCTTCTCGGGCCTCAGGTGGGGCGTCTGGGCCATAAATCAAATTAATGCTGTGATATAGTGAGGTGGTAATGCACAGTAGGAGATGAGAGAGGTTAGGAGCAATTTAGCAGGTGTGGGGTTCATCACGGGGGCCGGATGGTACCTGATGGGAGGGGGCTCCAGAGTGGAGAGAGGGGCTTCTGCCGCCAGTTATCTTTCTGGCACGTACCAGAGGCAGGCGTGTTTATACGCAATGGAAAATGCTATTCAACTGTGCTGTTACAAACAGCTACTGTAGCAGAGGCTCCTCCTGAGGAAGGATGTGGCTTTTGCCACGTGAGTGTTTTAACATGTGAATCCCTAAGGGCAGCAGACGCTGCTAAAAGGGACAACCGTCGGCATTTGTCTCACATTAGACCAGAGGGAATTTTTGTAAATGTCTTTAGTATTGCTGTAATGACACCTGTTGCCAGAAATTGCGGGTATCAGTAACCTTGCAAACGCTAATGCCCATGATTCGTGATTGAGCTTTTCTTCTCTATTTGGAAGATTGTCCATCTGTTTGGGGTAGATGGCAGTGACTAGGAAGTTGTCTTAGGTATCAGGCTGGTAGTGGACCAAGAAGTAGAAGTTAAGCCTTCAAGGCCCAGTTGCAGAATAATAACAGCAATAAGTGGCATTTATTGAGCAATGACTGTGCTGCTCTCTGTGTGCTGAGCACTGACCTAGTTTGCATATCAGTTGTATGAAGTCGGTACCATTAATAATGAATATGTGTAAAGGACTCATTCAGCACATGGTATTTTATAAGTACCCAATATATATTAGCTATTTGTTGTTATTCTTTTGTACACTTGGGGGAATGAAGATCCAGAAATGGGAAATGACCTAGCCAAGGTCACAGAGCTAGGAAGTGGCACAGCCATGATTTGACATCGATATGTCTGACTTCAGTGCTGGATTATTAGCCACTATGTACAGCTGCCCCTCATCTACAAACCCCGCTCTGAAGAATAGATCTGTGAAAAAACCCACCTGTGTTGTGTGTGTGTTGGGGTGTGGGGGTTCAAGTTTGAGTTCATAACTAGGGAATTCAGTGTGTGTGAATCGATTGAAGAATTTCAGAGCTCACGAGAAATTGGAGGACTGGGTAAATAGCTGGCTGGCCAGATCAGTGATTTGGTAACTATTTACAAGACATGCACTTAGTGGTAGCTTTTGAGATGCAAGTACGAAGAGATGTAGCCCTGTCCTCCGGAGTCTTAGTCTATAGGGAAATCTGTTTCATACGGGTTTTGCCTGGCACCAAAGTTGGCTCCACTGCAAACCCTTGGTGTGCTCAGATTCCTTTCCCAACATGGGAACTTACATGAGGAAGGCATCCTGGCTTCCTGACATGCATCCTTTGCCCTGTGTGGCTTCATTTTTGCTCAGCTGCATGAAAAACACTGTAGGGGAGGCTGCCGGAATTCCATCTCGTACATCTTTAAAGACCTGGCTTTCTTCCTTCACCTAAGATAAATGCTTAACTCAGTACTGGAAAATCCCCATGCCACTAGCAGGTAGAGGAGGGAAAATCTGAGCTAAACCATCTAAAATCCCAGCAGGATAAAGAAAGATAATAGCTCCACTGGCTTGCATTATTGAGATCATGGTTCCTGTTGTGTGCTGGGTATTTCACTTGGGTATATCACATATAGTACCACAACAACCCTTCAAAGGATGTGGTATAATCCCCTTTTATAGGGGAAAAAAGAGGCTCTGAGAGGTAAAGACACCTGCACATAATCACACAGCTAGACTCTCTAGGCACAAGTATACATGTCTGATGCCAAACTGTATGCTGTTCTAACTGTGCAACATTGCCTCCCCTTGTTATTGCTAATTTCTACTTCTTCTACCTTTTGGAATAAGTAATACCTGCAAATGTTATAAAATCCAAAGGTGCAGCGGTGTACAGAGCCAAACTCCTTTCTACCTCTGTCTCCTGGTCCCAAAGTTTGAAGTGAACATCCCCCAGAGAGGAAGAGATGAGAGGTCCATGGACCTTGCCCTCAAGGAGTTTCTAGGCGAGCAGAGTAGTGGAAAGGCACCTCAGAGGCAAACTTAACTGGACAAAGCGGAACAGCGTGACAGTTCCTTCCAAGATGGAAACAAATGCTTTGGGAGAATAGCTGGAATATTTCCGGATACTGGAAAGGAAAACTACTGGATACCTGCACGGATGAGGCATTATGTGACCTGTCGTTTGAAGTATGTGATGTGCATAAGAGACTAGAGAGGAAGACTTGAGAATAATGTCATCAAGTTTATGGGTTTTCTGCCCCAGAGTCTCCCCAAAGGCTGTTCTCAGTTCCTGGAGCATGATTCCTTCCCCTTTTACCCAGCCAATTCGTTTTTATCATTTCAATTCCAGCTGGTCTGTCACAACCTTAAGGAAACGTTTCTTAACAAGCCACACTTAGGTTAGACACCCCTCTTACTTGGATGTCTGTCCTCCTCCAGACTGGATGTCCCATGCTAGCAGGGACTGTGTCTGACTTGGTCAACGCTGCATCTCAAAGCACACAGATGAAAAATAGTGAATATTGTCTGGATTCAGTCCTTACTCTGGCCCTCACTAGCTAAATGACATTGAGCAAGTGACTTAAACTCTCAGTGTTATATTTATTCCTTATAATAATAGCCAACACTTTTTTATGCCATGCTCCAATCTAAGAGCTTTTGCATGTAATAATTCATCTAATATACATAGCAGCCTTACCAAGGTAACACCAGTATCCCCATTTTACAGATGAGGATACCGAGACCCGGTCTGGAAGGCCAACTTCTAAGGTAGTCTTTAGTGATCTCTATCTCCTGGAATTCATGCCTTTGTGTTATTCCCTCCCCCTGAGAGTGGACTAGATTAATGACTTGCTTCTAAATAATAGAATATGGCAAAGATGATGGGATGCCATTTCCCTGGTTGGGTTACAAAAAATTGAGACCTCCACTTTGCTAGAAGACTGTTTCAGTTGCCTTCTCAGATTGCAGGCCTTGGTGAAGCAGACTGCCATATTAGAACTGAGACCAACAGTCCAACAAGCACTCAAGGAATTGAATCCTGCCAAGGCTGAATGAACTTGGAAGCAAATACTACCCCAGTCATAACTGATGACCGAAGCCCTGGCTGACACCTTGATTATAGCCTAGTGAGAGACCCTGAATAAGAGGACTCAGCTAGGCCATACCCCAAACTATGAGATCATAAGTGAGTATTGTTTTAAGCCACTAAGTTGTTGGGTTATTTGTTATACAGCAATAGATGACTAATACAACCAGAAAGTTTAAGTCACTTGCATAAGATCACATAGCTGGTAAGTAGAGGACCTGAGTCTGAACTCAGGGAATCAGGCTCTGGAGTTCATACTCTTAAGCACTGTAATCTCCTGCCTTACTGTAATACGGGGATACTTCTTGTACCTACTTCGGAAGTGTTCTCCAGATTAAATGCTACCAGTGTATGTAAAATGCTTAGCTGAGCACATGGCACATAGTAAGGGCTTAATAAATGTCAACTATAATTATCTTTATTGTTATTTGGTACCTTCCAGACACAAGCAAGGAAAAGGGTCAGTCCCATAAACATGAAGCCTGAAAAGATGCTCATAGTAGCCTTAAAGAGAGTAGCTCTTTGCCTTAATTAAGAACTATCCCAAGGAGGGTATTTAATAAAACATTCATGAGCCACCACTGCTGGGGAGCTTGAAATGGCAGCCCCCAGGTCACCCATGACTGCAGGCAGATGCACCTCGCTAGCCTCTCCCCCTCCTTTATAGAGTCTCCATGGAAGTTCTGAGAGCAAGGAGGGAAGGGATTGTCCGAAACTAAGCTGTCGTGATAGTTGGACAGGAACAGCTTTGAGAATTCTAAACAACACTTCCAGGAAACCATTTTCCTCAAGAGTTAGGGTATTGTGAGCAGAATTTGTCTGAGCTTTTAGAGGCAGCTTCCCTCCACATTTTTTCAGGGAGGCACAGGGCAGAGGATGTTTCTGAAGGCTCTGTCCTGGGCAAACAGCCGCCATTATTCTGTGCCCTTCAGCCCTTCCTACAGCTCAGAATCAGGGAATTGCTTATATAGAAGACAGGGGTGCCACGTCCATGACTTGGTGACCCAGCAGAAGTGGATTGGACATGTGTCTAACTCAGGAGTCTTTCATCCCCCTAATCATTGTGGACTCTGTTGGTAGAAAAGTCATAACATTCTCCACAAGAAGGCTTACTATTCAAACAGAATTGGAATGCATTCTTCTGAAGGACAGGAAAATGTGAAATAAATTCTGGCTTTCTCTTTATCTACCCCACCAGTAATTTGCATAAAGCTAAATTGTCTGTGTTTATACAACAGCCTTTATGAGCTTTCCTCAGTTAATTTTTAGTGTATCTATCATCTCTGATTCTGTATTTTTGCCTCTTCTGATACAGACTGAGTTTTCTTCTTGGTGTGTATACATACTCTAGATAATTTAAGATTCTTTATATGTGACTACTGGCCTTTAGGAAAACACATGTAGCATGTGGATCCAAGAAATTCAGGATATTTGAAGACACCGATGACTAATCTGTTAGTAGCATAACTTGAAATGTCAAAACTTATATCCAAAAAAGTCAGTGCCTGAATTCTTCCCTTATTGTTATTGCTTCTAGTTTTTCATTATAGAGTGTGGGTTGTTATGGTGATGGGCAGCTGGGATGTTGAGAGTCTCTTCGAGAAAATATATTATCTATGTGAAATGATCCATTTCTAAGTCGGGTTAGGGATGGCAAATTGTCTCTCCTGTGGTCCACTCAGTCAAGCACCATAAGGTTAATAAAATATCTAAATGTTACTTGATCCACACAGCTTTGTCTTCTTTAAAGGTCTCAGGACTCTTAGCAGGTCATAGCTGTGGGAGGGGGAGGGTCCTTCAAGCACACAGGGTTTAGTAGGGGTTGGCAGACTATGGCCCACAGTCAACCCAACCAAATGCAATCTCAGCCACTTTTTTTGTAAATAAAGTTTTATTGGAATACCGTCATGCCTGTTTGTGAGCATAGTGTCTAAGGTTGCTCTTGTGCTCTGACAGCAGAGTTGAGTAGTCATGATAGTGACTGAAAATGGCCAGCAAAGCCTAAAATATTTACTGTCTGGCTCTTGAAGGAAAAGTTTGCCAATCCCTTGTGGGGTCATGGGTATGAGAGAAGCAGGATCCTGTTGCAATAGAAATCTAGAGAGGTGATGATTTCAGGAGACCTGAGCTAATATCTCATCCCCTTGACTGACTAGCTGGGTGAACTTGAATACACCTGCACCCTCTCTTGGTCTGTCTCCTCATTTGTAAAATGCAGATATCTCTGTCCACAGCTGGCCGCCGCCTCTAGGGCAGGGCCCATCATTCTTTTTTTTTTTTTTTTTTTTAAGATTTTATTTATTTGAGGTAGAGAGCACGCATGAGCAGGGGGGAGGGGCAGAAGGAGGGGGAAAAGCAGACTCCCTCCCCCTCCCCGAGCAGGGAGCCCAATGCGGGGCTCAATCCCAGGACCCTGAGATCATGGCCCGAGCTGAATGCAGATGCTCAACCAACCGAGCCACCCAGGCGCCCCAGGGCCCATCATTCTTTGGCCTTTCTTTCCTTCCTCCCTTCACTCTCAGAAGAGCACCGGTGATATATGCAGTGGGGGCTGAACAAATGCTTGTTGAATGAATGTGTGTCCAACATTATTATCTCAGAGAGTTGTCATAAGGCTCAAATGGGATAATAGTGCACACAGTCTGAGAAATATAACATGCTTCAGGCACAAGACGTTATTTTAGACAGATCTGTTTCTGGCTAGAATGCGAGGGGCCAGAGAAAATTGGGATTGACTCCTTTGTTCTTCACCTCAGTCTTTGTGTACTGGATTCCCTTTGTTTCAGTTTGGTTCTTTCGGTTACAGGAAACAGACTCTTTCAAGTTACCTCCAAAAACAGAGGTGTATTGTTAGGATAGCTGTGAACCTTAATTAGAACCAGAAAGCTGTCAGGACCTGCGGCTGCTTTAGGAACTAGTCTCTCTGATTCTCTCTCTCTCTCTCTCTCTCTCTCTCTCTCTCTCTCTCATCCTCTCTCTGTTCTAATCATTTGTTCAATCTCCTTTTTCTCTGTTGGCTAGTTTCCTCCATTCTTCATCTTTTCTGCTCTCGCAACAGTTTGGATTATTAATGGTTTGTCTTTCATATCTCAAGGTGTATTTTCATCCTCAGATGCTGTGCCATCTCGGTCTTCCCAGCTTTATAATTTTGTCTGATTGGCCAAATGTACCTTTTCATCCCAGGTCACAGGAGCCATAAGGCATTGGCCATGTTTTGGATCCACCGTTCTTGGGTCACATAGCGTGCACACGGCCCAATTAGCTGGCATTTGGGAGGAGGTCATTGGAAGCGACAGAGGATGTGGAGGCAGACACTGAATGACATTCCAAATGTGACCCTCTCTTTGCTTCTCCTTCCTTGTATAGACTCTGTCTGATACTCAATTCCATAAACTAGCTTAATACTACCCGTGTGGCCCATGACTGGTGGCAGTTAAAGGTGGAAGGCCAATTTCCCAAGCCTCCCGTGTATTTGCTGACATACGGACCATTGGACAGCTGTGACATTTTCAGATGTGGTGTCCCCACAATGTATGTCCTTGAGGTTTTCCTCCTGTGAGGGCTGTGAGGTTGGACCATTATGTAGAGATAAGGTGAGGATCCCATGGCTGGACACCTGGACCCTCTGGAAAATGAGACTTGAGAAACTGGGATTGAGGAGGACTTGTATCAGGAAAGCCTTTTAAGTCCTATTAGTCACCCAGAATCCCTCTCTCCCTAGCTGAGGCTAAATTGATTAGTATCTGTTAATTTACTTAGGATTAAAGCAAAGCACAATAGGCAAAAGAAAAAAAAAAGATTGTCTTAGAAGACTTCTATTGGCTTCTTACCACCACTTGTTATCCTCATGATTCTACCCTATTATTTCTCCTCCTCCTTTCTTTCACTTTCACTAGACATTGAATTCATTAGGGTTATTTTCCTTGGAAGAAGCTAACTAATACACATGATAAATTAGCTGTGTAACTGGATGAGAGCCCTCATCTGGGCTTCCTCTTATTCTCACCACTCGTTCTGCAGGCCAAAAATGCTAGTTAGAGATCTTGGATTAAAAGATGTTAAAACAGACTCGGGCTAATTGAAGCAGAAAACAAATTTATTAGAAGGCTTTTGGATCCCAGAATCAATGAGAAGGCTGGGGAACCCAGTTCTGAAAGGGAAAGTAATGCTCTGGTATCTGGGTGGGATGAAGTGGACAGTGTCTTTGAAAATGTGTCGCTCTGGAAGAAGTGATGTCATCCACTTTGTCTCCATATGGCTGTCAATATTCAAAGTCATAGCAGAAAGGGCTGCTCTGTTACACTTGAGTCATATACCTGTGGATGGGAGGTAAAGTGCCTTGGCTTTTGGTATTAAAACTACACACAGTGGACTAAATGAATCGTTGAACACAACAACAAAAACTTATGATGTACTATATGCTGGCTAAGTGAACGTTAAAAAAAAACAAAAAACTGGGGCGCCTGGGTGGCACAGTGGTTAAGCGTCTGCCTTCAGCTCAGGGCATGGTCCCGGCGTTATGGGATCGAGCCCCACATCAGGCTCCTCCGCTATGAGCCTGCTTCTTCCTCTCCCACTCCCCCTGCTTGTGTTCCCTCTCTCACTGGCTGTCTCTATCTCTGTCGAATAAATAAATAAAATCTTTAAAAACAAAAAACAAAAAACAAAAAAAACTACACACAATGAGTGAGAGGAAATTCTTCCAAAGGAAATTAAGGAGCTCATAATAAAGCTACAGGGAATGGATCCTGGGCTACCAAAAGCCCACAAATGTCCTTTACTCCAAAGAGAGACTATGACAGTAGGGATCTTTAAAAATGGAGGAGAGGAGGACCCTTTGGGCAGAAGGTTGCCTCATTCAGATCACATCTTACCAGAATCAGATCGTATTTTGTCAGACACTTCACACATTGTGAGAACGGAGTGGTGTCCTTTGCTCCTAAGACAGTTTCTGTTCACTGAAGCCAGACCAGCATGTAATCGGAGCAGATAGACATCTACAAGCTGTGATTTGATGAGTTCTTGGAAGCCTCCCCTCCCAACACTCTCCGTTTAGCCCCCAGCCACTTCTTGATGCCTGAAATCACACTGTGCTTGAGCAATCTCTTTGGATTCAGTATGGTTATCTCCAATCCCCCTATTCAACTGGCAAATGACTCTAAAAAGGGCAGCATCTTGAATCCTTAACATCTGAGATTGAACAAATATTTCATTCATTTACATTAAATCAATTCAAGACAACAAACGCTGAGCACCTATTGTCTGCCAAAAAACGATGTCGTATGTTAGCATATCATGGTAAATAAGACAGAAGCAATCGCTAAACTCTTGGACCTTCTAGACCAGCGAGAAGGACAGGTACATTAAAATTCAATGATGACAAAGTGATTTTGAGAGTAATAAGGCCCTGGGGGAAGAAGGAGAGCAGGTACAGAACAGGGAAAGTGTGGGAAGAAAAGCTGAGCTCTGTGACTTCTTTGGAGTGTGGGACAGTTCTTCCAGAACCTGTCTTCTGCTGTTGGCTCTCCAGGTCGTGTGGGCTGCTTTTCATCTTCCCCTTCTGTCAGAGCTGAGTGCAAGGATCCCAACAGAGAGTGTGGACTTGAGACCTGCAATTAGCACCTCTGGCAGATCCACGTGTTTGAAGACAAGGTAAGAAAATCCTTGGTCTCTCCTGAGGCCACCAACCAGCGTGGGTTGAGGTGACCCAGGCTGCTTTACCAAGCTGTTTGCGCCATATATTACAGTAAAATATTATGTTAGTGTTCTTTGTCTTTCTACCAGGTCATTAATTCTCATTACTTTGTCATCTAAACATTTTTGCATGAATATCAGACAACTGAGTTTTGGGGCGAGTGGCTTCAAAGAATGAATCTGTCAAGGCTATGATATACGAGTTTAAATCTTTTATTGCCTGTAATTTTTCTTTTATTTTAAGGGGTCTATTTCCCCTTTTTGTATTCCTCCAAGTATGAGGCTAATGTGGTTACAATAACGAAATTAGCTCATCACTTACTAACTGTTAATTTAATTTTTAATTGTCCATTAAATCAGGCGCTGGGCTGTTTATATTTTAATTTTTAATGTCAGAGAGTTAAATTGCTTTCCAAATGAAGGTTAACAAGGGAGGGCTTTTTCTGACTCTGGAAACAAGCGAAATCATGTGGCATCACAAACGTGATGCTGCTGTTTGGAGTAGGGACAAAGCCTGAAGAATTAAGATAATCATAAGTATTTATTGAGTACTTGCTATGTGCTAGACTCTGTGCTAAGTGTTTAGATGCATTATCTCATTGATTCCATAAAAAATTCTATGTTATAGTTCTATTCTTATTTCCATTTTACATATGACAGAGGTGAGGCTCAGAGAGGGCAAGACATGAGCTTAAAGCTCCACAGCTTGTAACTGGCTGAGCCTAGGATGGAACCGAAGTCCCCCCTGGCATCAGTCCTGGCACTCTGAACTGAAATGCTATACGGCCTTGTTTGACGATGTTGCTCCAAAGAGGTACTGGGGAAAGACACGAGAGTAGGAAGACAGTGTAGTATAATGAGAAGGATCAGGCCGTGGAGGGGCACTAACAGATTCCCCAAAATTAAGATTCAGAATTCTTGGACATGGTAATGTAATAGGTCCCTCTGGACTCTTGCGTTCTCAAATGCTGTGACATTTCACCCGCAGCTAAGTGCTGTTAGTCGCTGAGGTTCTCATGGCCAGAGGAGAGGTTGGAGCTGTGGGCATGCCTTCTGCCAAAAACACGGAGAGGTCAGGGTGATGCCCCTTCTTGGGTCCTTTCTCTGTCCTTTATAGGCAAGAAAGAATAATAGAAAATGAGATGTTGTGTCTTAGCTAGTTGGGCAAGCAGCGTTTGTGTGTGTGTGTGTGTGTGTGTGTATGCATGTACTTGTGTGTTTGTGTGCACATGTACATGTGCATGTGTGTACCTGTGTATGCATGTGCATGTATGTACCTGTGTGCATGCATGTACTTATGTGTGCACATGTATATGTGTGTGCATACATATGCTTATGTGAGTATGCATGCATGTACTCATCTGTTTGCACATGTACATGTGTGCATGTACATGTGTGCGAGTGTGCATACATGTACTTTGCATGCATGTGTATATGTGTGCATGTGCTTGTGTGAACATGTGTGCATATACTTGTGTGTTTGTGCGTGCATGTACATGTGTGAGTGTGCTTGTGTGAGTGTGCATGCATGTACTTGAGTGTGTGTACATATGTATGAGTGTGCATGCATATACTTGTGTCTGCATGTGCACAAATGTGTGCCTGCATGTGCTTGTGAGCGTGCATGCATGTACTTGTGTGTGTGTGTACATGTGTATGAGTGTTCATGCATGTGCTTGTGTGTGCGTGTGTGTGTGTGTGTGTGTGTGGTTGCTCAGCAGTAACTAAGGAATCTGGAAAGCAGGGGGAGTATACTGCAGAAGAGCCAGTGGGGATAAAAGCCATGGCAGTTGCTGAAATTACTTATTTTGAGAGTATCTCTAAACATCCGTTGCGGTAGCAACACTTGAGGCTCTCCTCACCTAACTCCTAACTGGAGATAAGATGATAGGTAACTGAGAACTAAGTAGCTCCTTCCTTCCTCCCTTATTCCTCTTTCCCTGCCTCTCATGCTCCCTCCCTTCCTCCCCCCCGCCCCAATTTCCTTCCTTCTCTCTGACAAACATTTACTAGAATTCTCTGATTCAGACGCTGCATTAGGTCCTATGGAGACAGTACTACAAAGAGTGGCTCTCTTCCTGCACATTGAGAGGTCACGGTCTGGAAGTTTCCCAGGGACATGAAATGTGGGAAAAGTGCCTTGCATTCACCCTCTACTTTGGGAGGTGGAATCTTCCCCCTCTCATTCTGAGTGGAGTCAAACTGGAAGAGAAACTATGCCATTGCCAGACACATTTGATCCATTTCAGTTTGTGCCAGGATCTGCTTCTTCCATGACACCCAGAAGCATCGTCACATAGAGGTAAAGAGTATGGACTCTGGAGGCAGACTTCTGGGGTCCAAATCCTGCCTTCTCTGTGTCTAGCTTCTAGACCTTGGACAAGTCACCTAACCCCCTTGTGCTTCAGTTTCCTCATCTGTAAAATAGGGATAATAAGGGTTTCTACTTCAGAGAATTGCTGCCAGCATTAAATAAGAATATTTACAAAGTGCTTAGGGAAGTGTCTGTTTAAGGTTTGTTTATTAAGTAGATGAAACTTCCATTGCATATCCCTACATAGCTCCTGGACTAATAACCAGGGCCAGAGTTAGCTGATTACCTCTTGGACTTTGTTGTATGTGATCCTGGGGCTCTAATAGTAAGGAAGTGGGACATCCAAGTTCACTTAAATCTTTCTCTCCTCCCTCCCCATGAGCAGACTCCAGTCACCACCAACCTTTACTTTGTAACAGGGGTGCCCAAGGACATTTGTTTTGTAGAATTCTTGGAAACCTTGCTAGATAGTCAGATTGCCTGGGTGACATGGACAATTTCTTTATATGCTTGATACCTGTAGCCCAGATTTTAGCTCCTGAGAATTAAATGTTTATGTACTGAACTGTGTTCCTAAGGAACAAATTGTGTATGTGTAGAATGTAAACATGTTTAGGAATATTAGCTTGGTAGTAAGCCTGCCTGGGTCTACAGATGTCCCTCTTTTTCCTAAGAATATAGAGCAAGATTCCAAAAGAATGAAAGGCCTGAGTAGAGCTAACATTCTGATCCTGTGCCCCCCAGAGCACTTCCAGACCCATCCATGGGCTTCTGGAAAACAATTGAGCCCTAAAAGGAAACAAGAGGAACAGTCAATGGGGCTTGGTGGTACTGGATAAATTCCCACTGTGATTAAATTTCATATTTTACCCTGGGCTGGGATGGTTTCCAGAGACCAGTTTATGAAAACAGCTATATTGAGCCAACTGTGTTTTCCTAAATAACTGTGAAATTTAGAACCCTTTTCTGACTTGGCAGGGGCTCAGGGAGGAAAGGGCTCTCATCAGTGAAAGACACACCAGCTTGGAGTGTGGTACTACCCAGTTTCCCAGATTACTCTAGGAGATGTGCAGAAGCAGACCTTGTTTTTAACCAGAATGATGTAGTAAAATGACATGGTTTGGGGGGTGAGACATCCTGAAATTTAGTCCTAGCTCTGCTACTTATTAGGTGAATGCCTTTGGAAAGTCATGGATCTTTTTACACCTTTGATCCTTTGTCTGTAAAGTGGGTGTGTTAGTCAGTTGTTAGTTATGCTGTGGTAACAAATAGTCCCCCAAATCTTGGTGACTTATGGCAACAGAGGTTTATTTCTCATTCATATTGCTGTTGTGGTTAGCTCCCAGCTATGGTACTATGGATCTTCTCCATGTAGATTCTTCATTCTGAGCTCCAAAATGAAGAATCATCCACTTCCCATCTTGGTTTTGTGCCTAAGAGATAAGGAGTGATGGTATAGAGTAATACAATGTCTCTTAAGCTTTTGTTCATATGTCCCCTATATTCACTTTTGCTCACATTCCATTTACCATGGGGGCAGGGACATTATACTTCTCCCACAGAGAGGCAGAGCCATCGGATGGTGGCTAGCAGGGTCATATAACCCTCTTACAGGGAGGGCAGCAAATAATTTGGAACCAGAATATAGCCGACCACAATGAGATAATAATATTCTCTTCTTCACAGGGTAGTTAGGAAGCCCAAATGAAATTATACACATGATAGTTTATTACAAACTATTAAGTTCTGTGTTCATGCTAATTATTACTCTTTAATGCCAAATTCTCTATGTGCATATCTCTATTTGTTTGGAAATCTGTTTGTCTTCCAATATATTCCCCATGTGCTTTGAGGGCTATCCTGATGATTGCGATATCAGTTTCTCTCCATCCAGCCCTTCTTATAGAACCCTAGAATCCAAAGAGTTTAGTTAGTTTTATGTGCACCTGAATGTCCAGCCCAGTATTTCAGAAACTCATGATAAAGAATTGTGGCATTGCCTGACTTTGTGTCATTAAGAATGACAGATTCTCCTGAATGGAGCTGGGCTTTTGTCAGATGAGATATGACCCTTCATCGTCCACTATTCATTGATTGACTCTATTCTTACTGCTGGAGAAGACATTTACAGAATCACATCAGAGACTGGCAAAAATCTCCATGGACAATTGATTAGGAGACTGGAGACCTGGAATCTTGAGAAGGGGACTGAGAAACATGAAAATGCCGGGAAAAATCTGTTAGATTTATCATAAGCCTTCACTAGTTAATTAATTGACTCAATAAATTATATTGAGTGCCTACTATATGCTAAAACTTGGTATTCCAATAATTTGCTCATTCATTTGTTTATTCATTTATTTGATGAGTATTTACTGGGCATCTATGCGCCATGCACTGTTTTAGGCACTGGGAATATATCCGTGAACAGAACACTCAAAATTCTTTGCCATTAAGGAGCTTATCTTTTAGGGATGGGGAACTATTCAGGAGACACACAATAAATTAAATAAGCAAGTAAAATAGATGGTATGATGGTATAAAATTAAGAAAATAAGTAAAGAGGATAGAGACTGTTGAAGAAGGGGATGTTTTGAACAGAATATCTGGGAAAGCCTGACATCAGAGAAAAGACCTGAAGGAGGGTGAGGGACCAAGACTTGTGCAAGAAGAGTCTATGCAGAGGGTATAATAAATGTATGCTCTGTGAGGCGGGAGCATGCCTGGTGTGCTTGAGGTACTGCCTGAAGACCACTTGGGGCTGGTGTGGCCTGAGGGGGGAGGAGATGAATGGAAGATGATATCAGGTAGGAACACGGGCCAGATCATGTAGGGTCTTGTAGGCCGTTGTAGGGATTTAATTTTTTTTTTTTTCCTGAGTGAATGAGAAGCTCAATTTAAGGTTTTGAGAAGAGGACCAATAAGAACTGAGTGGCGGTTTTTCAGGGTTCATTGTGACTGCAGTTTTGACAATGGACAACCACCTAGAAGGTGTTTAGGACAGAATTAAGGGAGACCTGGTAGAAAGCTAATGCAACAATGTAAGTGAGAAATGATAGGGGCTCAGACCAAGGTGGTATGTGGTAGTGATAACAGGTGGTTGGATTTAGGATATATTAATACATTTTAAAGGTCAAGCTGACAGTATTTGCATATGAATTGGGTATGAGGTATGAGAGAAAGAAGACAAGGCCCTTGCTCTCATGGGGTAACAGACATCCAAGCATATGATTATAAAGCCTATGGAGGTTGTGGTGATAGGGGTACACACAAGTCCTTCTAGGGTGCCTGGGATAGAAGTAATGAGATAGCTTAGTTGAATTTTAAAGGATGGGTGGGATTTTTCCAAGAGAAAAAGAGGTTCTCAGAGAAAGAGGAGCCATCCTGTGTTGGTGGAGGGCAAATTGTGAAGAGTGGTGAGAGATGAGACTGGAACATTGTCAGAAGCCAAGCTTTGGAGGGTCTTGTAGGCTAACTTGAGTGATACACCTTGGTTTCTGCAACAAGTGACATTGTCAGCTTTGGGCTCCTCCATGCAGGGTACTCTGTGCAGTGTGAAGAGTTCACGGGAGGTGGAGGCAGACTTGGAGGCAGGTGTGAATTTAGGTGGGTCTTGAAAGGAGAGGGGATGAGTTGTGCTTCAAGAAAGCTGAATTAGATTGACAGACTCTGACTGCCTGATCACAGTCACAGTTCTGAGGAGCATGGCAGTTACGAAGCATTGCTCCAAAGACTGTTCCTACTGGTTGTACCACTTCCTTCCGTATGATATAGGCTTTCTCCCCTTTTCCAGAACCTACAGGGAGGTTTTGTGGCATTTGGGTAAATGTTGGAGGAAAGCGACCATTTTAGAGGGCAAGGGACAGAAATCCAACTTAAGGTGCAAAAGCATGTAGCATAGAAGGATACTGGGGCAACCCCAGATTCATATTTTCCTCTGGTTACCCGCAGTAGCCGCCCCCCCCCCAAATCAACTACCTTCAAATATGTCTCTAAAAAATACAAGATAAGACATTGATTTGCTGTATCTGGGTCACATGACCACCCCTAGGCCAATCACAGTGTATAGGAAAATACAGAACCTGATTGGCTCAGCCTGGGTCATATGATAACCCATATGGAGGAGTGGGTTGGAGGAAGCTGGAGGAAGTGGTTGAAGAACTTTCCTGGGCAGGCACTAAGCAACAGTGTTCATAGTCCATTGTTTTGTGCTGGAAACTCTCTGGAGAGGTGTTGGAGAAGAGGTGGCATGTAAGTCAGGAGTCCAGCGTAGCTCCGGTGTTCTTAAACTCCATCTCTTGCCTGACCATACAGGCTGCTTTAGAATCCCACAGCTATCATTTGCCTCCAGATTAAACCATGGGCTCACAAACAGAAGAATTTTCTTAGGCAGGGCTCAGTGTCAGGATAACCTGCCCTTCTCAAACTTGGCCTCTTCCCAAACTCAGCATAAACATCTCCTGTCTCCTCCACTGTGTAGTGTTTTTGTCATGACCAAGGTAGGATGATGCAGTCTCTCTGTGTTCTGTGGCAGTTTATTCATACCTCTGTTATAATATCTAGAATATTGCCCAGCTGCTTACTGTCTGCCTCAGATCTTTGCTTCCCAAACTGTGAACTTAGGGAAGACAATGACTGGATCTCATTCATCTTTGTATCCAAATTTCCTGAACAGTGACAGGCACATAACTGATACTCAAAAATAGTAGCTCAAAATGGTGATTTCTTTTTCCTCTGATGAGACTGAGTTTGTATAAAGTCAGCATTTCTTTGTTTTTTTTAAGATTTTATTTATTTATTTGATAGAGACAGCGAGAGAGAGAACACAAGGAAGGGGAGTATGAGAGGGAGAAGCAGGCTTCCTGCCGAGCAGGGAACCCGATGCGGGGCTTGATCCCAGGACCTGAGCCGAAGGCAGACGCTTAACGGCTGAGCCACCCAGGTTCCCCTAAAGTCAGGGTTTCTTTTTTTTTTTTTTTTTTAAAGATTTTATTTATTTATTCGACAGAGATAGAGACAGCCAGCGAGAGAGGGAACACAAGCAGGGGGAGTGGGAGAGGAAGAAGCAGGCTCATAGCGGAGGAGCCTGATGTGGGGCTCGATCCCGTAACGGCGGGATCACGCCCTGAGCCGAAGGCAGACGCTTAACCGCTGTGCCACCCAGGCGCCCCTTCTAAAGTCAGCGTTTCTTAATACTAGCCCAGTAAGGTGAAATGCTAAATATTCAGAGCGGATACATAGTCTTTTATCTTCATTGCAACTCTTTTTGGGGAAATGCCTTTCCTCTCTCCCATGCTTAGTTTATTTCCACCTGTCCATTCAGACTACTTCATACCCCAGGCCACAGCAATTGAATCAGACATCAGTCCATGACCCAAAAAAAGGCAGATTGTGGAAAAACATTTTTTTTTCCTTGGTAAGCTTGAGACTTCCATGGAGCAATATCGCTTTCGAATGCAGAAGCCTAAGAATAAAGCCGAACAGAGAAGAGATGTTCAAGTAGATAAACAGAAAATACAGGAAAAAGAACAAGGGAGAGAGGGACTGAAGGAGGGAAGGAGGGAGAGAGAGAAAAAGGGAGAGAGAGAGGGAGAGAGAAAGAGATTAGGTGGCATAATTTGAACCTCCAGATCCAGTTATCCTAAAGTATATACAATTCTAGGAGTTAGAGATCTTGAACCAATAAATTCTCTTTGTACTTTAGCTAAATTCAGTTGGGCCTCTACCATTTGCAGCTCAAACTGTTAAGATTAATACAGTATTACATCTGCCTTTTAGAAAGGCACAAATCCTTTTGGAACACAAAAGACTCTGACAAGTCCTGCAGGAAAAAAATGTTTCACTTTGTTTAACCAAGTCTCTCCCAACCTTATTTGATCCTTTTTCCTAAGAACAAATATTAATATCTGTAGGTCTACTGTTTTCTACACTTCGTGAAATATAGAACTGAAACATTTGCTAATTAGGCTAAGAGAGCATACATTTAATAAGGCAAAACAAATTAATTAGTGTGCACAGGGATTGGATCCATGACTTAGGTCAGCCTAATGGGGAGAAAGCTAATACACTGAGTTAGGGGATTTCTCTGGCCCCAGAAGTCTTTGCAGCACTTAAGTTAATAATACTAGCAGTAGAGTAATAGTAGTATTAGCACTACTACTACTAGTAATTAAGACAGCTAGTATCGGTCAAGCGCTTACTGTATGCCAGGAACATTGCAGAAGCTCAGAGAAGGTGAGTATCTTATTCACAGTGACAAAGCCAAGAGGCGGAGGAATCGATATTTGAACCCAGGTCTGGCTGACATTGAGACCCAAGCTCTTTGCCACTAAATGTTCATCCTTGAAAACTTGAAAATAAATCATCTGACTAGATCCATTGGCTATTTCTGATAACTACTGACACATCTACATTTTCACCAAGGAATCCAGTCATAGAACCTTCTCACATTTTTACAAGCACATTTTCCCCTACACCCTGGCTGAAGCCACTCATGTGGATTATAAATATGGGCTATTATCATTATATTGTCATCTGTCTCAGTGCTCTTTTAATGGGCCCAGTGTTTGCAGTTCCATAGAGGTATTGTCCAAAATAGAAATTTTGAAGAAAAAAAAAATCCAGTACCATCTGCACACTGCTATTTGGAGGGTGTGATTATGATGTGAACACAGGGACTGATAGAGCTGCATTTCTTGTCTTAGGTAGATGCTGACCATTTCCACCCAACTTGGGACGATTCTGAAGGGCCATTCTAGCTTCAGAGCATAGAAAGGATTAGCCATGGCTGTCTTGGGGGATGCCTCACCCAATCCTGTTTGGTTTCCTCCCTTCCCTAGGTGGCGATCCCCAGGTCCCCTTAATAAGCCTCTTGTACAGAGAACCTGTGACATACACTTGCATTATAAATATCAAATTCTCAGATTCAGATCTTCATTCTCCCCTAGAAAGTCTTGCCTGACTACCTTATGCCATTGTATTACACCCCAGTCTGCTCCCTCGAGTCCTTGTGTATAACTCAGTTAGAACATGCATCATATTGTACTGGGTTATTTACTTTTATATTTGTCTGTCTTTCACTAGACTGTGGGCAGCTTAAGGACAAGGTTGTGTTTTATTTGTATTTGTTCCTCCTGCTCCATTCATAGCTCAGGGTCCTATGCACATAATAGTTGCATAGTAAATGTTTGCCAGATGACCCGGACCTCTTCAAGTATATAAACACTTTAAAAGAAGGGTTTTTTTTTTTTTAAATGACTGAAACCAGCTTGAGGGGATTAAAAAATGTATTAACTCACAGAAATAAAAAAAATTTAGGTGAAAATAACTTTAAGAATGGCCGGATGGAGAGGTCCAAGTGAAATGATGTCTACTCAGTTTTTCCATCTCTCAGCCGTGTTTTGCCCTCTGTCGCCTTCTTTCTCAGGTGGGCTCTCCAAAATGGCTGCTGTGAGTGTACATCCCACCCGATAAGCAAACCCAAGGGGAAGAAAATGAATTTCCCTTGATGGTCCCAGTAAAAACCCAGAGCTGAATCTCACTGGACCACCCTGGCTTATGTGCCCATCTCTGAACCAATCATTGTGGCCAGAAGACTTGGTGACACTTGGGTCTTGTGCTCATCGTTTGAAGGCAAAGGGTATCAGTCCCACCAGGATCAGACAGCCTGAGGATTGGCGAGGGGTGGATTACTGAAGGAAATTACTGATGTTCTTACCAGAAGAAGGGGAATGGATCGGTCAGGCCAAACAAAAGATGTCCATGGTGCATGTTAGGATTCCATGTTGGGGATATTAGCAAAGGAAAGTGGGGGGGGGGTCTGACCCATTGAGGAAAAATGCTGTAGGCAAACAGCAGATCCTAGAAGCCAGGTAAATGAGAGTGACTCTTCACTTTGTACAATCAGGAAGTTTGTCCTTTCTTCCTTTTGTATAGTGCTCTATTACGTTTTAGTGTTTGCCTCCCAATTATCAGATGCACATCTATACATGAAGCCGTGTATGCCTGTGCCATGAGAAAGTACGCAAGATATTAAATGAAATTGCTTTTAAAATAGAGAAGCAGTCCCATAGCTACACCCATGTCTCTTTGTTTCCTGTCTGGCTTATCCGAAGGGCTAAACTGGAAACACGCAAAGCCCCCATTACCCCAGGTGGATGCAGAATGAGTGACTCCATCACCACAAAATATTTGTGAGATTAACCAAGATGATTTCTGTGATCAGAGTTTGGGAACACTGAACTCAACAATTTTCAATGGATGTCTTTCCCGCAAGACTTCTCAAACTTTAATGTGCGAATGATCATTGAGATTTTCCATGAGAGGAAACAGATGGCAAAATTTCCTGACTCTTCCACACTAAACCCTTTTTTGGGACGTGCATATCACAGGGCTAATATTACAAAGAAAACATTTTGGATTGTCTCCACGATACCACATTTTCAAAATTGTAATAATAGAATTTGATTATTACATAGAGCTGTCAAAAATGAAATTGATTCATATTTCTAGGGGGCAGACCATTGCACATTGGTATAGCTGTTCAATAGCTTCTCTATCTTAAAAGGAATTTCACTGGGTTCTTGTGGACATAAACATCACCTCAGAAGGTCACAAATCCCTTTTCCCCACCAAATCCCTTATCCAGGAACATGACATTAAATCCCTTTGCCATCACACAACCTTGTTAAGTTCCTGTGTCCCTTCAATCATCCTTTCAATCCCAGGCCACTGGTACTTTCAGTCTTTGCACTTTCCATGCCTGTTCTTGCCTCCAGGCCTTTGCTATGGCAGTTGCCCCTGCCTGAAGTGCCTCCCTCTGCAGCCTCTTATATGGCCTCCAACTGTCTACAGTCTGCTAGGCTCTCTTCCCCAACGCTGGGTCCTCCTTGCCAGCTCATAGTTGTGTTTAGGAAGTCACAGCTGTTGGGGAGAGAGGAAGAGTATCTAGCTGTGTGTGTGTGTGTGTGTGTGTGTGTGTGTGTGTGTGTGTGTGTGTTGGGAGGGTCAGTGTTTGGGACTCAGTGGTAGAGAAATCCAGTTGTAGAAAAGTCATGGAGGAGATGTTCACGGGGCCCTCCTCTATGGTCTAGGGACCCACTGAAATAGCCTAGAAAAGGAAGGAGCTATAAGAAGAATGAGCAGGGAGCTGCAGAGAACTCAAGTCTTATTCTTCTTTTGCCACTTCTTGGATCCGCGATTTTGGGTGAATCACTTTCCTCTCTGTGCCTCAGTTTCTTCCTCACTAAAAGGATAGGATTGGGATAGACTGACTCGTTGTTCCCATACCTCGCTGATCACTGGAGTCACATGGAAAGCTGGTTAAAAACAGTTTTGTGGGCTCCAGTCTCTGGAGAAAGGTTCACAACTTTAGGTGATGCCTGGGAATATGAATTTTAGCAAGCTCATCCAGGTGTGGGAAACACTGGGCTAGATGATTTATAAGACCTTTTTCCAAAACAAAGGATTGATAAATATTTTATCCTTCTTGGAGTAGTGGAAGTCTCTCTCCACACCCTCCCTACTACTGTGGTTCTGATGGGACTGTCAATCTCAGGACTCCATCCAAGACTCAAGTCTATCCAGTCATAGGACCACAGCCCTCTGGTCACTGAGACGGACCTGTGAAAGTCATGTGATCAAGCCAAGGCAATCAGAGCTCTTTTCTGGGACATCTTGCTTAGAGCTGGGGGAGACATAGTCTATTCTCTTGGGTCATGGAACTCGGAAGGTCCTTATCCAGGACTGCCATATGCTCTGCCTTGTGGAGAAGACCTGTCTGTTGCAGGAGAGTGTGATGGTGGGTAGAAAAAGCTGGAATGAGATGGACAGAGTCAGACAATCCCACTGGCCTCCAGTTTCTCTGGTCCCAGGAGCTGCCCTCTGTCTGTTCTGTGAACAAACCCATGCTCTGTGAACCAGGGAAGCCCCCTTTTGAATAACCCTGCTGAAGTTGGTCTCTGTCACTTTCAACTGAGAGAATCCTATGGTACATTCCGGATTCAAACCTAGGTCTGTCTCCAGCGTCTGTGTTCCTTCTAACCTCTGTTCAACCTTGTCTTCTTCAATGGGGGCAAACATAGCTTTTCTCATTAATGCTCCTCTGCTCCCTGCAGAAAACCCCTGCTCCTCCACCAGCTCCAACAGTTTTGAAAGCTTAACCCTCCTGCATGAATCTCACTGTGCTCTTTTCTTCCTCCTTTCTGTTCCGGTGCTTCTTTTTGCACAACTCATTTGCTAATGATCATTTACTGCCCTGGACCATAATTTTTCATGTCTGTATTAAGCCTTTGTAACTTTTTTGTTCTATCTCCTCAATTAAATTACAAGCTCCTGGAGGGCAGAGGACCTAAGTTATATTTTTAAACACAGATTCTTCACCACTGTGGGCATGGAGATGATCAAGAAGCGACTCCAGTTTTGTTCATTTGTAAGTGGAGAAGCTAGGATTCACACCCAGGAAGGGTGGCTCCAGAGCCCAGGCTTTTAGGTACTATGTCCTCCAAAGCCACAGATGTTGATGGACTGGGGACTCGAAGGAGAGGACACCCAAAGGATCCTGCCTGTTCATTTGGGTTGATTTGGAGGAAGTCACTTCCCTCTGCAAAAGCAGCCCCATCTGCCCAGCAGCAGGCAGGATTCCCAAAGGAAACAGAAGCCTCCTTTATAAATCTAACAGACATGATGTAAGTGCAAGTCGTTAACCTTGATTCCCTTGCCTCACTTCCTTAGAGCGCTGGGAATGATGGAAGCTGCCCTCCCAAGATCCAGAGCTCAGGCTCCCAAGTGATGTGAGACTCACAGCTCTCCAGAGCCACAGCCTGGGGAAAATCCTTCTGCCTCTGCCCTAGCTACGGATGCGCCCTCACCCCAAGGGGCTGTACCTCCTATGGGGAGAGTCAGAACCAGAGACCCACGGGAAACCCAGGATCTGGTCCCTGCCCTCAGAGAGTCTGGAATTTATTTGAGGACACGGCTCACGTCCACACATAAAAACCAGTTTGGAATATTTATGAGGCTGTCCAGCATCCCATGTAAACAAACAGTGCATGCTGTGTACTGATAGAGACAGGCTGTCTTGGAGCAGGAAGGGCCCTTGCAAATTATCTAGTCCAGGGGTCAGTGAATGGTGGCTCATGAGCTGAATTGGCTTGTAGATTCGTGTGCTTGACTCAGACAGTGTTTTGTGTTGCTTTTATTTCATTTGAGCCAACTTTTAAATGTGGGGATGATTCATATAAAATACAGGTCTGGGCTTCTGTTAAAGGAGTAGGTGATCTGGCAGCCCTGGGCTTTTATTTCCTACATGGCAACACCTGGATAGAGCTAAGAAAAGAGAAAGCTTTCTCTCTCAAGAAAGGACATACGATTTTCAATTGGCCAGAGTTCTCCTCAGTTCCTATTGCCTCCCCTACGTCAAGGACCAGTGTCATTTGCTCTGTATTTTGCACATGTGCTCTTGTTTTCCTTAGAGTGGAAAAATCACTCTTTATTGACCTGCTTTTCTCATTTAAATCATCTGCCTTGTGCATTAAGCTTCTGAACATGTGATCCTTGATTTCCTCTAAACTCTACAGTTAATGAAATTCAGACTCAGAAGAAAAGATTGAGGCCTGGCAGCACAGAACCATCGCTGGGCTCAGCCCTAGTCAGGAGGACTGGAGGCCTGGGTCTCAAACCCATCACTGGCACCTGTTGACTCTATATTCCTGGGAAGGTTGCGTCTTCTGAGCCTCAGTTGGCCCATCCATAAAATAGGCATAAGAATAACCGTCCTACGGGCTTATTGTGAGGATGAAAAGAGATAACTCCAGCATTTTGTAGACTTTATGAAGCACAGGGAACCATAATAACACCTCTGTTTATACAGTGCTCTGAACACTCCAGTCTTCATAGTATGTATTTAATCTGGGCTTCACAGCCCCTGCTGTTGGCTTACTTAAATCTTTGCAGTGCTGGAAAGAACCTTCAGCTTTTTAGACTTTTATTTCCCTCGTCTCTCCTCTGTTTAGCTTGGGTAACAGAAAGGTTACATTCTTTTTTTTTTTTTTTTTTTTTTTTTTTTTTTAGAGAGAGAAAGAGAGAGAGAACACACAAGCAGGCGGGGAGGGAAAGAGGGAGAGAGAGAATCCCAAGAAGGCTCCATGTCCAGCACAGAGCCCAACACAGGGCTCAGTCCCACAACCCTGAGATCATGACCTGAGCCAAAATCAAGAGTTGGAGGCTTAACCAGCTGAGCCACCCAGGCAGTCCGAAAGGTTGTATTCTTGGCCCTGCATCATCTGTGCTTGAAGTAGTTTATTGATCTATCTTCCAGTGTGTATTTTTATGGACATACCGCCCTGAGTCTGAATCAGAGCAAAGAGCAAATAATTCCTTTTCATGGCCAAAAATAACCATAATGACTAATATTTCCTGAGCTATTATTTTGGGCCAGGCACTGTGCAAGGCAGATTCTTCACATGCATTTCAAGTTCATGGTGGCCCTCTATAAGGTGAGTGTACTAGGTGTCCACTGCTATGTAACAAACCACACCAAAACTTCACATCTTAAGATAGCAATAAACACTTACTATAGTGTCTGATGTCAGGAATTTGGGAGTGATTTGGCTGAGTGGTTCTAGTTCAAGGTGTCCCATTAGGTTATAGTCTTATCTGAAGGTTTGATTGAGGCTGGAGGATCCTCTGCTAAAGTGTTTCAGTCACATGGCTGGCAAGTTGATGTTGGCTAGTCTCAGGAAGTCTTGTTCCTTTCCATGAGGACCTCTCTGCATACAGCTCTCTCTGCATATCTTCATGCCATGATGGCTGGCTTCCCCCAGACTGACTGATCCAAAAAAGAGCAAATCTCTAAGGCAGAGGCTGCAGTGTCCTTTATGGCAGGCTCAGAAGCAATGTGCCATCATCTCAGCAATATCTTAGTGATTGTGTGGGTCAGTCCTATTAATATTCAATGGGGGCTACATATGAACTTGAATAGCAGGAGCAAGGGTGTTTGGGGGCCATCTTGGAGGCTGGCTAGCACAGCAAGGGGTCTTATCATTCCCATATTAAAAACAGCAACCAAGGCTTGGAAGGATTGCGTAACTTGTCTAAGATTACATAGACAGTAATAGACAGTATTGGCAGATCTGGGATTCACACTGAGATTTGTTTATTTATAAATATGCAAATATATACTCTCAACCAACAGCCATACCACATCCCAAATATTTTTAAAACTGGAAAGCGCTCTGCAAACCCATTCTGTTAGTTGATAGGGTGTTCTAGGAATAGGTATAATTTTGATGATGAGAAAGAGATCATTCATTCGCTCATTCATCCATTTGTTTATGTGTCTAACAAATATTCGTGGAATATTTGCCAACTTGCTCCATGGATGTCTGTTAAATAGATAACAAATGACTTGGCCAAAATCACACAGTTAATAAATGCAGAGCAGGATACAAACCCAGGTCTGTATGACTCCTAGTACAGTGATCTTTCCACCATCTGTAAGGTTGTTTTGAATTTATTTTATGTGTCTCAGAGCATCTTGATGAGGCCCAGAGAAATGAAGTGACTCTCGACAGCTGGAGACAGCACCAGCGTCCTCCCTCTAAATAGCTCTGAGCCTTGGAGCAGACAAGCATTCAGACCTGCAAGAAAGATTCAGCTGGAGTCATGACGTGTATCTTATAGAGTTTATGATTATGGGCATCAGGTCTCCGCCCCCAAAATGTTCCAGACTCTAATCAAAAATATTGTTGTAGATGGCCAACAAGCACACGAAAAGATGCTCAACATCACTCATCACTAGGAAAATCAAAGTCAGAAACCACAATGAGCTACCACTTCACATCCATTGGGATAGCTATGATGAGAAAACCAAAATAACGAGTGTTGATGAAGATGTAGGGAAATTAGAACCCTTGTGCACTGTTGATGGGAATATAAAATGGTGCAGCTGCTAATGAAAACAGTAAGGCAGTTCCTGAAAAAATTAAAAATAAAATTACCATGTGATTCAGCAATTCTACACCTAGATATATACTCCAAAGAATTGAAAGCAGGACTCAAAGAGCTATTTGTACAACCATGTTCACAACATTATGCAGAATATTTAAAATGGAGAAGAAACCCAACTGTGAATCAATAGATGAGTGGATAAACAAATGTGTAGTGAATACATACCATGGAATATTACTCAGCCTTGAAGAGGAAGGAGATTCTGGCACCTGCTACTATATGGATGAAACTTAAAGACATTATTCTAAGTGAAATAAGCCTATCACAAAAGGATAAATACTGTATGACCCCACTTATATGAAGTGCCTACATAGTCAAATTTGTAGAGATGGAAAGTAGAGTGGTGGTTAAGAAGTGGTGGGGAGTTGTTTAATGGGGACAGAGTTTAGGTATGCAAGGAGAAAAGCATTCGAGAGATGGATGGTGTGATGGTTGTACAACAGTGTGAATGTATGGAATACCACTGAACCGTCACTTAAGAATGATTATGCTGGTGAATCTTATGTTATATATATTTTACTACACCTTAAAAAAATATTGTTGTGTTATGTAATTACACCTTGAAGACAACCCCAATGACAGCTCATCTTATGGAAGAAGAAACAGATTCCAAGATGCTAAGTCAATTGCTCAGAATCACATAGCTGAGAAGAGGCAGAGCTGGAGGATTTCAACCCAAATCCTTTCCATTAAAATACTCAGCCTCTTTTTCTCCTGCTCCTGGATTTGCTGCCCTAGGGAGGCCTGCTAACCATTTCAGCATTGCTGGACAGCAATTTGTCAGTCAGTGAGTGCTTGGTGGGGGGGTGGCAGTTGGCTTTCATGGTCTAAGATCAGGCTGGGGAGAAGGAAGAGGCACTGGACACCTTGACTGGGGACAGCTGGAATCAGAGCAGCACGTCTGCTGTGAGCTCATTCCTTTGAAAACACTTCGGGTGGGCCTTGGCTGCACAGCTGGGATAATTGGCTAGCCCAGGAACACCAAGAAAGACATTTATAGGTCCAACTGCTGTCGTTGGATATTTTCCTGTACCAGCTGGGCCAAATATCCTCAGCTTTTGAAAACCTTAACATACTGGGACCCGTTTTTATTTAGCTCACAGGTGGGAGGGGTTGCTGAGCATCACCACGGCATGAGGAAAGGGAGTGGGAGCTGACTGGGGGCTGTCCCCTCTTCCCTCCCTTGCCTTCCAAGCTTTGTGCTTGTATTTTCCACCTGCAGCCCCTTGCTGGGAAAAGTGACACTTTGATTCAGAACAAGTGAAAAGGAGGCTACGCTTGGCTTAATGAGAAGTGACCAGGGAACACGCTGGATTAACCAAGGGAGACTGTAAAGTGCTGGGTAAATATCAGCTGCTGGACCGCTGGGGGGTGGGAAGGCATTTGAGCTGGCCTGGAAGCAGCCACAGCTCCCGGAGGTGAGACTGAGCCGGCAGCTTTGCAACCCACTGAAACGTGGGACTTGCTGGTTGAGACAGACGAGCTGGTTCTGAAAAGAGCTTCCAGGCCTTTCTGGGCCTGGCAGCAGGTTCTTACTGGTTACAATTCTGACACCAATTCGAACATGTGGGTTTTTCCCCACACCACACTAGCAAGTCTCTCCAACACCAGCTGGGTGTCTGAGAATTCAACTCAATTCTGGCACCATCTACCTGGAGGTAACATCAGACCCCACAGGTTAATGGCTCAGTGATACAAGACTTCCCCACCCCCAACCTCAGATGCCAGCTGCAAGTCTAGGTTGTCACCTGTGCTTCTGGCCGACTGGCTACGGATGGGAAGTTCGAAGGACGCCCCCCGCCCCGGGTTCAATTAAATTGCTAGAGCAGCTCACAGAACTTAGAGTAACATTTTACTTACTGGATTACCAGTTTATTATCGAAGGATGTAACTCAGGAACAGCCAAATGGAAGAGATGCCTATGGGAAAAAGGTGAGAAGCTTCCATGTTCCCCCCAGGGAGGCCACCCTTCCCCGAATCTATATGTTTACCAACCTAGAAGCTCCTGGAACCTGTCCTTTTGGGTTTTCATGGAGGCCTCATTACATAGGCAGAATTGATTAACTCATTAGCCATTGGTGACTGAACTCAATCTCCAGCCCTTCTCCCCTTCCCAGATGGGTAGGACTGAAAGTTTCAACCCTCCAACCACATGGTTTGCTCCTCTGGCCACTAGTCCCCATCCTTGGGTAACCTAGGGGCTTTCCAAACATTTTCAGAATGTTTTCTCATTAACGTAACAAGACACAGTCATCTTTCATCACTTTGAAAATTCCAAGGGGTTTATGAGCTCTGTGCCAGGAATGAGGACAAAGACCAAAAATATATTTTTGATTATAAATCCCAGGATCATGCTCGTCATCCCTTATCATCAGGGAAATGCAAATCTATCAGAATGACTAAAAGCAGCACAAGAAGCCACAGGTGTTGGCGAGGATGAGGAGAAAGGGGAACCCTCTTGCACTGTTGGTGGGAATGCCAACTGGTGCAGACACTTTGGAAGACAGTATGGAGGTTCCTCAAAAAGTTAAACAGAACTACCTTATGATCCAGCAATCACACTACTGGGTGTTTACTGAAAGAATACAAGAACACTAATTCAAAGGGATGCATGCAGCCCTATGTCTATAACAGCATTATCTACAATAGCCAAGATCTGGCAGCATCCCAAATGTCCATCAACTGATGAATGGATAAAAAAGATGTGGTCTATATATACAATGGAATATTATCCAGCCATGAAAAAGAATGAACTCTTGCCATTTGCAGTGATGTAGATGGAGCTAGAGAGCATAATGCTAAGTGAAATAAGTCAGAGAAAGACGAATGCCGTTATGATTTCACTCATACGAGGAATTTAAAAAACAAACAAGGAAAGGAGGAAAAATAAGAGAAAGACAAAGCAAGAAACAGAGAACACATGGATGGTTACGAAAAGGGAGGTGGGGGGATGGGTGAACTGGGTGATGGGGGTGAAGGAGGGCACTTGTTAGGATGAGCACAGGGTGTTGTATGAAAGTGTTGAATTACTATATTGTATCACTATATTGCACACCTGAAACTAATGTAACACTGAGTGTTAACTAACAAATTAAAATAAAAACTTTTTAAAAAATCACGGTATCACACTGGCTTACAAGGGTGGGAGCCCTGGTCAAGGAAGAAAAAAAGAAAACTTTATTTATGGAAAACTTACCAGAATTTCCTGACTCAGCAGAGCCAGGACTCACACTGAGTGATTTCATATGCAGGTGGCTAGAAGCACTGGAGCTATACTTGTCCACCTTTGGACCCTGCTTCTGTCCCTTGATAGCTAATTGAACTTGGATTTGCCTCTTGACCTTTCTGAGCTTCGTGTTCATCATGTATAAAAGGGATTAATGACACCTATCTGATGGGTTTGTTGTGGGAACTAGAGAGGATTAGGCCTGTGTCTGGCACAGAGTCAGCACCCAGTACATGGAATTTGTTAATGTCATCACCACCGCCATCATCTCCAGGGGTCATCATCCCAATGTTTATGAGAAACAATCCATCACTGATGGATCTGGAGAGAAGCGCAGAGGGCAGATAACTTTCAATATTGGTTATCTTTCTTTCCTCTTACAGCAGGAGCCAGCAAACGTTTTTCTATAAATATTTTTGGCTTTGCCAGCCAGGTAGAGTCTGTAGCAACTACTTAACTCAAAAGCATCCACAAGCACTGTGTCAACAAGTGGGCATAACTGGACGCCATAGGCTGGATTTAGACCCTAGCCATCCTTTGCCACCTGCTCTGTGACAACACCTTGACTCTTCCTTGTGACTTGATCACTTTTCATCTTGTGTTATATAGCTCATGGTGAATGTGCTTGATCTTTCTATCTGAATATAAGTTCCTTGAAGTCAGGATGCATTCCAGAGTTGCTCTTGTATATCCTCAGTTTCCTCGAAACGGGGGACTCATTGGATAAGGATCATGGGATGCGTCAGGGGATGCATGGGATAACACACCATGGGATGGAGAGCAGTGCAGTGGAATGGTTAAGAGCACAGTGTTCAAAGTCATAAATGCCTGGGTTCAAAGTCTGATGACCATAGTCGTGTGATTTCCCTTCTCTGAATCTCAGTTTTGCAACTGTAAGAGTGGAGGTACGTGGAGTGCCCATTTCATTAGGTTGCTGGAAGGATTGAATAATGACAGTGCTTGGCAAGTAGCAAACACTGAATAAGTGTTAGCAGAAGGGGAAGATCCCTTAACTAGAACCAAGACAGACCAGGTACTCAATGAGTATTTGTGGAATGCCATTCATGAAGCCTGAGGGAAAATCTCTTTCTTTCTCTGGGCTTCAGTTTCCTTCTCCGCACAATGGCAATAAGAAAATGTGTTTCAATGATGTCATGAGAACCCCTTGGTAGATCATGCAGCTCCTCTCACAATCGAGCTGTTTCTACAAGTAGCATCTTCAGTACCCTTCTCCTCCTCCTCCTCATCTCCTCAATAGCCCCTCAGCCCTCAGCTCTCCCTCCCCTAATCCTTTTAGACAGGGTTTATCAGCTTTGGCCCTATTGACATCTGGGGTGGTTCTCTGTTATGAAAGTCTTGGCCTGTGCATTGCAGATGTGCAGCTCCTGTCCATTAGATGCCAGATGCTCCCCTCACCCCCTATCAGTTGTGACAACCACAAATGTCTGGAGACATTGTCACATGTCCCCCTGAGGGCCAAATTATCCCCTGGTTAAAAACCATTGCATTAGAACAAGCCTAACACATGTAGCAAGGCAAAATTTTGGAGGAGGATAAAGTCTGGGGCAGTGTCTGGGGCATTCTGTGCTGCAGGAGATGCGTGGGGAAATGATTACTCTCTCTGCAGAGATTCCAGCATCATGAAGTGCGACCTTGGACAAGTGACTTAGCCTCTATGACTCCTGGTTTCCTCCTAAACTAGGGTAAAAATTCCTACACCCACAGGGTTGTGGGGAAGGCTCAGTGGAGTCATAGAAACAAATTGCCAAGCACGCAGTAAGCACTAAACAAATCATAACTATTCTTTTTACTGCGTTTTTTGGTGGTAATTGATAATATATTAAAATTCCCTTCTGCCTCTGGAATTTCGAGTTTCTCTTCAACAATCATAGCACAGTTTGCAACCTGGAATGACTGGACTAGATCTGATCTTCAGACATGTTGTATTAGACCTGCAATGTGATTTAGAAACGTTTGAATCCATAGCTTATATGTAAATGTCAGGCGATTTCACCTCAAGTTCCAGACTGGGGGCTTTTCCCGGGGACGAGGATCATCAGCTGGGGCTGGAGACCCACGTGGCAGCTGGTAGCTGGAGCTCCTGGCCACCACTGCCCTTAGGTGGGGAGCATGCTCTTCTGTCCCCGTAACACCTCACCAAACTCATTTCGGCTTACTTAATGGTGTTTTCCTCTTGGTACCTGCAGGTGTTTGAGTTGGCAACTCCTGTATCTGGAATTCTTTTTCCAGACCTTTAGAGTTGATGATTTTTATCCAGGTGTTTCAGTCCAGGACACCCAACCTCCTTCCAGCCTGAGAGGGTGAGCCACTTATGACTCACGCTGTCTAATTGCAGTGTCCCTTTGACCATCTCACTCTTGACAAGGAGTCAGGCAGGACTGTCTCCAAACCGTCATCTCAATTTGGGGTGCCGTGCAGGTCTGAGGCTCCAGGACCCCGATCCTGTCATCTCTTCCCATTCTCCTGACCTACGTCCTCCCCGAGTCCAGTCTCCCCCAGCGAAACCAGAACTGGCAGCTTCTCAACAACCATTTATCAGAAGCGAGGAAATAACAGCTTTTAAACACAGTTCTTATGCTTGAAGACTGTGATCAGATTCCGAACCATTTCCAGAAGTGCCCCTTGGGGGCCGGGGAAGACGTGGTTTCCATGATAACAACTCCTTGCTGGCTCCTGTCTCCAGTTCCTCAGAAGGGAAGGCGGATCTTACCTCCCAACTAGAGGTAATTTAAATACAAAAACCCGCCAGGAATGACATCTATAGAAACACCGGCACCCCCTTGATGGGGAGGTGTAATTAAATGTGTTGTCAGTGACTGCAGGTATAATGGAGAGCCTGTGGCACCCTCACCTCCAGATACCCCTTCCGGTTTGCCCAGGCCAACTGAAGAGACAGGGGGAACGATGAATGGGGAGGAACACAGTTCTTTCCTGACAGGGTAAGAGCTTCTCCCTCAGAATCTCTTGGGTCTTAAGCACTTTCCTGAGAGCGATAAAACACTAAGTAGACAAAAGAGAAACCAGAAAATTAAACTAGGAAAGGCTGGGGTGGTCGGGAAGATGCTTCATAGATATACAACTATAATATATGCAAATTACTTAGAGTTCTCTGGTATCAAGAAAGCACTCCATATTAGTGATAATATTTATTATTATCTGATTGGCTCTGCTCCAGAGGCAGCAGTGATAACTGGAGCAAACATCTATGGAGTACTTACTCTGATTTATGTCCATGCTCTTAAGTCTCACAACAGTCACACCTGGGAATTGTTATTGCCCTTTAAAGAGAAACTGAGGCTCTGACCAGTTAAATAGTGTGCCCCCAGGCCACACAGCCCACCAGTGGTAGAGCGTGGACCCAAGCCCAGGTCTGTCTGACTCCACAGTCTGTAATTACATCTACCACACAACACTGCGCTCCGTTATTTGAGTCTGGGTAGAGAACAGTGTTTAGGTCTCTCTGGAAGGGGATAGGAACTGTGAACTTCTAGAGGCAACAGATATAGCTACCTTATCTATCATTTTATCCCCAGTGCCTAGTGTCACCTCAGAAATATAGGCACCCAACAAATATTTGTTGGATTAATGAGAGGGCAAAGATTACTGCAAATGGATATATCTCTATCGGTAGACTTTTAGGCAAGGCAAAGAGGTATGTTTGTATTATAATTGTTTAATTTTCCTTCTCTGTCTCTGAATCGTGAGCACCTGCTTCTATGATGGCGTCTGTGCTAGTTAGCCAGAGCTGCTGGAGCAGAACATCACAGACTGGGTGGCTTACATAACAGGACATGTTTTCCCAGTTCTGGAGGCTAGAAGTCTGAGACCAAGGTCAGCAAATTTGGTTTCTTCTGAGACCTCCCTCCTTGGCTTGCAGAGGACTGCTTTCTCATGCTGTGGTCACATGGTCATCTCTCTGTGCTTGCATGTGTCCTAATTTCCTCTTCTGATAAGGACAGGGGTGGTATTGAATTAGGGCCTGCCCTGACAACCCCATTGTATCCTAATCCCTTCTCTTAAGGTCCTATCTCTAAATACAGTCACATTCTGAAGCCCTGGGGGTTAGAACTTCAACATATGAATTTGAAAGAAGACATAATTCATTCCATAATAGTGTCGGTTTTGTTCATTTTCATATCTGCAGAACTTCACAGGGGGTCTAGCACTCAGCTAAGTAGATTGTCTAAAGGAAGGAAGGAAGAAAAGACTAATATATAGAAGGAGGGATAGTGGGATGAGGGGATGGCTGGCTGGATGGATGATGGGTAAGTGGGTGGCTAAATGGGTGGGTGGATGGATGGATGGACAATGGGTAGGTTGTTGGCTAAATGGGTGGGTGAGTGGGTGGGTGGATGATGGGTAGATAGATAGATGTATAGATGATGTGTGAGTAGATGGCAAATGGGTGGATGGGTGGATGATAGGTGGGTGGACAGCTGAATGGGTGGGTGGATGGATGGACAGAGCTCAGGTGTGATGCTTCACCATGAGGGGATGCCTCCTGCCGATATCTGACCACTAGACAGGGACTTGTGCTTGTGTAACATCATCTTATATCCAAATTTAAATCATGTTTCTACGAAAGGTCTCTGCCTTATTGTCTTCTCAGTGCTTATCACCATCTTACAAGCTAAGTATTTTGCTTATACATTTTGTTTATTGCCTACCTCTCCCAACTAGATCCATGAGGATAGAGGGTTTTCTCTGTCTTGTTTACCGTTCTGTTCTTGGCGCCTAGAACAAAGCTGGCACATGGTAGGTGTTCAGGAAATATGTGGTGACTAAATAAATAAATAAATGAGTTAATCTCCTCCCTTGGCCCCTGTCTAGATACCTTAAGATCCAGCAGAAAACTGGCTCTCTTCCTCTGAGAAGCCTTCCCTGACTGTTCAAATTTTCAGTGATCTTCATGCTTCTCCAGAGGTGGGAGGTGGTGTGTTAGATTATTCTCACCAGCTGCAGACTGTGCTTCCTCAGCATTAATATGCTTTGATTAAGTGAATCATATAAGGTAGATCAGCTTGTAGCTCTACAAAATACAGTTCCCCAGTCCCACCCCCAAATGAACTGAATTCCACTGTCTGGGTGTGAGGTCCAGGAATCAGCATTTCAACATCCCTCTTCCAGCATATTCTGAATTACAATGGTCCTTGAATCAACTTTGAAAAGCTGGGCAAAGTTAAACACTGGGAACCTGAGGTCGTAACTGCTTGGGAATGTAGTCCAGTGTCCTGCCTTTCTTTATTTCTTGCAGACAGTTAGCTGTTAATTTTCCCTCCATCTGTCTTAAAGGGACTTGCTTTTCTTCTGACAGACGTGTATAAACTATGCCACATGGAAATCTTCTCTGATTATAGTTGCTGGACGTGGTGGAGGGACATGAACCCCAACAGCTGTGATGAAGCCCAGACCCTTTGGTGTTTCTTGTCACAGGTCCTGAGTGCTCTCAAGAAGTGGGCAGGAGAACTGGTTCTCAGGGCAGAGGTGGCAGATCCAAGGGCAAAGGTCGGGGGCCAACTGATTTATCTCCTTGCTTTTATTCACACATCCCTCCATAACCTCTCAACTCCCACCCTATGTCCATGATTTACAAAGTGGGTGGTCATGGTATTATGTTGGAGGGAAGCTAAAGCTGTAGGGGATTAAGGAAAGAGGGTTTTCCCCCCCTTGTTAGGCCTTAGATATGTTTGGAAACTGACTAGGAGCTCTTATTACCCTCCTGCCCCTCCTCCTTCCTCTCTTTCTCCTCTTCCTCTTTCTCTTCTGTCTCCTCTTTCTCCATTTCCCCATCCTCCCTCATTTCCTTCCAACAGCTACCATCTATTGGGCACTTACCATAAGCCTGGCTCTATGTCAAGTGTCTTACTAGTAGCATTCCATAGAGTCCTTGCAACAACACTCTGGGTTACATTCTATTACCTTCTCCACTTAGGAGGAAGCTGAGGCTCTCAGAGGTAAAGTCACTTGCCCAAGGTCACACAGCTTGTTCCAAGGCAGAAATGGGATTCAAACTCAGGTTGTCTGATGCCATACAAAGCCCATGCCTAGAACCATGACACAAGGACAAACAAACCCAAATGCCTGCCTGGGATGTTTAGACCATAGGGAGTGGTGGGGAGTGTGGCAAATTGAAGAGGCCTTGTGCCAAATAGAGGAGGCTGCTGCTACTCGTCTCCATCTGAATGTTGTCAAGTGGGGTCTTCCAATTTCTCAAGAGAAGCTGGAAATGCAAATCTTGATGGGAAATCTTTTGACTGTTAAATGTCAGCAACTAATTATGTTTCCATTGTGTGAGTCAAACATACCTCCAGGTTGAATTGAGCCTGTGGATCACTAACCTGTGACTTTTGCTTGAAACAGTAGAGTGCAGCCCCTGTGGGCACAGAGCATCATGACATCCATCCATTGACGCTGGATGCTGAGTCAGACGGATCTTTGTCTTATGTATTAGTCCATGACTCAAAGAACTTGGCTACTATGAATGGGAAGGTCCAGATAACCCCAAATAACATGTTGTAGCGCTGCATCATTCACTATAGTAGCCACTAGTCACATGTGGCTGTTTATATTTATTCTTTTTAAGATTTATTTATCTATTTATTTGAGAGAGAGAGAGTGAGAGAGAGAGAAAGCACGAGTGAGGGATGAGCAGAGGGAGAGGGAGAAACAGACTCCACTGAGCAGGGAGCCCATCGTGGGGCTCGATCCCAGGATTCTAGGATCGTGACCTGAACCGAAGGCAGACGCTTAACTGACTGAGCTACCCAGGCGCCCCTGTGGCTGTTTATATTTAAATTACTAAAGTTAGATAAAATTAAAAATTCAGTTCCCTAGTCACAGGAGCCACATTTCATAGTTTTATAATAGTTTGATAGCTACTATATCCGAGAGCACACATATAGAATATTTTCATCATCACAGAACATTCTACAGGACAGCACTATTGACAGTCAGACTTTGGGCCTGCCTCTTTTCTCTGACCCCTTCCTCGTTCTGTTCCCTAATCCCCTCGGGAAATCCCTGCTGGTGACAAGAGAGCCTATCTGGATGAAGAAAAGAAAATCATTTTGTCCTTGTTAATGAGAGAAAGCTACTTCATCAGCTCACCTTCCTCTCAATAAACATGGACATCATTAATGTCCTTCTGGAAACTTTTGCCTACCTCTGATTGGTTCAGAAAAAATAATTATTGGAAAGTATTTCAGAACAGACAGAGGAGCAGCAAGCCCTGGAAAGAGACGTTTTGAGGGCTCACCGTGCCAGCAGTCTACCCCAGGGAACCCCCTTTCCCCCATCCCAGTGCAGTCTTCTGCTTCTGCAAGGCCTTTATTGGAGCAAGTTAGTCCCAACTAGTCCTTGTTCAGTAATGGGAAAGAAAATTAAATGGGGGCTTTCGAATGCATCAAGGAGGAAAGAGTTCTCGGTGCAAATGTAGGACAGCTAATAAAAGAAGACAAGCTTGAAATTAATGATGATTCAAAAATGCCAGAGTTACCAAGTTGTTTTATTTTTTTAAGGATTCAATGAGAAAGACAAAGTAGAGAAACTGAAACATTTACCAGTCATGAAGGAATTGCTAGAATAGTTATCAGCCAAGGAGTAATTAGAAAAGACTTGGATATGTCAAAGCAATGTGCAGAGTTGGCAGAGGGGAAGGCATGGGTATAAAGCGAGTCTGCCAAATTGCTCCATGATTCAGGACCTGGGTGGGTGGGGAACAAGAATATCAGGGAGAAGAAAGCCAAAGGAAGAGCTATCTTTGCAGAAAGGATAGCCATCTGGAATTGTGACAAGGAAACTTAATGAAGGGTTGGGATAAGCAACATCAAGAGAGAGGAGTGAACATTTTCAAGGTGGTATCAGACTAATTGCAAAAGACAGGGAAGAGTCAGTGCCAGCTTTATTACTGATTAAAAGAACTCTTTTGGAGGACATAGCTTGCTAACACTCTTTGAATTGAACTTACCCCCAACCCCAATATCAGACAAACTGATAGGACAAAGCCTTCTCTGCTAAGGCCAGAATGTAGTTTCTATAGGTAGGCAGATCCCAGAAGAGAATACTGAGCTGAGCATGTTCCGTTCCTTCTTCCAGATGTACCAATCAGGTGGGTCAAGAGCCAGGAGTGTCACTTTACTGGAGGTCCCCTTATAGGGAAACATGAAGAGTAGGGAATAAATGTTCCCTCTTCCATAACCCCACATACCACCCCCAACAATATCACACTGTCAGAAGAAAATGGCAGATTGGTTTTAAGGATATGAGATATTCAGAATTGCAGAGTTATCAGAATCTGAGGAAGGTGTCTGGGGCCACCTGGTCTCTCCCACTCTCCTCTTCAGGTTCCTCATTACTGGATTTTTACATGCATAGACTTAACTGAGGCCCATCAACTTCATGGCATCCTTTCTCCTTCACTGCTTCTGCTTTCTGTGGGTTATCACATTGGTCTGATGAGTTAGGTGGCATTTTCATCTCCCCATTTTACTGATGTGAAAACTGAGGCTCAGGGGATGTTCAATACCTTGTCCAAGGTCACTCAGCTAATAGGTGGGGAAGCCGGGATTTGGACCTAAGCCTGTGCCATACTCACTGCCCTCTATTACTGCCCCAGGACGGACAAGGAACCTGACTGATCCAGCCTTATCTCTTTGTTTGCATACCAGGCTGTGAGAAGAGTGTGTGGGTCCACAGGCATTTAAAGACTTGTCCTTTCCAGCAGAAATGGACGTTTCTCCCTCTTAAGTCACCTGTTACAAATGTGACATGGGCAGCTAGAGTCAGGCACATCAATATTCAAAGCCCAGCTTAGCCACTAACTTGCTCTGTGACCTTGAGCAAGGTGCTAATACTCCCTGAGCCTCAGTTTCCCCACATGTCAATGGAGAGTTTCCATTTCACAGAATGTGACAAGAATTCAATGAGATGCTGAGTATTAAAACCTAACGGAGTGAGCCCTGAATAAAGGCACATTGTTCTTTTTGTTATAGAGGAATCAGAATAGGAAATACTGAACTTTTCTTTTTTTTTTTTTTCTTTTATCCGCCATGACAAACCTCATGCTGCTCCATCTTTGTCCACAGTGTTCCTTTGCCTGGAATGCTCTTCCCTCCCCTTGACCCGACTCCCTCAATTTTGTGACCTCCCACTTGTGCTCCAAGACCTGGCTCAACACTCACCTTTGTGGAGCCTTCTCAGATTCAAGCATAATGAGCTGCTGACTCTACAAATCTCTACTAAATCTCTACTTACTTTCTCTATTAAAACTCTTAAAAATGATAAGCTATGGGGCGCCTGGGTGGCACAGCGGTGAAGCGTCTGCCTTCGGCTAAATAAATAAAATCTTAAAAAAAAATGATAAGCTATGACTCTTCAGATGACTTGTCTCTCTCCCCAACTCCCAACAAGGCTGGAGATTTTTAAAACTAGAGAACCATGCCTGAGTCATCAAAATGTCCCCTCATTTAACAAGAACACTATGTTAAATGCCCAAGAAATGTTGGAGCAAATGAATATTTAGTGTATTTGTTATTTATTGCACTGAACAATTCAATCTCTTGAAACAACATACTTACTCTCTCACAGTTTCTGTGGATCAGGAGTCTGGGCATGGGTTAGCTGGGTCTTCTGGCCCCAGGTCTCTCCCAGGACTGCAATCAAGGCATGGCCCAGGGCTGCAGTCATCTCAAGGCTCAACTGGGAAGGATCCACTTTCAAGTCTGCTCATGTCGTTGTTGGCAGGATTCAGTTCCTTGCGGATTGTTGGACCTCACTTCTTTCTGAGCTGTTGGCTAGAGGCCTTCTTTGATTCTCGGCCATATGGGCCTCTCCATAGAGCATCTCACAACATGCAACTGCCTTCATCAGAGTGAGCAAGAGAGAGGACAAGAAAGAGTGCCAGCAAGAGAGCGCTAACAAGAGAGAGTCACAGTCCCCTGTAATCTAATCATGGAAGTGACATACCATTACCCTTGCTGTGTTGTGTTCATTAGAAGCAAGTCACTAGGCATAGCCCACACCAAGGAGAGGGGATTACACAAGGCTGTCAGTGTCAGGAGGCAGAGATCATTGGGAGCCACGTCAGCAGCTGCCTACCACACTTAAAAATGCAGAGGGGAGCAGAGGGAAGGGAAGAGAAAGAAATGCCAAAAGGAGTGAATGAGTAGGAAATCGGGAAGAATAAATAAGAAAGAAGAGAAAGGAAGAGGAGAGAAGGGGATCAGTAATCAAACACTGATTGGATGTTTACTTGTTCCCAGTAAAGTGACACAAGAGGCACATGTGTACTGTAACATGGCTGCGCCCTGTGGGTGTCTGTCAATTTGGGGAGATGAAACACCCACATGGGGGGTGGATATATAGCAACTTGGCATCATCTATGGGGTGGGCTGCATGATGCAGCAGACCCCAGTTGTTAAGGGATTGAGATGAAGGTGAGCTCATTGGGTCTGGTGTCCTGGGAAAGGTGACATTGGAGGTGGGTTTGCAACATGGCGGATTTGGGAAGAGGAAATGGCACACTGTGGGGGTGAGGAATGGTATGGGGGAAAGCTCAGAGGTGGGAGACTTCTTAAGTAAAAAGAACTCCAAAATACCTGCCCTGGAGGATTCCAGGAGGGCCTTAGTGGGAGATGAGGTTGTGGAAGCCGATGATAACCAGGTCTTGGAGGGTCCTGAGAGCCCACAGGAGCATTTTGGGTCCCATTTGGTGGACCACTAGGAGTCCTTGAAGGTGGGTGAGTGGAGGCAGTATTAAGTAAGGGTAAGTACAGAAGTCTGGAACTGGAAACACTGGGAGATACTCCGTGGGCAAGTGACTCAAGCTCTCTGAGCCTCAGTTTCTTCATCTGTAACATGATTCCATTTAAATGGACTAACACTCTAAAGTGCCTAGCACAATGCCTGTCATATGATGAGATTTAACAAGTAGTTAAATAGTTGCTGCTACTACTAGTAGTAGTAGTAGTAGTAGTAGTAGTAGTAGTAGTAGTAGTAGTAGTATCATTATTATTATTATCTCAGAGTTGCATGTGGGGGGCATGATTACCCTGAGAAATGGAGGAATTAAAAATGTCAACGTCTTCCTCTTAGTGGCAGAGCATTCCTCTGGGCCTTTTCGCTCTTCTCTTCCTGGTTGTGGAGCATGACAGATGAGCAATGGGGACTTAAAAGTGACAGATGTGCGCATCTAGGATGGGACAAAAAGGGGAGGGACGGAGGGAGGCAGGACTGAGGAGTGATCTAACAATGCCTGGAATCATGGTCAATGGCACTACAGAGATTTAAGGAACTATCTTTACAGAAATGTAACTCTGGGGCCAGGGCAAGGGCAAGTTCCCAGAATTTGCCTGGGGCACTGACAACAGTCAGTCTCATTCAGAGGGAGGGGTCGGACTTGGGTCCCAAAGACGGGAGGGTCCTTGGAGTTCAATGGGATGGACATCCTTCCTTGTACTGCATTGTTACTCTTTGAAGGAGTTTGTTGACCTGAGCCATTGGGGGAGGAAAGATTGGGAGGGCCTCAGACTCAAAGTCAGTTAGGATCCCGAACTCTGGGATGGTGGGGTTTTGTCCTAGGGAAGTGGGGGAAGTTTGTTTGCTTTTTCTCACCTGTCCTTTTCCTCCCCCAGACTCTGTTAAGTTTTTATTCAGATAAAATGCACCTCCCTGGCCATCTCCCGCTGTAGTCTTTCCACTTCTTCCCATCAAAGCTCACCAGTCACAAGTTGCAGTCCTTTGAGTTCTTTTTACTCTTTTATCTCATTAAAGTCGTGGTTCTCAGAATTTGAATTGCAAGTACTAGTGCATTTTCAGTATTGAAACTTCCTTGTTGAGATCAGATCTAGATAGAGATCCAGAGATAGGAACATATCTCACCATGGAAGTTGTTCACTCTCTATTTTGTCAAATACTTTTTAAAACTTATTCCGTAAATGACAAGTTGTGGGGGTTTTTTCCTCCAAAGGAGAAAGGATAGATTCAAATAAAAGGCAGTTTCTTAAATGGAATAATTTTAGCTTTTTGAGAAACTTCCCCTCTAGTGATTTTGTGTGTGTGTGTGTGTGTGTGTGTGTGTGTGTGTGTGTACACACTATACTACCATTTGGAAACTAAAGTCATAGGCAATTCATGCTGAGATGTTAATGGCTTGATAACATGTTCATTCAGGAAGTACCAAGTTCCTCCTATGTGTTAAGCCCTGTACTAAATGCTAGACCTGTGGAGATGAAGGAAACTTGGTATCTGAGCCAGAAAACTCAGTCTTGATGAGGAAAACATTTGGGAACAGTGAAGCTGATTTCAGTACGATATCTGAGAATGGCAGGGACATTTCTAGAAGTTTAGAGAAAATGCTATGGGTGTGCCAAGGAGAAGCATGGAGAAAGCTTCCCAGGGGAGGAGGGAGTGGGCGAAGGGCATTCCAGGCAGAAGGAACAGCTGCGGAGAGGTAGAAAGGCAAGATGGTAAGAGCTGCGTTTATGGAGCTACAGGGGCCCAGGTGCTTTAATGGCACCTCATTTCAGTCTCCACAACAACTTGTAAGGGGGATATTATGATTCTTATTTTGCTATAAAGAAAGGAGGCTCAGTTGGGAAAGTCACTTGCTAGAGATCACGTAGGGAGAGTCAGCATGGGGTTTGAATCAAGCCCTGCCTGACTCCAAACCCATGGATATAACCACCCCAGAAACTTCCTCAGGAAGTCTTCAGTGTCTCCCTGCCCTTGTCCATATTCCTGATACTACTCACAAGGAAACGAGACAAGAAAGGCATGCTGGGGTTAACTTGTCGGTAGGTGAGCTTGCCAAATAAAATACAAGATGCCCTGTTAAATTTGAATAGCAAATAGGGAAACTTTTTTTTTTCTTAAAGATTTTATTTATTTATTTGACAGAGATAGAGACAGCCAGCGAGAGAGGAAACACAAGCAGGGGGAGTGGGAGAGGAAGAAGCAGGCTCATAGCGGAGGAGCCTGATGTGGGGCTCGATCCCATAACGCCGGGATCACGCCCTGAGCCGGAGGCAGATGCTTAACCGCTGTACCACCCAGGCGCCCAAGAAAACTTTTTTTTTTAAGTATAAGTATGTCCCAAATATTACATGGGACATACTTATACTTAAGAAATTCATTGTTCATTTGAAATTTAAATTCAACAGGGTGTCTTGTATTTTTATTTGAACCACTGTCCACCTTATCGACAGACCAACACATTTCTGTTTTTCTTCTGCCTGGAACTTTGAGATCCTAAGAGTGATTTGAGTAAAAATTTCCTGCATCCCATGATAACTCAGGTTCTCCCACTGCCACGTTGAAATTGGATTTTGGTGAAGCAAGATGGATTTAGGTGAGCCCTCTTCAGCCCCCAAACCTTTCTTGGCAATCTGTTGGTTTCACTCAAGGATATGATTTGTTGTATGAAGAGTGTCATGGAACAGACTGGTTTCAAGTGATGTGATGCCCTAAAAAGGAATCTGGGGGTAGAAGAGTTCTAGACCTTTACAGTTTTGGATTCCACAATCCCATGGGGGCTCTTTGGGGCCTCCCACCCCATCCTCATTTTCTCTCCTATTCTAGGCAGCTGCACCTCAGCTTTTGCTTCCCGTCTCAAGAATCTCTTTGTAGGCATTGGTGCACCTAACCAGTGGGAGCTGGGAGGGGAGTACACTTTCAGAGCACTTAACAGCGACAAGAGCTTTCCTTTCTTCTCTTCTCCCTGCTATTTGACAAACAAGAGGGTTGTTTAATCACAGAAAGCAGACTAGAGTGGAGTTTTTATCTTGAGCCATTCACTAAAAGGATCAAATTTGGGTTGCCTTTGAAGAAATGACAAAAAGAGTGGCTTCCTTCCCTTCTTCTTTCCTGTTCTATCAGCTAAAAAAAAAAAAAAAAAAATCGACAGTTTGAAGGGAAAATGCTTACCGCATGGAAAAGGCAGAGAAAGTTCCCTGTTGGTTAAAGATGCATAATCAAACCTTTTGGGCTAATGAAACCTAATGCTGTCTTACAGAGTTTCTTTCTTTTTTGTTCTGCCATTCATCTGCAAATCCTCTGACCTAGAGCTTCACATTTTTGCCCTCTGTCTTGGTAGGGCTGCGGAGAACTTGGGATCTGGTAGTTACATTAATCCTCAAATTGCTAGGAAGTGTGGGTTCGTGTATGGGGAGAAGGCAATATAGAGGCAAACACTTTGCTTACTAATTACTTCATTTAATGCTCCCAACCATCCTATCAGATAAATACTGTTCCACCCGCTTTACAGATAAGGAAACTGAGGCTCCTGGAAGCTCTGGCTAGGTGATGGAAGATGAAGGTTTGGGGAGTCATGGTCATTGGGTGGGAGTTGGAACACACAGGTTCATGCTGCTAATTGACACCCACTGAAAGACTGTTGACTCACCCTCCTTGCTCTTTGCCTTCAGGATTACTCACCCCTACTCTAATAATATGAAACCCAAAGCTGCTATTGTAATGTAGGTATTTTTCTTCTCCTCTTCACATGGGATAATGTAGAACAAATGATAGTCTTCCCACTTTCCTGACAGCTCAGAAGGAATAAGCCAAATAAGGGCAGCTCGCTCATTAGGAAACAAATATGAGGATTTTCCAGATAAAGGCATGAGTGACATGCTGGTGCTGGTCAATGATGGGGTTTGCTGACCACTTTGGAAGGGTCTCTGGATTCTAGCCCATAGACTACATCTGTTCACTAAGTGATTAAAAGCATCGATATGAAGCCACTAGGGCAGGCTTCAGAAATCTGCCTGGTATGGTCAATTCTCTGCTGCATTTTTTTTCCACCACGCAGTGGGCAATGATTTGGTTCTCAAGGGTCAGAGCTTAAAATGCACAATGAAGATTTGGAGGGGGGTTAGGGTTAGGCCTGAGAGAGGAAAGAATTCAGGTAGTAATGATCAGTTATGTCAATCCACTCATTCATTCATTCATTCATTCAGATATTTATGCCATTATTCAGTAATATTTATTGAGTCCCCACTATGTGCCAAGACCTGTTGAGAGTGTTGACACTACAGCTGCAAACACAACAGGTGATATCTTCCAACAAAAGTGTGTATCTTGTAGATGGGAGGGATGCAGACAGCTCTGAGTGATGAATTACGTTATTCATTATGTAATTAAATGTGTGGCAACTGTTTCAGAGGAGTTGAGTGTGTATAATGGGAGGGGGCTGACTTCATGGGGGAAGTCAAGCTAGTCTTCTCCAGGGAGGGGAGATTTTGAGTTGAAATCTGAAGGATGAGTAAGAATTAACTAGGTGAGCTGTGGGTGGCAGCAGGGGTGAGAAAGAGTGTCCCAGGCAGAGAGAGTTGATGTGCAAAGATTTAAAGGGGAAGGAAAGGACAGGGTGGTAGGCTCTTCCTCTATCACTGAATTCTCCGTCCCAGGGTTTGTGACATTCCCTTGCCTGCACAGAGCAAGCGCTAACCAACGGGAGGCTTGGATCCCATCGACAGCTCTTTTTTATCTGGAGATCTGGAATCCATTGGAGAATCTGATGGAAACCCAATAGTTTTATCCGAGGGTAATGCACACAGACACATAAACACAAACTTTACAGAGAGCTTCAGGGATTTTGTTGACCCCACAGACTTCTGGTTTCAAAAGGAAGTACAGATACCTTAGTGTGGCGTTCTAGTCCTCTCTGCAGCTCTAGACTCTTCTCTGGCTTCCCAGCTCCGGTACCCATAAAACGAGCTACTTCTGGGAAGAGGCTCTGTTCTCCCCTACCCACCTGCTTCAGCCTAGGCTCTCCCCTCTGCCTGGGACCCTCTCCGCTCCCACCTCCTCTCCTGGATAACTCTTCTTTATCTTTCACGACTCAGCCATTGCTTCCTCTAGGAATCTTTCTGTAACTCCCTCGGGCTGAGCTGAGGACTCCTCTCAAAACTTTCCCCATTGGAATGTCAATCATTCTGAATTTTGGATGTTTCCTGTTTAATGGTTTGGCCCCCTTCTACTGGATTGTGAGCACTGGATTGTGTGTCCCCTTGAGGGCAGGAGCTGTGGTTATAGTTAGACACCCCCCCCCCAGTGCCTAGTACAGCGCCGTGCATTAGTAGATGCTCAGTAAGTAGTTCCTGGATAAATTACTACCGTGCCTTAACCTGTCCCCAGAAGTTCACTTCCTAGCCTTGTAGCTTTGATTCCTGCGTGACCCGAACCTCCATGCATAAACATAGACTCCAGCTGACTTTCAGGCAGGGGACTCTGGTTCACAATTATTATACTCTGTCCTTCCAACTCCCATCTCTCTGAGCAACAGGAGCCACTCTTAAGAGTTACTTCAAATAAACTCCACACTGAAGCAACAGACCTCTGCTTCTTCTAGGAGACTGTAGATTTATTCCTACCACTGGGTCACTCCCCATGACTCCAGAACCCACTAAATATCATTATTACTTCTGAGCTGACATTTACCAAAGCACTTACCGTGGGTGAGACCAGGCCTAGACTAGACTTTTTTAAACCTTGCTGGTCAAAGTTCTGTAGACCAGCATCCATGGCATCACCTGGGGGCTGCTTAGAAATGCAGAATCTCTGGCCCTACGTCTGACTAGTGAATCAGAATCTGAATTTTAATAAGATTTCTAGGTGATTCTGAAAAGTACTGAAACACAGTTTTTAAATTTTGGATTAGAATCACCTGGGGAGCTTAAAAAAAAAAAAAAAGACTGGGCAGCATCTCAGACTAACTGAATGAGACTCTTTGGAAGTGGGGCCCAAGCATCAGGAGTTTTAAGAAGTGTCTTAGGTGATTCTAATGTGTAGACAGGGTCTAACATCACTGGGGTTAGAAGGGTCATCAATTTCCAAGAGGTAGGTACTATTATCGCCCCACTTTACAGATGTGTAAACTGAGGCTCGCAGAGCGGTTATCTCTTACAGAAGTCACAGAGTTGGTAGGTGGAAGAGCCAGGAATTTATATCCAGGTCTTTAGGCTCTGTCCCCAACTTGCACTTAATGAAGAAGCTTTTCTATTTCTTTCTGTACTAATGTGTGAGTTTGTCTCATGGGTGGGGACCTTTCCCCCCCAAATTTGGCTTTTAATTTAGGAGTGAGCCTTTCTTTTATAGAACTAGCCCAGAGTTTTAAAGCCAGGATGTTCCCATCAGTTCTCTTCGCTTCCTAACTTTTCCCCCAAATGTAAGAGCTTACCCCTGAGTACTTGAGGAAAACTGTTTTAATTTTTCTTCATTCCTGGCCTTCCTTCTTCCACAATGTACTGCTTACCCAGACCCTTAGGCCTGCAGTTGCAGACTCTTGACTGTATGTGCCTTTGGCCCAATATTAGAAAAGCAGACTGCCAAAGGGTGGACTCTTATGCCAGGGGACACCCAACCCCTGTCACTCTCCTTAATGGTTTCTGTGGTTTTTCCCCTGCCTTGGTTAATGCCCAGTGTCTGGGGCTGGTAGAGAGTTTAACTCTTAACACCTCCTCAATGCTGTATGGCCTGAGACAGATCCTGAACCAGCTCCAGCCGTATAAAATGAGGGGTAGGTCCTTAAAAAAATTAAACATAGAATTACCATGAGATTTTAGCAATCGCAGCAACTGCCTAACTCTGATCCTAGGCACATACCCAAAATGACTCAAGTAGGGGTTCAAGCAGATGTGTGTGTACCAACATTCATAATGGCATTATCCACAGTAGCCAAAAGGTAAAAAGAACCCAAGCATCCATGGACAGGTGAATGGATAAACAAAAGGTAGTATATACATACAATGGAATATTATTCTGTCCTAAATGATTTCTGACATGTGCTATACCACGTGGACGAACTTCAAAAATATGCCAAATGAAATAAGCCTGGCAGAAAAAGAAATAGTGGATGATCCCACTTATATGAGGTATCTAGAATAGGCCAATTCATAGGGAGAAAATAGGTTATTAGAGGTTATCAGGGGCTGGGAGAATGGGAGAGAGGGAGTTAGTGTTTAATGGGTACAGAGTTTCTGTTTGGAATGATGCAAACGTTTTGGAGATGGCTGATGGTTATACAACATCGTGAATGTACTTAATGCTGCTGAGTTGTATACCTAAAAATGGTTAAAATAGTAAATTTTAGGCTATGTATGTTTTATCATAATACAAAATTTTAAAAAGTGGGGAAGGGGGATTGGAAAGATGGATCTGTAAAGGTTTTGATTCTGTGAACTGAACTTTGACTTTCCAGGCTGGGTAAGAAGCCACTGGTTTTACCATTTATTTTAAATATGCACACTGAGTCCACATTCCAACCTCCTTTTGGGGCTGGCTGTATAGCATCTAGGGCAGTGTTCCAGGTGCTTCATCCTGGTCTGATGTGGGTCTCTTCCACTAGTCTGTGGCAAAAGGAGTAAAAAAAACCACTGTGGACGATATTGTGTGTTTTTCAACAAGGGAGATTTATCAATTCAGGAGTAAATTCTTTATTCTGAGATCATGTTTTCCTCTCTCCTACATTTTGGACATTGTGAAATGATCATACTTATTTACACTGACCCCACCCCCCCAAAATGACAGTTTTGTTTATTTATTTATTTATTTTGTTTGTTTATACTTTCAAAGTTATATTTGTTTGCGGAAACCCAACATCTAGGAATACTCACTTCTAACTTGGAAGAGGGCAGTAGTCTGGGTGGGATGGATGGACAAAGGGACAGATGGCTCAATGGCACCTGGAGCAGTGGTTGAGAAGGGATACTCATCTGTGGTCTTAGAGTTCATGAGGATCCCCTCCTCCCCTCACACCTGCCTTCCTGCTCCCACCCACCTTCTTCATTATTCCCCTTCTCCACTTTTTTTTTTTCTTTCCTTTTTTTTTTTTTTTTAAAGATTTTATTTATTTATTTGACAGAGATAGAGACAGCCAGTGAGAGAGGGAACACAAGCAGGGGGAGTGGGAGAGGAAGAAGCAGGCTCATAGCAGAGGAGCCTGATGTGGGGCTCGATCCCATAACGCCGGGATCACGCCCTGAGCCGAAGGCAGACGCTTTAACCGCTGTGCCACCCAGGCGCCCCCCCCCTTTTTTTTTTTTTTCTTAGCTCACTTAACCCGCCTGGGCTCCTTGCTTTCAACTGGCTTATTTTGGCATCTGACTCTATTCTGGGTTTTTTTTTTTTTTGGTTTTTTTTTGTTTTTGTTTTTCTGTATTACTTCCTCACTTCTCCTCTTTACCTTACCTTATGATGCTGAAGAAAATGAAACACCCCTCCTCTTTCTGGAAGCTGTCACAGGTAAACCCACCTGGACCAGCATTCCTTTCCTCTGAGCTCCCTCAGTGTCTGTGTATTTTGATTACCATTGAGAGAATTTCACGGTGGGGGTTGTTCTGGGCTTTGTGTGTCTTTCGTTCTCTGAGTTTAGTTACCGAAAGCACCTGCTATGTGCTGGGCACTGCATGAGGTGGGGGTGAGGCAGGGCAGAGGGCACAGGAGTGAACAAGGCAGACTGGTTTCCTTCTTTCTGGAGCTATGTTTCAGTAGAGGAAGCCAGGGAAAAAAACACGTAATAAACAAGATGATTGCAGGTGGAGATAAGAGCTGTAAGAAAATAAAACAAGCTGATTGGGGAAATGAGAAGAGGAGAACTGTTTATAGTGTGGTCAGAGGAAACTCACGTTTGAACTGAAATCTGAATAAGGAGTTAGTTATTTTTAAAATGTAGGGGTAGAATGTTCCAGGCAAATGGACGAGCAAACATAAAGGTTTAGAAGTAGTAACCAGCTCAGTTTGGAGGAACGCTTACAAAGGTCAAAGTCCTGTCCTGCTCTTCTTAAGGTTCCTCAAAAGCTCCTTATTACCCTCAAGATAAAACCTTGATCCTATAAGGCTTCTTGTGACCTGGCCCCACCCTCCTCTCCAGCCATACTCTGATCACTCCTGCACAAAATCTCGTTTTCAGTGTTTCTCAAACGTGAACTTGAATCAGTCCCCTGGAGGGCTTGTCAAAACGGAGCTCTCTGGGTCCCACCTCTTAGAATGTGCAGTTTAGTAAGTCTTGGGTGGAGCCTGAGAATTTGCATTTCTGTCAAGTTCCCGGGAGATGCTGGTGCTGCTGGTCTGCCCTTTGCTTTGAGAACCACTGCTGTCCTCTAAGCTCTGTCTGATTGCTGGGTCTTCCTACAGAAGAGTTCTCTCCCTGGGGTGTTCTTTCCCTCTCCCCGCCTCCTGGGTCTGGATATCTCAAACTTCCGGTCTCGTTTTTCCCGGATTGCATCAACACAGAGAAAAGAGCTCCTTCTCTGTGCACCCTCAGCCCTCCGAGTCTAGCCCATAATACCGCTGACCACACCACACAGTCACAGCTGTCATCGTTTACTTGTCTGTCCCCCACCCTGGATGGGGAGCCTGTCAAAGGCAGAGATTTTCTTCTTGTTGAAATCTCAGTATTTGGTACAATCTCTGGCATGTAGCCTGTGCCCAATAAACTTTATAAATGTGTTATAACAATGAGAAGAGTCACGTGACTTGAATCGCTTTGCTAGGAGTCAGCCACGGTCTCCGTGGTTTGGGGCCAGAGCCACATTAAATGGTCCATTTAATATTAACTCTGGCTCCCTTCAGCTCATGTAGAAACCCACAGAACTGTCTTTCCAGGTCAATACCATCTCCCTTCCTTATTTCTAAGTTTCTGAAAGCAGGGAGTCTGGCTTTTGTTTCTGAGTTCCACCCCTCTTCATCTCTCAGGAGATCCTGTCCACGCCCCAGATCACCTGGCTTTGGTCTGGTCAGCACCGTGTTCTTTGTGTTTCTTGAACACGGGTTCTCAAGAATCTTCAGGGCCTCTGACTCAGCAAGACACTAGTGAGTGGAGTGGCTAAGAGTCCTGCCACTCAGCCGGAAAGCACATTAGACATTTAATATTGAAGTACTTTTATTCACCTCAGTAAATGGCTGCTCCTCAGATCCCCCTCCAGGGCCCACTCTTTGCACTGTCCTGGCCACCAGAGCCATATCCTTGGTACCCAGACTGCCCTGTACCTAACATCCATCCGGTTAGCCCCACGCTGTCCCAGTAAAGTATATTGAATAGCACCCCCGGTTAGGAGCATGGGCTTTCGGATTGGAAAAACCAGGATCTCAATCCCAGCCCTTTTCCTTACCATCACCTGTGTATCCTCGGGCAAGGTGCGTATCCTTTCGAGCCTTACTCTCCTCCTACGGGAAAGGTGGATTACAAGAATAGCTTCCCTCTTGGATTGCTATGAGGAGGGAATGAGATGATGTGTTGATTGATTGATTAATTAATTAATGCTTAATGCACAGCAAGGCAGATAGTAATTGCTCAACAAATGCTAATTCTGCTATTATTAAAATTATTATTGGGCGCCTGACTGGTTCAGTCAGTTACACGTCTGCCTTCGGCTCAGGTTGTGATCTCAGGGGTCCTATGTCAGGCTCCCTGCTCAGCAGAGAACCTGCTTCCCCCTCTCCTCATGCCACTCCCCCTGATGTGCTCTCTTTCTCTAATAAATAAATAAAATCGTTAAGAAAAAAATTCTCGTTATGGATAGTCTAAGCAAAGAAAAACATAAAGAGATTAGAGAAGGCTCCTCCTCCCCTGGGGGGGGGAGTGGTGCTGAGAGATGCTTAAGCCTGGGAGCTGCCACAGGGTTCCAGTAGGAAATGTGTGTGCATGAAGAAGCCTGGATGGGATGCAATTAGGAGCAGTGGGGTCTATGGCAAAAACGAGAGCATTTGCCTTTGACCTGTTGTTATTCCAGTTCTCTATTTTTACATACCTTGTGAATGTCAAATAGAACACGTCTGTAGGGGCGCCTGGGTGGCGCAGTCGTTAAGCGTCTGCCTTCGGCTCAGGGCGTGATCCCAGCGTTCTGGGATCGAGCCCCACGTCAGGCTCCTCCGCTGAGAGCCTGCTTCTTCCTCTCCCATTGCCCTGCTTGTGTTCCCTCTCTCCCTGGCTGTCTCTCTCTCTGTCAAATAAATAAATAAAATCTTAAAAAAAAAAAAAAAAAAAAGAACGGGTCTGTAGGCCAGGTTCATTCTGTAGTCTGCCAGTTTGAGACCACCAAGGGCCCAACCCCTAAACTTCACAGATGGGAAAACTGAGGCTAGAGTTAGGCATAGAGATGCTCGGGTTGGGAGAGGACAGGAATCCTGGCCCTCCAAGCCCTTTGTGCCTTGCCCAACCTCATGTGAAGGTCCCTTGAAGGATATGGACAGGGCTGGGAGTGATAAGCCTGTAACCAAATAATAAACCTAGGAAATTCTCCATAAAGTCTAGTGGGGAGCGATTTTTTTTTTTTTAAAGATTTTATTTATTCGACAGAGACAGAGACAGCCAGCGAGAGAGGGAACACAAGCACGGGGAGTGGGAGAGGAAGAAGCAGGCTCATAGCGGAGGAGCCTGATGTGGGGCTCGATCCCATAACGCCAGGATCACGCCCTGAGCCGAAGGCAGATGCTTAACCGCTGTGCCACCCAGGCGCCCCTGCAATTTTTTTTTTTTTAAATAGCATTTATCACTTTTCTAAAAACAAAATTCTAGGACACATCTATTCAGTCAAGCTCCCTTCCCCCCTCCCAAACAAAGAGTAAAAGGGAAATGTACGCTAGCCATTCTGCCTGTGTACTCTCAGCCCAGTCCCTTCACTTTCCACAGAGCCTGCTTCAGAACATCACTGCAAGAGGAAAATGTGAAAATGTTCATACAGTGCTTGTCCAGAGAGAAAAGATTAAACAGTCCAGAAGTTATTCTGGGCTTTTGGGTTGGCAGGAGCTTGTGTAGGACCCGGCCTGCCTGTAAGGCAAACTGAATTTCCAGGAGGAAAATGATGCATTAAGAACCGTGGTCACATCACTACACTGACTATCGATTTGTTTGGTAATTATTTCTGCAACATCCAATCCAGGGGCAAAGTGGGAGGGAGAGTGCTCCTGCAGAGAGGGGTCCCCAAAGCCCCTGGCTACAGAAGATGCCTGGCTTCTGCTCTGCCTCCAGATCTGCATGGACAGGAGCATATGAACAGACTTGCTTTTCTCTTTCTTGTTCTTTTTTTTTTTTCTCCCCCCCCCAAACCAAAGGTCAGTTGCCTTTGTCTTCTGCTTCAATACATTCCAAGAGAGAATTCTGTATTCCTTTCAGTAGAAAAGAAGTAAGAGACAAAACAAAAGTGAGCCACATTCAGAAGTTACAGCCTATCTTTAAAAGCAGAAGGTACGAGAAGCAGTATAACACACCACATACACTAAGTAAGGTGGGCCATGGCAGATGGAAGACTGCTTTTAGATGCTTTTAGATTTAGATGCAAAACTGGGTTCTTTTAGGCAAGTTCTCTTTCCAGCTTTCTGTTTAGGAGAGCATGGATTTGTATGTCTGCATACAAATCTAAATATTACAGCAGCTTAGTGTAGTAGATGTGAGGCCCACAGTGCGTACGTGACTAGTACGTGTCGCTTGTTAGTAAAGGACTATGCTACGGACCTCTGCACAAAAGGTTGTTGAATCTGATGCTGGCCATGCCCCTTTCCTGGCCTGGAAAAGGCAGGGTCAGGCCATAGCACAGAGAAACAATACAATGTGCCCTCAATGTTAGTAATTTAAATACAACTTTAGAATTTCTGTAGCATCTTTGCCTCACCTGTGCTCTTATGATTTGCACTTTTAAAAAATGAAATAACTTTGAATGAGGAATATCATCTTAAGTGGAAGGATAAAGCATAAAATGTTTTACAATTATATATGGAGAGGGAGAAGGGGGTAGATAGGACAGGGGTGTCCAGACTTGTCCAAATATAGCTTTTTGGCACTTTTGACTTTAGAACCATGTGAATATTTGACATAATTTTTAAAAAACAAAGTTATGTTAAGAAGTAATTCTTAAAAATCAAAAGTAAAAGTAAATAAATAAAACTTAATGTGATTCTATTCCAATTGGTTTTAATACACAGCAAGTTGAGGTTAAAAGAATCTTAAACTGATTTCAGTAATCCTATTATGGGTGGTAGTGTAAGTCTGGGTGTTCTGAAATAGGCGTGTGTGGTATTGTGGGATAAAGGAAATGAGAAATTACGTTGCTAAACTTGGATTTTTGGCGTGTCAACAAGGAAATACAAATGTAAGATTTATGATTTATAAGAAAAACCTTCAGCTTTTATTTGAGCTAGAAATGTCAGTAGAGGGGCGCCTGGGTGGCACAGAGGTTAAGTATCTGCCTTCAGCTCAGGGCGTGATCCTGGCGTTCTGGGATCGAGCCCCACATCAGGCTCCTCTGCTATGAGCCTGCTTCTTCCTCTCCCACTCCCCCTGCTTGTGTTCCCTCTCTCGCTGGCTGTCTCTATCTCTGTCGAATAAATAAATAAAATCTTAAAAAAAAAAAAGAAAAAAAGAAATGTCAGTAGAAACTTGATACATTTTTTGTCTAAAAATCAAGTTTCCTAGGTCTCTATGCTAAAAGGTCCTAGGAACAATGACTGACTAACCCAGTAAAGATGAGTAACCCTGGCACCCACGGAAAGGACCCAGTGCTGTTTGGAGAAATGGCTGATTCTAGGTCTGGACAGCTTAGCTTGGAACATCTTGATATATCAGAAAGTAACAAAGCCATCAAAGGCTTCTAGGATCATAGCAAAGGACTCAGGAACCAATTGAATAAACTCGCCTGACCAAAGTTGAGACAATTATAGCATTATTAAGGATACTAATAGCAATTAATTGAAACATGCTAAGTATATTTATGAAACATGCTAAGTAATCTGCAAGTTCATCCTAAGGATTAAAAAAAAATAATCACTCAGTAATACCTCATAAGGATGTTAGTACACCAACCCAGTATTTTTGAGCTAGTAAAGAAAGGGAAAGGATCAAGTACTTATTCTGCCTTTTCTATACAGTGGTACCCTGAGTTGCTCAACTAGTTAATGAGGGGATACTTCTGTATGGAACTATTTTAGCTAATACCTGAAAAATAAAGGCTAGAACACCGCCATTTTGCAACCTCTAATAAATTAATAAATTAGGCAAAGATCTTTAGTGTCGGTTAGCATGACAAGAAAAGAGAAAAAATCACACAGTATTAACCTGGTGGAATTTCTTCTCAACATAAATCTGATTAAACTTCTAGGTCCTACCATCACCTTAACAGGAAATAGAGGGCACAGAGAAACGTTATCAATGCCACAGGCACGCAATCAGGAACACACAGATTAGGAGAAAGTTTGCTAGACACAGAGCCAAGTTTCTTATCAAAAATAAAGAAGAAAGAATGACGGAAGGTGCATATGTAGGAGGGGGTGGATTTACAGATGAAAGGATACTTAGGGTGCATCCACCAACCACAATGAATGGGCCTTATTTGAATCTCAGTTCCAACAAACAAACCAATAAACAAACACTGAAAGAGGATTGTGGGAAAAGTGGACATTGACTGGATATTTGCAGATATTACGGAATTGTTAATTTTGTCTGATGTGATGATGATATTGCAGTTATGCTAAAAAAAAAAAAGGCAATTCGTATCTTTTAGAGATCCATCCTGTAGTATTTCCAACTGGAATAGTACAATGTCTTGGATATGCTTCAAAATGCTTTAGAAGTATGGAAAGTGGGTCAGAGTAGGATAAAAAAATCAACTATGTATTGATAACCATTGAAATTTGAAATGCATACAGGGGCTCATTATGCTAGCTCCTTTACTTTTGTGTATGTTTGAAGTATTTTCTATAATGACAAGTTTTTGAAAAGTGACTCACCTCTTTACCTAACAAATTAACTTCTTCCTCTCCCACTCCCCCTGCCTGTGTTCCCTCTCTTGCTGGCTGTCTCTATCTCTGTCAAATAAATAAATAAAATCTTAAAAATAAATAAATAAATAAATAAATAAATAAATAAATAAATAAATAAATAAATTCAATGAAAGCAAAGCTATTATTCTCATTGTCCAAGCTTCAGAATCTGAAGTCATTTTTTTCATTGTTGAAAACTAAGTGCTAAGAGATGTGTTCAAGACATTTTAAGAAAATCAAGGTATGGAGATTTACTTCTGGAAGTAATCTAATGGCTAGGAAGAAAATTGATTGAGAAAGGGAATACTTTCTCACCAAATATGACCACACACTCCAATGTTATTCAATGCTCTCTCTGCCTGGATACCACCTAACACTTTTCTAGGGAGTACCACCCGTGTTCCAAGGAACACCACTTTGAGAAATAATGGTATAATATCATTGGCTTTTAAAATTGGGCAGAATAATTGCATAGAGGCCACTCTTCCATCGCTATGTTCTCTGGTCTTCAGCCTCTTCCTTGAGTATACTCAACTCTTTTTCATTGTGACGTCATTGCACATACTGAATCTTCTCACCACTCTAAGACTCAGTTTCTAAATCTGCAAAATTCGGACAATGGTGGTTCATTGCTCATAGGTTGTTGCAAGGATTAAATGAGGTAACGGTATATCAAAGGGGGGCTCCTGGGTGGCTCAGTCGTTAAGCGTCTGCCTTCGGCTCAGGGCGTGATCCTGGAGTCCTGGGATCGAGCCCCACATCAGGCTCCTCCGCTGGGAGCCTGCTTCTTCCTCTCCCACTCCCCCTGCCTGTGTTTCCTCTCTCGCTGGCTGTCTCTCTCTCTGTTAAATGAATAAATAAAATCTTAAAAAAAATTGTATGTCAAAGGTTTAGCACAAGTGGTGATTATAACATCAAGCATAGTGACATATACATGATAAGTACAACTATTATTATCTGGGACAGCAGTGAAAAAAAGGATTTCTGGTTTATCTATGTTAGTCCAGGGGCATTGGAAGCAGTGTATATCTATGTACTAGAAGAGAAATGGACAATTAACAGTGAAGGTGGGATTCAGATTAGACACAATGTGGGACTTTCAAGGGGTGAGGATTAGTAAACCCTAGTAGTGCATCATTTTTTCCTCCCCTAAAGTCTATATGAAGAAATACAGAATCTTGGAATTTGAATAGTTTAGCCCAAAGTTTAAAGGCACAAGGACAGATGAATTGATCTCATTATCATATTTCCCATTATCTCAGAAATTATTTGAATCATTCACTGTTCATTGGACATCTGGAAATGGGTACAGACTGTCAAGTACCCTGATGTCCCTTGATACTGGTGGATAATAATCAATTTCATTGTACTCAGGGAAGTCATGGGGCACAGAGAGAGTAAGGCTTTTCCCCAAAGTAACACAGTAACATCAGTGGGGTGGGATTTGAACTGCTTCAGGATGAGGGGAGCTATTTCTCTGAGCTGGAGGTGCTGCCTCCTCAGATCACTAGGAGGAAGGATACATAAGAATCTCTTTAGCTCATGCTCTGAGTGCCTGGATTTGCACCTCCTAGAATCACTTCTCCCTGGTCTCCCTTCTTTCTAATGAAAGAACAATACCAGTCAAGCAAAGAAGCATCCTCTAGATGTGGATGGCAAATTGATTTTATCTGAAATGCCAACTTCAGCCAGTTACAGGTAGCTCTTTAAAGAATGTGTTGAGAAGGATTCCAAGGTCTTGTCCCAGCAAGAGTGCCGTGATGGACTAGTGGACTGCTGATGGATGTCGGCCACCAGCAGACCACAGAGGACGGGCAGCAATTGCACGACATATTTGTATTCACTAACCAGCATATTGATAGGTCACAATTTATGAGGTGGACTGTTTGCACCTGGGAAAACAGTAATTCCCTAAGGGAATGAGAACAAGATGGTTATATTTTGATCAACTGATGGAAGAACTGGGGCTTATGTCATGTTGGAGAAGCCAGACCTACGGTCGTAAGTCACATGCGGCACAATTGCTGCCTCTCTCTGTGCTATGCTGGAGGCAAGTATCACTAATCCATCATAGCAGTCTTTCTGGGACAGGACTTCAGAATCTTTCTCAACACATTCTTTAGGTAGCCACTACTGATTGGTTGGTGTCGCATTCCAGATTTGATAAGGTGGAAAGGAGACAGATGTTAGGCAGTGGGGCCCCAGAAGGTGAATTAGACTGTGTACTCCTTCCGGGAAGGGACCGTACCTTGTTTATCATTAAACCCTCCATGCCCGTGATTGTACCTAACCAAGTTGAGGCATCGATGAATGATTATTGAACCAAATAAGGACTTAAGATGCCAACAGCTGATGATTCCAGCAGCAGCACAGCAGCAATAATATCTACCATTTAATGGGCATTTACTATGACCCAGACACCATGCTAAATCCTTTACAGGGAATGTTTGATCTAATCCTCACTACCACCGTAGGAAATGTGCATTAATATCTCCATTTTGCAGATGCGAAAGCTGAGGCAGAGATTTATAACTAGCCCTAGGCCATCCAGCTCAAAAGTGGCGGAGCTGGGCTTCATACCCTAGTTCTGTCCGACTGCAGAGGCTGTGCTCTTAACAATGCCATAATAACTTCCTTTTTAGTAAACTATGTTCCAAACACCATTCTATGCCCCGGACATGCATCCAGTCCTTTAATCCTTACATTTAAACACACGATATTTACTCTCTATAGAATCTTCATATTACTGATATGGAAACAAGCACAGACATATGAAGTTACTCCTCTGTGATCATGTATTTAGGAAAGGGCAGAAGCAGGATTTGAACCCAAGTACCCTGGCTTTGACGCCCAGAATTTATCACCCAAGACTCCCCATTTAGGAGCCTCACCACCATCACTCTATACATGGTTCATTGATATCTGGTAGTTTTTACACAGTTCTACCCGAGAATGCCTGGTATCCCAAGGACCCCCATCCCCCAAGCAAAAACAGAAACTATTTTTCGCAGACTTCTTTGAGCCCTACAGAGTCACCTTGAGTAAGTCACTTGACCATCCCACACCTCACCTTCCTCACCTTTAAAAAGGAGTAAGAGCAGCTACCCCTCCTACCTCTTGCTACAGTTCCAGGGTCAAAAGAGGCAATGTTATGCAAATGACACTTTATCAACATTCTGGGAACTTAGAACGGGAACAGGCTGAGAGATGTTGATTGATCTTGTGGGGGTAGGATCCCAGCTACATCTCCCCTGCAAGTGACTCAGTTCAGACCCCAAATGTCATGACTAAAGATGGTTTTAAATATCCCAGGCTGCTTAAGGGGCCATCTCTCAGTGGCATTTAAGATGACAGTCACCTTCAGGGTGAGCTGTTGGGCCTGAGAGTGATAGCAGAGTGGGGGATTTGGGCTGGAGGGTAGGCAGGAGACAGGCAGAACCTACTCTCTACTTTCCTCCTCCTCCAAGCTCCCAGCACCGACCCCACCTCCTGGCCGCAGCAACCCACTTCAAGAAGCCGGCAAATGCATCTCTAGTTGTCGACCAGAAGGGGTCACTGCAGAGCGAGCAGCGCTCTCAGTCACTCTCCTAAGCGGGCGCACAAATATCCAAATACACACATATTCAAAGCTACTTACGTTTCGGCATCCATACTCTGTTTCTCTAGGGCTCTGTCTTCCTTCTCCTCCCCCATCTTATTCTCTTTGCCTTACTTCTCCCCTTTATCTCCCATGCCCTTCAAAGAATTTCTGAAGTTCACATTGCTACCCAGGTCTCTTGGTCCCTGTCCCTATCAGCATCCGCAAGAAGTGGGGGTTTATTCTGGCTATGGCCCAGACCTGGTGCTAGGTGCTTGGAGGCCTTTAAGAGTTGGCAAGCCTTCCTTCCAGGAATTTGCAACCTGGGGAGTGGGAGTAGTAACTCTTTGGAGATTAAAGGGCACCGAGAGAGAGAGAGAGAGAGAGAGAGAGAGAGAGAGAGAGAGAGAGAGAGATGCTTGGAGGGGTCCTACTACTGTCTCTTTTTCTTAATGAAAAGCCTGGGGGTGAAACTAGAGAAATTCTGCCCAGACCTTGTGCCTCTAAGGGTTTATTTGTGATTCTGAACTCTCACTTTCTGGGATTAGGGTTGAAGTGGGAGTGGGTAGAAGATGGGGAGAGAGACCTGAAAGTAACTATCCCCCTGTAATCCTGATTTCCCCCTCAAATCCCTCTCCCTAAGCGCTTTACTTTTCCAAAAGGGACTCCTCTCCTGAGACAAGCTGTGTTCATTTCTTAACCACTTTTCTGTGGTTGTGGCTGAATTCCCCAGGAGTGGATGCGCTGGGGTGGGGTGGGGGGCACTCTTTCCTTTGGATGGGTTTGGCAGCAAGGACACTGGGCTGGCTGGCTGTGAGGCACAAAAGAAATCTTCCTTACAGCGCCGCAAGCACAGATGTAACGGTGCGCCCTTCTGCGGGCGGGGACCTGGCTTGGCAGATGGCGAAAAGCCGAATTGGTGACGGATTGTCCATCAAATGGCACTTTCTGGGTGGTGGGGAGCTCGTGGCACCCAGGAGCAAAGAGGAATGCAAGGGACCCCCTTTGCTGGCCTAGGCAGTCCCTCCCAGAAGTGAGGGGGTCAGGTTGGCTTGGGCGGGTAGGTTAAGTTTTTTGTTTTGTTTTGTTTTTACTCCCCACCCCCATAGAAAATCCTCTAGGAGACTTGCGAAGGGGGCTAAGAAGGGAGGTGGCGGGGCCCAGAGGGCACAAAAAAGAGATGGGGGAAGGGGGGAAGGCCTGCTATGGCTGGGGCGGTGAGCAGGCTGGGAAAGGATCTCCTGCCTGGTTCAGTTCGGGGTGCCGGGATTGCTTCTTTGAGGGGTCAGCGCTGCAACTCTGTCGCCACGGGGCCCTGGTGACAGGCACACGCCCCGCCCTTTCTCCTCCCAAGACCTGCGGGCTTTTGTTATGCAGATGGCGGCAGGAGGCTGTGCCGGAGGAGGAGGGAGTTGGTGGGGAGGAGGAGAGACGGAGAGGGGGGAGAAAGTGCAGCTCGCGCGACCAGCCTCCTCTTCCAACGTCACATTGTGCGAGAGACAAAACCCGGGCGCGCCTGAGCTCACACGCGCACGCACACACAGACGACCCCGTCGCCTCTTCTCTCCTGGCGCTGCCGAGAAAGCCAGCCCTCCCTTCCCTTCCTGGGGCGCAGAGGCTTAGCAAGCTCAGACCTCAGCCCAGAGACAACACAGAAGGCGAAGAAAGGCGGTGGATCAGCCTTCTTTCTCCCCTGCCTGCCCGGGCTGAGGCTCCCCATCCCCCGCCCTGAACCCCCGATCTCTCCCACCCCACCCCTCTGGGTTTCACACGGACTGAGCCCAGAGCCGGGTGTGCCCCCATTTGGAATCCACGTTTCAGCACTTCGGACAGCGCCCGGGCGCCCCGGGCCCCTTTGGGTTGGCTATGGCGAGCGTTCAGCAAGGCGAGAAGCAGCTTTTTGAGAAGTTCTGGCGAGGAACCTTTAAAGCTGTGGCCACCCCGCGTCCCGAGAGCATCATTGTCGCCAGTATCACGGCCCGGAAGCCGCTGCCAAGGTAATGACCTCCTTCTTAGCAAGGGAGACCCTGATGGTCCTTCTTTCCTGGCCTGTGTGCCCCAGAGCCCTAAGGGTTGGATGCAGGCAGCTGGGCCAGGGCGCCTGTCTTTTCCCGTCACTATTCAGTGTCTCCCGCTGGAACATGGGAACTAATTGCCTGTGTGAGGTGGAAGCTGGCAAGAAGGGACAGGGAGTCTTTAGGGGGAGCAACACTCAGTGGTCTGCTGACCTGGCAGCTGCTATTTGAGAGGTTTTGCTTTCTTGGGGTGGGCGCTGTAGGTGAGATAGGACTTGACTAAGAAACTTTTCTTGGTATCAGAGCTCAGACGACAGGGGGGCAAAGGAATGGTGGATTTGGGGTGGTTGGCGGTGTTGTACTAGAAGAGAAGATGAGGGTTGAACCAGCTCAAGCAGTGTTCAGAGGTAACGGCACATTTCTATACTCAGCTCAGAAACTAGCGAGCTCTGAACATTTTGACAAAAGCCCATATGCTGTTCCCTCAAATATACCCTAAACAGCACCCTCCTCCACGCCTTTCTGGCTGCCACGGCTGCTGAATTCTCTCTTCTTTAGCATCCAAACCCAGTACTCTGAGCTCAAGAGTCAGGGAGGAGCCTTCCAAGATCGTGAAGATGATCTTGGAAGAGTTTTATTTGGTTTTTCAAAAAGGATCTGATTGCTTTGAACTCAAGGTTGAAAACAGACCTGTAGATGGAGAAAATAGTGTGATGGGGAAGAATAAGGGAAGAAGAGAAAGAAAGGCAGAAAGGAGGAGTAGAGGAGGTGGGGTGAAATGGAAAGGAGGCTGGGGAGAACATTCCAAGACAGAGAAAACCCAATTCTTTTCATAAAGCATTCAATTTAGAGGAGTTTGAGAATGAAAGAAAGAGGGCTGTGCCCTCTGTCAGGGAAAATCAAGGCAGTATGAAAACTCATCTTTTGCTTGTGTTGGATGAGTGGCTTGGTTGGAGAAAAAGAAAGAAGTGGACCAGGAGAGACCACTTGGAGGATTTATTAATCCTGGCAGGCTCCATTAGAGAGTAGATTGAAAACATGTCTATGAAAGTGATTCAGACAGAACGCCTGTTCTGGAACCACAGGATCTGAACTTTCCAGTGGGTGTGGGGTGGGTGACGGGGAATCCTATCTAAAGAATCAAACTCAGGCTGGAGAACTTTTCAGAGTCTGATAGAAGCCTAGCTCATACAGGTCTTTAGAGAAGTGGGTACCCCATTTTGGGAATGGGTTTACTCAAAGCAGGATGTGGTAGGTTTCAAGCAGCCAGCAGCAGCCAGTATTTGCAGATGGGAGGGAGGGGACACCTTGTGACACAGGCTGGAGAAGGGAAATAACACCAAATGCCATCCAAAACTGGTGTTTCTCCGCTTGGAAAAAGGTTCTTTGTAGAGAGTTTTGACATCAGCAGTTTTATCTTCCTGGGTTCCAGCCATCCATTCTGCCTTTGGAGTGAACCTACTGTTGGCAGATCAGGTGCCGTGTGGGCCAAAGAATATGCCCTTGTAGAAGAAACTAACGACAATTTCATTGAAAACTACAAGTGTGACATTTGGTCCAGAGTCTGCCATATATTTCAGGGATGCAGGAAGAGGAGGGTAGATCCCTGGTGGTATTTGAATACAGAAAGTGCCTTAAGTCCATCTGACTTGGTACCTTCACCCTTTGCCTGTCTGTTACTAGCATGCCCTTTTCTTGGTCATATTCTCAATCATATGGATTGCCTGAAGTCCTAACCCTCATGCTTTCTGTAGCATGGTACAAATCCCAACATAATGCATCTGAGACTCTTAACAATAGCCAACCTTCCTCCCCCAGGTGTCATTTCCCTCTAGGTGTCTTTTAACGTCCTGGGTCTCCTTATCCCTGGAAACCCCTCCTGGGGTGAAAGTCTGAGTCATAAACCCCTAATTTATGTCATGTTGGAAGAATCTTCTTTGATACTTCTGTAACAGGTGTGGCCTCTCTGTAGAATAGATTCCAGTTTTATAGCTGTTACTCCTGGTTTGGAGTAGGAAGTGAGTGGGGAGCATTTGTATTCAAGTCTTCAGGGAAGGCTGGTTTTGAGTCATCTTTCAACAGAGAGTCTGTAAAACCCAAATCATCCCCATCCTCATCCAAGCCAGCCACATCCAGTGAGGTCAGTTTCTGAATCCTTTCTAATGTTGTGTGCTTACTTAACAGTGAAAGTACCGTGTTTCCAAAGCTGAGTTCTCAGGAAAGAAAGGCACAGAGACACTGGCATAGCATCAGCTAAGCCCCAGTGGCTTCCTCTAGAGGCAGTCTAGGGACTTGGTCTCATCAGAAATGTCATTTAGTTCCATGAGTCAAGACCAGCACACAGTCAGCAGATCTGTAGGGAGATGGGGAGGGGTTGGATGAAACACCAGCCAGTTCTGTTGGTTATACACTTAATACATGTTTATAGATGAGGGCTACCCCTCCTCTGAATGAACTTCCCCAGGATATTTTAAGTCTATCTCCGAAGATAATTTAGTTCCAGGATAGAAGCTTACATTCAATTGGTTGATTTCATCGCACTATGCATATATCATACAATCACACTCCAAGCAAAACCTCCCCTCGTCCTCCCCGCCTGCCTTCCTCTTCCCCTCCATGAGGCATACTTGATGAGGCAATAGCTTTATGTGTATCAAATTGCAAGCAGATGTCTGACTCAAATGTCAGAACGGTATAGCAGAGTGGGAGGCAGTATATCATAGTGGTTAAGAGCTCAGATTTGAGTTTCAGACAAACCTGGATTCTTGTTCCAGCTCTACCATTTAGCTGAGTGCCTAGACAAGAAGCTTTACCTTGCTGAGCCTGTTTTGTCAGCTTGAAATAGAAATAATAATAGTAGCCATCTCAGACATTGAATTATGAGGACTGAGTCAGGTAAAACACTTCCCACAGTGTGTGGTCCAGAGTGATTGCTTAATAGACATCGCTTCTAAAACAAGCAGCTCAGTTTATAGTGGCCAAAGGAAATCAACATTTCCTTCCAGTATTGTGCTCTTCATGCCTACCCATTTCTCCCCCAAATGATGCGGGCAGTGAACATTGTGGGATTTCAGCTGCTGACAGGCCATGCGTTGAGATGGAATTAACACACAGGAGGTGTGGTGGGTGTGATCCCATAATTCTCTTCCCTGAGGGAAGGTTAGCTGCTTTCTGATATGACCTTTTTAGTTAAGGGTTGGAGGGCTGGTGAAGAATTATCTAGATTCAGAATGGATTGGTATAACATCCTCACAGAGTGTTCTTTTCATTTGTGTAGAGATGACCAGGTACTGCCAGTCTAAAGAAGAGTCAAACTCCTTGAAAATTAGTTTGAATCCCTAGTTCCATCAAACCTAGAGTGACTGTATAATTTATCATTCATATCAAGAGTGACAGGTTTGCTGTGAGTAGTTATTCCAGGATGGAAGATGTAACGGGGACTATCCTGGGCCACCCGGGATATAGGGTGGCCATAGTGAAGCCTCACCCTATATGAGCTGAAAGACAGCACGAATCAATAAGATAGTTGGAGAGTAAGAGACCCCTCTTTTGTCCCCACCGAGAAGTACAGTCATTTTCCTGGCATTAGTTAATTCTCTTTTTTAATTGTTTGGTCCAGAAAAGTTTGTACCTAAAAAGTTAATGCTCAAAGTGGAAAACTTAAGTGTCTGAGTCCAGACCCAACTGTAATAATCATGTCACCGGAATAGTAGCTGAGGACCTAATGAACATGTAAAAACCATTTGAAATTAGCATAGCAATTGTTTGTGGATGCAGGAGTGTTTGTAAAGGGCTAGAAAGGCGGCCCTCTTAAATAGAATAAGCAGTTCCCTTTACAATTCTTTTGGCAAGCTATTAATTTTCTTCGAAAATCCTCTCTATGCAGAATAGTCCAGAAGCAGACTTCAGCTCAGGTCTGTCCAAAGGATCATAAATTCCAAACTATTGGAGATTTTACTGCATAAAGGGAAAGATGGCCAAATTGTAAGGCAGGAAAAATGCCTTTGAACCATTTAATTCCAGACTCCCCTTTGTGCCAAGAGATCAGTTAGCACATTTGTGCTGACTCTGTCCTCAGGAGCAGAGTGAGGGGCAGCTGGGAGGTGATTTCCTGACAGCCTGTGGTTAAAAACCAAGGTACTGAGGGGCATGGAGAATGCTTGCCCTGGCGATGAATGATCGTTTTTCTCTGGAAAGGGAGTGTTATTGTCTGGGTCAAACCTTTCTCCTTCTGAAAGGTGAAATTTGCTGAATGGTGTACAGGAATCAGTGGGGGGCACTATTTCTGACACGGCTGTTTTCACTTGGCAACTGTGCTGTCTTAGAGACTCGGGCTGCAGTAGACGTTGAATGAAAGTTGGATGCATTAATTGAATGAGTACACGCGGTCCAAATCCAGTGGCAGATTCGCTGTCTCCCAGGCCACCCCCATTCCTGACAAGCTGGGGATTCTTGATCAACACCGCCTAAGAGACACGCAGTCTGCAGATAGATTTAACTTGCGCTAGTGTCAGAACGAAGCTCTTGGGATATAGACGTCCGTCTGGCTGGGCGAGTAGACATGTCGGCTGGTGTGGGTACAGGAGGTTGGATGAAGTGCCACCAGGAAGTGCTTTCCAGGCTCGTGTGAGCCTCCGTGAACTCCCCCCCCCCCCCCCCCGCTCCAGGCCACCAGAAAAAAATGGGAGGGGGAGGAACACCCCTAAAAGCCTAACTCCTGTGATGAGAAAAGAAGCCTGGGTCACACGCCTCCTGCTTTCGTGAGCACCTCAGGCATGTTGCCGGGGCACAATAATTTTTAAAACTACCCTTTCTTCCAGAGTGGCTGGATTTACCTTCCTATGAGGTGGAAGGGCTTGCAGGGGCTTAACAGAACCAGAGTTTCTAAATTGCTCATTACTAAGACTTTCTCTGAGGTGTGAGAGAACACTTCTGAGGGGGAGAAAGTGGAATGCTGAAGAACTTAGGCTCTGAAGTCAGATCTGCTGAGGCTGAAACCTCGCTGTGCTACTTTCCTACTTTTGGACTCTACAAATCACTTCGCCCTCTCTGTGCCTCAGCTTGCCCACTTGTGGGAGACTGAGCTCACGGGGTTGTAGTGAGGAATAGATGAGGTAATTCATATGAAGAACATGGCACAGTGCCTGGAACAGACCAAGAGCTCCATCAACAGTGCTCTTGTTACCATGACTTGAGTTACCTAATGAGATGTCGGGAGAGAGTGCCACACCCTCCGCACCTAGGCTGAGTGGGTTCCTTGGTGGTGATGGTCAGGGTTCCTTGGCCTCGCCACCCGACCACCCCAGTGCTCTGTGTTCATTTTTGAATGTGGTTTTGGCATTCCCTAAAGAGCCACTGGAGATGTGTAGAGCTGTTCAAAAAAGTCTGACAGACCTGATGGCAAGCTAATCAAAACCCATGTTTCCTTTTACTATTTGCAGATGCTACGTGACTTTTGGCAAGAACTTGACCTTCTCGATCTTGGTTTCCTCATCCATAAAATGGGGCTAATAATAGCAGCCCCCTCCAAGAGCTGTTGAGAATACTGAATGGGCTCATTTATGGAAAGTGCTGTTTGGCACAGAGGAAGGGGCTCCATCAATGTTAGCTCTTACTATTAATAATAAATTATAGTTTTTATTATTACTACATGCCAGGCCCATCAAGGAGGAAAAGATGAATGAAATGCGTTCTTTCCCTGGGAGGGCCTCAGAGTTTAGTGGCAAAGGTGGACACAGGCACGAGTCGGAACGACATGAGGCAGACTGTCCTAAGTACTGTAATATGGGGAGGAACAAAGAAAAGGGGATGTGGAAAACCAGAGGAGGGAGGCATCCTCCATGAGGCGTGGAGTCCCTTGCTCATAGCCACACAGTTATCCTTAGTGGTCTCATCTGTGAAATGGGAATGATTCTTGTATTTTATCAATTTTACCTGCAAATGCAAAGAATGATCAGAATGAATAAGGTCTTTGTTGCCAGTAGAGTCTCAAAAGAGATCTTTTTTTTTTTTTCCTCCCCAGAAGAAAAAACAACTTAAACTTTCTGGAGGGAATGTCATCTGCAGGGGGGCTCAGAGTAAGTGCTAATAAAGGGGGATTGTGGAAAGGAACTGCCCTTATTGTGTAAAATTTCCAACTCCTCTGTTATTGGCTCAAGGGTGTAGACTCTGGTGTGGACCATTAGGTTTCTCATCCTTCATGGTCTGGCTCTGGCTAAAACAAAATCCTGTCTGCATTCCTTGAGCAGCCACCAATGGTGGGGGGGATTGGAGCGAGCCCACACGTGTCAAAGAGAAAGTAAGCCACAGGGAATGAATCACAAAAGGGAAGAAGCCACATGTGGCTAAAAAAATAAAATCATGCTTTCATTCATTGAACAATTTTATTGAGCTCCTATTTGATATAGCAGTGAACAGTACCAAGCCCCTGATCTCATGCAGGAGAAAGGTGATAAATGAAGAAACAAGGTAATAAATGAAGAAATCCTAGAAGGTCAGGTTACAATAAGCTCTCTAAAGAAGAATAAAGCAGGGGAAAGGGATAGAGGGTGAGGATGGGGGCTGCTTTATTGAATGGAGTCGTCAGGGACCTGGATGAAAGGAGGGAGCAAGCCATGAGGATAACCGAGGGGAAAGGGCTTTTGAGACAGAGGGAACAGCAAGTGCAAAGGCCCTGAGGCGGAAGCAGGCTTGGTGGTTTTAAAGATAACAAGGAAGTCAGTGTGGCTGGAGCAGAGTGAGTGAGGGGACGACTAACAGGGGATGACTCCCTAGATAGAGTAGAGGCAGGAAATATTTCAAGCAATTAACATAGTAAGCCAGTTAAGGACTTCCCAGGTCCTTGGCTCCTAGTCTGGGAGCAGGGAGGGGGTCAGAGGGGGGCTCCTGCCCTCTCAGTCAGGGTCCTAGGTCTGATCTGCTTCTATTGGCTCCTCTCCCTGTCTCAAATGCTGCCAGGATGATTTTGAATAGCGGTGTTAGAAGCTTAGCTGGGCCCCTGCATGTGTTATGGACAAGCATGAAATTTACAATCTCTCTGATTGTGATCAATCAGATTAGGAAATTGAAAAACACACTGTTTAGACTTCCAAATAGCAATGGCAAATCTTGTTCCCATGACGGAGAGGGTTTGGTCTATCTCTCATATCTATCCATGCAGATCTAGACTATTCTTCTCACCCAGCCGCCCCCCCCTTCACAGTGCACCTTTGAAGCTACAGTCTGCTTACTCTTCATGCCTCTCTCTCTCTCTCTCTCTCTCTCTCTCTCTCTCTCTCTCTCGCACTCTCACTCTCTCTCTCCCTCTCCCTCCCTCCCCCATCTTCATTGGAGATTTTGCTGAGGGAGCTCCCATATGCCACAGCCTGTGTGCGGAGCTCCGTGAAATAAAACACGAATTAAGATGTCATAGAGACAAAGCCAAACCAAATACAGAACAATGCTGAACCCTAAAACAGTCATTAAGTAATTCACGTCTACATGTGTCTGTTCAAAACAAATATTAAGATCCTCTGGACGCAAATGTTTCTCATCAGGAGAATCCCCTCGTTGCCGGATTCCCTGGGCTTACATCCCGCTGACAGCTTCGCTGAGCAGAAGCAGCAGTGGATCACTGTTCTCTGGCTTCGTTAAAAGTTAAGCTTACGCAAGTGAGCTGGAATTTTATAAGACAGTTGCCACTTCTTTGGGGAGAGAGATGCCATCTGGGCCTGAAGCGTGTGTCTTCATGGTGTGTGTGCACACTCACGGTGCCAAGGGGACGCTGAGCTCCTTCTGTCATTATGTGCCCAGCCCTGTGCTAGTAGCAAGCATGTTTTATCCGTTGCCTAATTCCATTTCCACAATAACTCTGGGAGAGAGGTATTTAAAAGACTGTTTTATAGACAAGAAACCGAGGCTCAGAGGGTGGAAGTGACCTGCTCAAGGACACCTGGCTGGTAAGAGAATTGGGATAAGAAGCCAGAGCTCTTGACTGATATGTGTCAAGTCTCGTACACTTTGCAGGGAAGGAACGACTGAGACCAGGGAGATGGTGAGGTGTGTCTTGTCCAAGGCCAAATAGTTCATAAGAGGTGGAAACTAGCATCCAAACTCGAGTCTGCCTGATGGCAACTACAAGTCTTCTACCTGCTATATCTCCTGTCACTGTGGTTTGGCTTTTAAGGTTGTGGGTGTTTTTGTCTCATTTTGCTTGTCTTGATTTATGTCCCGTCAGCTTAAGCAATGGCTATTGTTATAATCCCAACTCACACCATACTCTGTAACACTGCCTTTCTCTGTCCTTCCCCTCCTTGCCCATTCTCCACATCGAGCCAGAAGAACCTCTTCGAAAGGCAAATCAGCCCATACACACCCCCTCCACCCATCTAAGCCCTCCATCTCTGTCCTTTGGTTTGCAGAATACAGAGCTGACCCCCTGAAAAGGCCTAAAGACTCTCGGTCCAGAGTGTCTGTTTAGCCACCTCCCCAAGATTGTTTCTGAAATGCTCCTCACTCCCTCTGTCCGGCCACACCCCTCTCCTTTGAGTCATTCAAATTTTCCATGCCCTTTCTGCCACCGGGCCTTTGCACATGATGCCAGGAAAGCTCTCCCTCTCCCCTGGTGCCTAATTTATACCTACTGCACTCTCAGAGCTCAGCTCAAATGTCATTTCCTCAGGGATTCCTTCCACAATGCTGCAGACTAAGTCACACCTTGAATTACAGACTTTCTATCATGGCAGGTACCTCTCTTGGCTCTCAACACACTTGTGATTTTGTATTGATTTGTGAGACCTGTATTAAAGTGTACCTCTCCTAAGAGACTGAAAGCATCATGGGGACGGGGACTATGTCTGTATGCTCCTTGGTGTATCTCTTTCACCTGATATACAGCAAGGGGCCAAACAGGTGTTGGTTGAATGCATGAATTGTAACACTTTCTCCTCATCAAGTCGCTGGCACACCTAATAGTCTGAAGCATATGGAAACGCCACTATTAAAAAAACAGCAGTGTTAATTCCTTTAATTTTCAAGAGAAACATTTGAACTGCTGGGGGCATGGGGGTGGGAAGGGGGGACCACGTCTGTCTCATTCCTTGCTGTATCTCAGCACCTAGGACAGTGGACCGTGGTTGGGGATCTTTACATGTTTGTTGAATGAATAAATAATGAAGTCATGCAGGAATATGCACATGGTACTGATGAGGAAACGTGGAGACTTACACAGGTACAGCATCAGAATTGTAGAGCTAAAGGGATTTTTGAGATCATCCAATCTCTTTGTACATGGGGAGGTCTGAGGGGTATGTTTTACAGTACGTGAAATGATGTATTGGAACCACAGTGTTCATGTATGATTCATAAATACACATAAATGGGGGTTTCATTCTCAAAATTTCTTAGATATAAGTTCGAAAGATCTTTAGGACTCCCTGCTCCAGTTCAGATCCCCATTTTGCAGATGGGGAGGCTGAGACCCACAAAGGGGGAGGGGTTGCCCAATGTTCATAGCCTGAGTCAGCCTGGGTTCGGTGAAGTGGTGTTCGTCCAATGTCATGTTTGTGTTTGAACTTCCCTGCTGTGATCAGGTGGCCAGATGCTGCCCTCTCTTGCCACCCTACCCTCTGTGGGGAGATATGGCATCCTGCCCCCATAAAGACCTCCTGTGGCCTATGCTGCCCGAAGCCTGGTCTGGGGATCCTAATGAGAGGTCTGCCTGCATCCAGCCTGTGCCTAGCAGAGCAGGTGAGCAGCTCTGGCTGTTTCTTGGATCATGTTCCAGAGCTTCCAGCTGATAAGGAGGCTTTTGTTTGGCGGCCTCCCTTCCACAGGCAGGTGGCAGGTGATTCTGGGGCTCAGCCCCCTCCCATAGGGGTAGGTGTCTGGTCAGTGGTGCAGGATGGACACAGGGCCACTGTTTACCATGTGGATAGTTGTTTCCGGCAGGAACCCATCATTGTTACAACACCTTCCATTGGTCAGCCCCTTACAAACCAGCATCACCTTGCTGTGGCATTTAGCTTGCAGTCAGGATGGGAGGGTCAGAGGGGACCTTTGAGGAACTCACATTCAGCCTTTCGTTATAGATGGGGAGACTGAGGCACAGAAGGAGCAAAGGGCACTCCATGGAGCATTAGAAGGTTAATGCCAGAGTGATAACTGAAATGTGGGCCCACTTGACACCTAGTCCTAAGATACCACACCACGCAGAGTTCCTCGGGGAAGAAGGCAGAAAAACGAATTTATTCCCATTTTACAAATAGAACGAGTGAGGCTCAGAGGTGTGAAATCACTTAAAGTCACATCATGAAATCATGCTACATCCTAATCTTTGTTTTCTCATTTGGTCCTCACAAGAGTAAGTGCCCATTGTATGTCCATCTTGCAGATGAAGAAACTGAGGCTTAAGGTCTTAAGATCCAGAATAAACCCCGGGTCTCTTGACCCCCTCCCACTGTGGGACAACATCTCTGACCCCAAGAGCTTGTGCACCCAGCATGGACCCAAATTCATTCTTATCAGAAACAAAGAGTCATGATTGCCAGGATTCCTTTTTTAATTTGTCCAAAGGAATTTTACATCTCCCTTCTGATTGTTCATTCATACCTTCATCCAATACAGAACTTCTATCGGCAAAGCATAATAATGAATACAATTTTCTCTGTCAAGTTGTTTACATTTTAGTAGGGGAGACATGTCTGTAACCAGCAATTAGCAGGGAAGGAAGGAGTTAATATCATCAAAAAGTGAATCAAAGTCTGAGCAGAGAGGGTGCCCTGGTGGCTCAGTTGGTTAAACGTCTGCCTTTGGCTCAGGTCATGATCCCAGGGTCCTAGGATTGAGCCCCATGTCAGCTCTCTGCTCAGCAGAGAGTCTGCTTCTCCCTCTCCCTCTGCTGCTCCCCCTACTTGTGCTCTCCATCTCTCTGTCAACTAAATAAATAAAATCTTTAAAAAAGAAAAAGTTTGAGCAGATAAAGTGACTTGCCCAAGGTCATACAAGTTAGTTGTGATGCCATGCAATTTTAGATCCCTCCTATTCATAAACCAAGCTCTATGCTAGGCAGTTTGTAGATACTATTCACTATATCCTCACCCCAACCCTATGCAGGAGACACCATTGTCCCTATTTTGAAGGTGTTTGAAGTGAGGCTCTAAGGTTTTAAGCAACTCAGCCAAGGTTCTCACCTTGTAAGGGTCAGAGTTAGGATCACAGCCTAGATGTGCTGCTCCAGACTTTTCTTTTACCCAACACTTTCTTCCCCAGGCATGATACAAAGCACAAAATGTCACTGGTGAGGCCTAGCTATTCTCCTACTTTTAAATTTCTGGATGATCACTCTAGTGGAGGCTCACCCCAAGACTGGGCTCAGGCAGAGGGAAAAGGGACTGCCCAGCAGGGAGGCTGACCTCATGGGGCTCAGGGCCTGGAGGGGCTTGCCCTGTGGTATTGATGGTCTCCTCCCACACTGGGCTATTACTCAGAAGGAGAATCAGCCAGCAGGAAGTGCCTTTCATGCTAGAAGTGCTCTTCCCAGCAAGAGGATTATCGAACCATCCATGAAGAGGGATAACCCTTCAAGACAAGGAGACAAGAGATATTGGTAGTTAACCATATGTTTTCTTGACCAGAGCTAAACTCAGAGATGGCAGTGCAGAGGACCACAGGCTGAATCACTGGTGTTGAGGAAGAGGGTGGGATAATAGATATTTGGTAAGCACCAGGATTTCATACTTCTTTGCACTAACTTGGGGAGTGATTAAAAACAGCCTTATAATTAAGTGAGAACACAGAGGTTCTCTCCAGAGAGGTTATTTTACTTGTCCAAGTTTGCCCAGCTTGGCAGAGCTCGGACCATTGGCCATCAGTTCACGCATATTACCATGGAGACATCCATCATTCCTGCCCCACCCCACCTTTCTGGTCTTGTGGATCCCCCCCCCCCCCCACTCTGTCTACCTTCTCCCTAGCCTGGAAGCAATCTCTTTCTACTCTGGAGAAATCTTTCTTTCTTTGTGTCTCTTCAAGACTCCCTCCTAAGTCTATAAATCCCCTTCCCCTGCAGGCTTTGACTTTTCCAAAAAGAAAAAGCTGAAAACACCCATATTCTTCCTGTTTTCAGCCCTGACACATGCCTGCCCTGAGGCAAAGAGGGTAGAACCCATGATCTGCTTAAATGTTATATATAAAAAAAAAAAACAGCAAAAAACAAAAATCAAAAAGGGAAAATGCAGGGAGGCAAAAACACATAGGTCAGTATCTCAAACTATTATCTCATTTCACCTCTCCTTAAACCCCGTAAGCTTTTGAGCTGGTACTGTTAGTATGTCCAATTAACAAGTGAGGAAGCTGAAGTTCAGGAGGATTATGTGACTTCTCCAAGGTAACACAGCCAGAAAGTAGATCCAGAATTCAAAGTCCAGCTTGTAAAGCTCCAGTAGTCAAGATTTTAACCACCATGTCCCACTACTCACTGCCTGTGAGGAAAAAAATATATATATCAAGATTGTCCAGGGATGAGGAGTGACTTCCCCAAGATCATTCAGCAGAATGGGAGCCCAGCTGGCTGATCACAGGCGCATCAATGTGTACCTACATTTAGTGGGCGTCCCCTGCATGCGTCTGACCTATGCTCATGCTCTTCAGTCTCTAAAGAGAATATACTCAACTGAACCCTAGAATAAAGTTTCAGAGAGGAAAGGGACATTCCATGGAGTGTCAGCCTAACTATAGACCTATGCACCTGAGTGGGTAAGGACGGGATGGTTGAAAAGTTCCATAGAAAGCGTCAACAGCTTCAACCAATTGGTAGTAGTTGCCTGAAGCACTGTGTTGAGATGGCTTCTTAGTAGCAAAGAGTGTTTTGATCGATTAGTGATGTCTGTCATTGGCGCAGGAAAGGGAGGTGGCAGTGTGCATGCTATATATTTATCCTTCCCAGAATGGGAATGCTACAGCTCTGGGAAGGAGCCGGTCAAGTATCAACCGTTGAACACTTACTATGGTGTTGGTGCCATGCTTTTTGCATTCTATGTTCCAATTACTGTTGATCACAGGGCACCCTCCCTCTCCCATTTTACAAATGAGAACACAGAACCTCAGAAAGGTGAAGTCAGTTTCCCAAGGCTAAAGAAGCTAGTCAGTGGCTAACCAGCTCTGATAACTACTGGTAAATACATAAGCCATTAGGTTGATGAATAGAATATCAACAGATGGGCAATCCCAGAACATGTTAATTAGTGTGGAAATGTATATATTTGACCAGAGGGCTTTGTCTTGTTTATCTGCATACACTTGGCAACTAGCACAGGGTGCAGGACGCAGCCGAAACCCATTGCATATTTACTTGGAACTAGGAACAGTGCCTGTGCTGGATGCCCTAAGAGGGACGGTTCAGAGAAGAAAGAGATTTCGCTGTGCATCTGATGACAGGGAAGACAGGCTCAAGGGCCAGCCTGCCCACTGCTGATTCCCAAGATGCCAAGCTAAGCGGACACATTTCATGATCTCTTCAGGCAAGTCAGGGAGCTGAAGCAGGACGAGAAGGAGGAAACGGGTGTCCTGCACCAAAGGAGCTATTTCTGGCTTTGTGTTCCACGGCAGGAGGCTGGGAGGCTGCAAGAGCCAGATCTGCTGCTGGGGCTTACTCAGAGTCAGGACAATGCCAGCTGCTTCTTGCCCGGAGCACCCGACTGCCATGCAGGTGGGGGAAGGTGGTGGGAAGGGGTGTCCTGGTGGAGCCCAGTCCTCTCCCGCCACATCTTTTCCCAGCTGTGTCCAGCCCCTGTGAAGTTTAGGGGTGATTTATCTGCAGAGTTGGCGTGTTTCAAATTACGAAAGCATTGTGAGATGGGTAGAATGATTTTCTTTTTCTGTTTCACAGATGAGAAAACTAAGACTAATCGAGTTATTTATAATAATAGCAGCCACAACTACAACAGTATAAGTCAGACATTATGCTAAAGCATTTCATATGTGCTAACTCACGGAAGCTTCATGATGCCCTATGAGACAGGGAATATTCATGTCCCTGTTTTGCAGATGAGGAAACTTGAGGTTTAGAGAGGTCAAAAGTTCATTAGACCCAGTCCCATCTGGTTCCAGTCCTGTCTGATCCTAGTCCCATCAGATCCAGTCCCATCTGATTTCAGAGCCTGTGCCCTCAGCCTCCATGCTATACTGCCCGCCTCTGGACCAACTCACTTATTATTTAATAATTTTCATTCGTATAGTGTTTTATGTTTTCCAAATATTTTATGGATATTTGTGCTTTTGAGCTGTGCTCTCACCTATAAGGTAGGTGGAGGAGATATTCTTTTTGCTTCCCATTCTCTGACATATCAGAGATGGTGCCTAGGGTTGGAAAGGTGCTTCTGCTCTGCTCTGTGCTTTGTACAGGACATATGGCATATATGATACTTCAGATAGTACAGCAAAGTAAGTCCTGCGCTGTACTGTATTTCCCTTCCCCAAGCCTCAGTTTTATCATCTCTAAAATGGGGCAATGACTTTCTTCCAAGGTTACTGTGAGTATTGGTGATGATAACCTGAAAGAGCCTAACATACCTGGCACATCAAAGAAGAACCCAGTTCTCCATGGAGTCTACCATTTTATAGGTGTGAGCAAATACTTCCCTTGCTGCTTCTCTTTAAGGACAGGGATGAACAATTACCAGGTGACTGGCTGGAGTTAGCCTGGTCATCTGTAACTGAGAAGTCGCACCAAGTTTATTCTTAGCATCCTCTTCTCTGTCCTGTACAACTGGTCATTGGAAAGAAAGGGACTCAGACCCAGGAGCCGTGAAATCTCCACTCTATTTAACCCTGGTGGACCCTGCATTTCCGGTGATGGGTGCTCTACTCAAGACCGTGGTGGTGTTGGTTTCCACTTGGGCAAAGCCAGACCAGAGCTTTAGCCAGCATTGGGTTAAACTGTTTCTAGGTGCAAAAGGCATCTCTGAAAAAGTAGAGGCAAAAAGAACACAGAAAATGTATTTACCATTGGAACATAGATTTTGTGATTACAAGTCGTCTAGCTGTGCACAGCCCTATCCTTGAGCTGTAATTATACTTGTTCTGAGTTTTCTCAAGAAACAGCTAGAGATGGAGGCATTTCGCCAGAGCCTAACCTAAGCGAAAGCTTAGCACTGTCTGTAGTCATGGGATTGACCATTGGAACCTAGGAGGCAGTGCCACTGGAGAGATGGGGACTTCCTTCCACACACACCCCTTCCTTCTTATGAATCCCTCAGACCACCGTAGTCAATTCCTAGCACTCCTTTCTCCAAGGAACATATTCTCTGACCAGAAGAGAATGTCTACTGGCTGATGCCATTTGGACTCAAATAAGCAGAATCGATGTCACCTTGGATGTTTCAAGGTCATTAAATGAGAAAAGCGTAGTCAGGGTAGGCAAGAATGACAGCTAAACCCCGGGATCTCAGTGGCTTAATATGATCCAGTCATGTCCTGCTCCTGTCTTAGTCCTCTGTGGGTTGAAGAAGGGCTTTGCTTCATGTAGCTCTACAGGGACCTACCTTCATGACATGGTTTCAGGGTCATAAGGCATGATCCGGGTGAAAGATGAAGAGAATGAACCAAGGTGGAGAAGTCCCACTTGCTCTTAACTGCTTTGACCTGGAAGTGACCCCACACTTTTATTTACATTCCATTGCTGGAAGCTAGTCACAAGATCCCATCTAGGTGCAAGAGAACTGGGAAGTATAATCTAGTAGTGTCTGGATAGAAAGGGGTGGGAGTTTGGTGCCATCCTCTCCCCTGTATTGGGATTGCCTATCATTCCCAGAATCACATACTAGTGTGAGCATCTGAGGACTGTCTGATAAGTTTTTTTTTCTCCATAGGAGAGGAAGAGGGAAGGAAAAAAAAGAAGTTACCATTCGTTGAGTATTTACTTTGGTCCAGGCACTATGCCAAACTCTTCATATGCATTGGTGTGCTTAATGTATTAACTCTGTCAAGTATAGATTTTTGCTCCCATTTTATAGACAAGGAGAGCCCCAGAGAGGGGAAGTAATTGTTTATGATCACACAGCTAGAAATTTCTGGTGCTAGGATGTGAATATTGGTCTTAACCAGTAGACCACACTGCCTTGGTGAAGTGCACCGTTCAAAGTGTTTCGGGGAGGATTAAACATGATGATAGACAAAGCAATTAGCCAGGGCATGGCCTACCATTAACACTTATTTAATGTTGGTTACAAAGAAGAAAACAAGAAAAGAACTTAACTGCCTGAAAGTTCCTCTTTGATCTTTGGGAAGTCATCTCCCCTGATTGTTTTTTCCTTTGCAAATTGGTATTCCATCTCTTCACGCGAACATTCAGGAACCTATTTATTGAGTGTATTTTATGTGACGGACCTGGTGCTGGGTGCTTGGGAAGTGCAATGAACTAGACATAGTCTCTGCTCTCAAGGAGCAGGGCTGGAGGTTGTGGATTCATTGTCCCCAGATTCTTAGAGATTCTCGGAAAGGACACCATGGTTGTCAGAAAAATGGGGTCTGATTGGCCAGTGGGTTCGGATGGAAACCCAGTTGATTAGAAGAGTACATTTCCCATTCATGGGGCAAACCAAGTAAGAAGGCGGGTATAAGGGACTGTCATTTTTTTTTTTTTTTAAGATTTATTTAGAGAGACATCTGGGTGGCTCAGTCAGTTAAGCATCTGCCTTCGGCTCAGGTCATGATCCCAGGGTCCTGGGATCGGGTCCTGCTTTGGGCTCCTTGCTCAGTGGGGAATCAGCTTTTCCCTCTGCCTGCCATTCTCCTGCTTCTCTCCTCCTGTTCTCTCCCCTCCCGCCTCTCTCTCTGACAAATAAATAAAAGATTATTTATTTATTTATTTATTTAGAGAGAGAGAGAGAGAGAGAGCCAATGTGGAGGGATGGGGCAGAGGGAGAGGAAGAGAGAGTCTTAAGCAGACTCCCTGCTGAGCACAGAGACTGGTGTGTGGCTCAATCCCAGGACCCTGAGATCATGACCTGAGCCAAAAGCAAGAGTCAGATGTTCAACGAGCTGCGCCACCCAGGCGCCCCTGTCATGTTTTTTTATTTAGGCCTTTCCAGAACATTTTTCCTTTCCTTGATAGTGACAGAACCTTACTTCCATGCCAGTCAGGGCCACAATAGATACAATTATATTTCTCAATTACCCTAGACATTCTAATGGGTGCAGAGCTAGCATATGATACTAGGAGAGCCAGTCTCAGCCCTTCTCCAGGATCAAGGGCAAGGGGGGGACTCTCATTGGGATCTGGTGGTGAGAAAAGCCAAGCTGGACAGGAGTAGTAATAGTAACACCCAGCATTTACTGAATGTTTACCCCAGTGCTAGGCACTGTTCTAGGCATTGTATATGAACTAGGTTGCTTAATCGTCACAAACAGCCTATAAGGTGGGTACATTTTCATCCTCTTCCTTTTACAGTTGAGAAGCCTGGAGCACAGAGAAGTGACAGCATTCATTCAAGGTCACACAGCTTGTAAGAAATGGAGTGGGAATTTGAACCCCAGGCCCTGTGCTCATAACCACTCTACCATATTGCTGTATTATCTCCATATAGTTCTCTCTGGGGCCCAGGGAGGAAAAGCGTGTGGGAAAGCTTTGCTAGGCTTAGGGGACAACCTGGTCAAGGAGCAGGGGTAAGTGGTTTGAACCCGTTCACAGGGGCTGCACTCCCCTGCCTCCCCTTATTCTCAAGAACTGTGTCATCCAATCAGACCCCAAACTGCATGGCTCTGTACTCTCCTTGTCTCCAGCTGTCCTGAGCCCCGGTCCCCAGGGTTCTATGGCATCCTTGATTCCCGATGCTCTCGGGGGACATGCTGCAGAAGATTAAAGTCAGCTGTTGTGTAGATCACTGAGTATCAAAAATGAGGGCAATTATATATACATTTTGGTTCCTATTTCCCCTACTTGCTCTCCCCCAAATTTTGATATTTAAGCAGGCAAGCTGGTAAAGGTTACAAGGGGAGGTCACCAACTAAAAGTGAGATATCTCTAGTGCATGGATATCTAGATGTGGCTAAGATACCACTCCCAGCATGGCTCCAATAGGAAGTCCGTTTAATGGGCAGTAGAAAGATGGGAGGGACACAGGAAGGTCCCTGTCCTCCCATATCTCCATGGGACCTTTGGACCTGTCAACCACATACCCCAAAGTCCTCCTAAACAAACCATCCTAGAGAAAATGCTGAATTACCTTTCTATTCTATGTATGACGGTATTACAAAATTGTCATAGGAAGAGGCGATCAGAATATTTAGTCCAAAAGTCTAAGGAATAAAGTATGATAGAGGTATTTCAGAATGTTAATTAATAAAAAAATCATGTTATGGTCTGGATTGGAGATGTTGGTTAATTAATAAAAAAATTGTGTTATGGTCTGGATTGGGGATGTTGGGTTTTCCTGACTTGTAAATTTTTGTCATATGTTGTCCTCTCATTCCAAATAAATAGTCAAGGATCTAACTTTATTTTTTGAGATTTCATATTCTTTTTCTTAAAAAGGAGCTCCCAAACTGTATAAGCTTCAGGTCCCACATGCCTGGTTATGCCCCCGGTTCTAAACTTCCCAAACCATAGGGTTCTGTGGTTTTTATGCTCCAGGGATCCACGGTTTGTCATCAGCTGAGCTGATGGGGTGATTCCTGCCTCCTAGGACACAGTGTCCTTTAGGACCTTGGGTTCCTAGACTTCACAATCCTAGAAGCTCCCCCTGTGTGCCTCAAATATTTGTGGACCAGGTTGACGAGTTCCAGGGGCTTCGGCAAAGCACTGCAGTTTCAAGGGCAGCTGCTTCCGATGGAGGAGGGGCAAAGAGGCAGAGAGCTCTCACAGGAGGCCAGCTTTTCTTTGGATTTCTACGTTCATGAAGGTTTCTCTGTTTTCCATCCTGTGGCTGACAGAGCTGATGAGAGAACTAGGTAGGTCAGGGTCAGGAGGGGCTCCAGCCGCCTTATTTACAGGCCAGGAAATGGGCCAGAGTGTGGCAGCCTACTCAGCAAGTCAGCCAACAGCCAGGACTCGAACCCTGGGAAGAGACTCCCTTTCCTCCCCACCCTGCTCCCCCAGCCTCTGCGAAAAGGAGAAGGAGCATGGAGAAGGCTTTTGCTTCCTGCTGGGGAAGAAGTGGAGACAATTTCCAGAGCCTGGAAAATAAGAACATCCCGGTTCCCACCAAGCCACAGCTCTCTTTGAGGAGCTATTTTCCTTTGGTCCATTGGCAGCACCCCAGGCTCCCCCCCACCTCCATTGTGATTTCAGTGTATTTCAGGGGCACCCAACTGGTTTACCCAGAGAGGATGGCGAGCATTGCTCAGCAGCATCGCTGTCCGTGTGGTTGCTGAGTCCAATGTCTGCAGTTGCAGAGAAGCCTGATTTGAGAGAAACAGCGTAAAAGTTGTACAACAGGCTTGGTCCTGGGTGCAGAAGCCCCAAACCCTAGCTGCCTCTAGTGGAAAGGGGAAGGGACAGCTGGGACCAGCCGGCAGACCAGTCTGGAGCTCTCAGGCAAACCTCTGGGTGGTGGTGGGGAGCTTAACGCTTTCCTGGCCTGAGCCTAGAGAAGCTGGATCTTAGTCTCTCCCAGCTGAGGGGGCTCCATTGTACAGATGGAGAAACAGAGACACTTAGGAGCCGTTCTGAGAGAAGTGGAAAATAGTCCCCAGGAGACTGTAGTACAGGGATTGCCAAACCTGGCTGCCCAGTGGAATCCCCTGGGGCTCTTTAAAAAATACGATGCCTGGGCCCCACGTGCAAACATTCTGATTTAATTGATTCGAGGTGATATCTGGGCATCAGGATTTTTAAAACGCTCTTTAGGGGATTCTAATGTGCAATGATGATTGGGAACTGCTAATGCAGTTGTGAAGGACCAGAGAGATCTATATTTGAATCTTAGCCTCCACTATTTTATAACTGTGTCCTTGAGCAAGTGATTTCACTCGTGTACCTAAGTGTCCTTCATCTGTAAATTGGAGCTCATATATCTACCCCATATAGGGTCAAAGTGGGAATTAAATGAGAATATACATTAAGTGCTTAACGCAGTGCCTATCATCTTGTAAGTGATCAACACTTGTTGGTTTTATTATTGTCATTATTGTTGAGATTGTATTACTAACTATATCTCATCATTGCAAGCCCCAACGTTGGGAAATGGAGGATCAGATTGCTAGTCCATTGATGGATGACTTGGAATTCAAGAGACCTGATTCTCTTGTTCTGACAGCAAATGAGCTGTGTGACCTTGGGCAGGTCTCTTAACCTCTCTGAGTTTAGTTGCCTCATCTTGCCAGATGGATCTCACAGCCCCTGGCCATCTACTGTCCAGAAGAGCTGTGAGATTCCAATAAGATAATGGATTTGAATGAGATTTGGAAATGGGAATGCACCAGAGGAATTTGAGATATTATGATTATGACGGCCATTTCATCCCCCTCGTGCCCTGGCTGGCCCATCTGTTCTGGGAGCTTTTGGGTCTCTCTCTGCCTCCTTTGGCCGCCAGTCCTGAACTGCTCAGTCTGACATTTGGGCAGGTTCCAGGGAGGATTCTGTCCCTCCTCCATCTGCCCCTCAAGTTAACTCTTTTGTCTCCCCTCTTCTGGTCTACAAGGCCCAATATCTGACTCCAGAGTGTGTGGTGATGGTGCATGAGGAGAGGCGCTCATCTTATTCTCTCTCCGGGCTTAGGAGTCGCCAGAGAGCTTGGATTTCACCCAGTGGAAGAGTTGGAAGGTCCCTGAGACATTCTAGATGGAAGAGCAGATGAGGCAGAGTGGCCCGCCCTGAGCTCTTGGGATGGCTTTGGAACAACGGCCTCATCTAGTCCCTCGACTTCTCTGGCCAGAGTTAGTGTCAGTGGGAGACTATCAGAGCAGGGGGTTTTTTCTGCTTCCTCCAGAAGCCGGGGCTGTCTCCCAACGAGAATTCATTTCGTGACCTTGGCCAAGTCACCGAACTCCTCCAAGACTCAGATTCCTTAGCTAGCCAATGGGAAAACCATTATTATTATCTATGGCCACTGAGGTCAAATGAGACCACAAGTGAGAAAGTTTGTAACCTCTGTTGCCTCCAAGGCCAGTCCTACTGCTGGGGATGAGAAAGATGTGATGATTCCGCCAGGCCAGATCCCCGGGCTGGAGAGCAGGGTCCAGGCAGAGGCATCTGGGCTGCTCGGAGCTGTGTGGGCTGGGAGGAGCCTGGGAGAGGGCAGAGCCTGCCTGGGATTGGCAGCTGCGGGCCTGCTGGCAGATGGTCTCCTAAGTGGGCCACCCCAGGGTCAGCTTCATGGATTTGCACATTAACCCTTCCCTCTCCAGCGGCCCTCAGACACTGGTTCGTTTTGACTTTGACCTGACCCACAGAAGTTGCCAGGTCTCTAACTGAGCTTTCAACTAGATCCTGGCCCACCTCTTACCACTTCTCCCCGCCCCCACACCCCAAGAGACAAACCATTCCTTGCATGTATGGGGCACTTAATGGTATGCAGGGCCAGACACTTTGGGTCTTCACAATACTCAGAACTAGCCCAGACTGATGATTGAACAGCATTTTAATATTTGTCACTTATATGACTACTAGTTGTTGTAGGTATTAAGGTACAGAAAAGACAATACCACTGCACAGGATAACCGCCGTATTTTGGAGTTTAGCCTTCTGGACTCAGTAACTCACTCTCATTCTTTCTCTCTCATTTTCTTATCTTACTACTTCTTTTGCTATGTCTTAATCTGTATGTGATAATATTAGGTATGTGTATTTTTACTTCCGATTATTTTTCTAATTTAACAGTATAGTCTGAGTATCTTCCTATGCCAGTAAATCTCCATCCACCTTGTCATTTTCAGTGCCTGCATAGTATTCCATTACTGACATCTATCAAAAGTAATTTTACCCGGGGCGCCTGGGTGGCACAGCAGTTAAGCGTCTGCCTTCGGCTCGGGGCATGATCCGGCGTTCTGGGATCGAGCCCCACATCAGGCTCCTCTGCTATGGGCCTGCTTCTTCCTCTCCCACTCCCCCTGCTTGTGTTCCCTCTCTCGCTGGCTGTCTCTATCTCTGTCAAATAAATAGATAAAATCTTTAAAAAAAATAAAAAATAAAAAAGACTAAGTCTTTAAAAAAAAAAAAAGTAATTTTACCCATCTCCCATTGTTGGGTCACATCATAAGGTAGAGGAGGAAACTAATTCAGAGAGGCTCAGTAACTTGCCTAAGGTTACGCAGCTTGTAAATAAGAGCTTGAACTTGAATTTGCATCTTCGGACTTGAAATTCAATCCTCTTTTTTAGGGTGAAAGAAATGAGGATTTAAGAGTGCTGTTCCTTGGGGGCGCCTGGGTAGCGCAGTCATTGGGTGTCTGCCTTCGGCTCAGGGCGTGATCCCGGCGTTCGGGGATCGAGTCCCACATCGGGCTCCTGGGCTGGGAGCCTGCTTCTTCCTCTCCCACTCCCCCTGCTTGTGTTCCCTCTCTCACTGGCTGTCTCTCTGTCACATAAAAAAAAAAAAAAAAAAAAAAAAAAACCTTAAAAAAAAAAAGAGTGCTGTTCCTTTACACCAACATGGACCCAGCCTCACTCCAAGGAGGAGTGCAGACGAGCCTCGCTTATTGATTTTTCGGTTTGCTCTGCTCTGGGCTAGACTCTCAGCACCATCTTTATTGGCTGTGTGACTTTGAGCATACTCACTCCCCTCTCTGAGCCTCAGTTTCTTCATCCGTGAAACAAGGCTATTAAGATTCAGCTTATCAAGCCATTGGGGGAATAAGAGTAGATAAAAAATTGTCTGCCAAGTATGTGGCACATAGTGGATGCCTGACAGGGAGGCTCATCCTATTCCATTGCTGCAAGAATTTTTGGTATTATAACTTACAAGAATATGAATAATAATATTATTAATATTATCTAATATCTACTTGCATTTTCTAATATGGAGTAGTATCTCATGCTGTATGATATCTAATATTATTAGAACTCTAATAGTAGTATTAGCCCCAGTCCAGGGGCTGCAAGACTTCCAGCAAGTGTCTTTGCCTCCCCTGGCCTCAGTTTACCCATCTGGAAGCAGGATGCTGCCCTTGATGATTTCTGAGGGTGATTTCATTCTCACTCCCAGCTCCCAGTGAGAATGCTTGTTAACCCCTGCAGGCCTGGTCTTGGCTCCCCTCCTCCCTCAGTGCTTTTTCTCCCCTCCCCCACCTGCCCGAGCCAAAGGGCCGCCCCTCCCCCACCAGCTCTCCCGGCCTTTGACACTAATTGATACGGAGTATTCCCTCTAATCCTGCCTCTGCCTCGGGGGCCCTTGTTCCTAGGGCATCTGCTTGGTGAGAGGAGGGGGAGGCAGGGCCTATCGCCACCCGCCTGTCTGCCATCTGGTCCCCTTCCCCTCCCTCTTCTCAGAGCCACCAAGAAAAATCTGTAACGAATCTGTGGCCCCTGCCCAAGGGGGTGGGGTGAGACCAGGCGCATGATGGCTGTGTACACGAGTGCGAACACACACACACACACACACACACACACACACACACATGCAGCTTGTAGACACAATTATTAGCAAAGCTTTTGTGCAGCTCTCCCTGGCCTGCTCCGGCTGAACAGCTGCTAGGAGGGCTCAGGAGCGATATGCTAACAGGAGGGGAACTTTAATTATCCTACCGAATGGCATCTTTGGCAGCCCCTGGGGACTGGACGAAATGGGGAAGAGGGAGGGGAGGGGGGAGAAAGACAATTGAATAAGAGAATCCATCGCGGGCAAGAAAGGGGCGGGACGCGCTAGCTAAGGGAGAGGAGTGACAGGGGAGATTCACATGGCTCCCAGTCTCACAAGAGCCAGACCTTCTCAGATCCGGGGGTGGAAGAAAAGATTTGGACAAGTTGCAAGTTTCCTCTCTTTTCCTGGGTCCTTCTGCCCTACATGACTTCCTCTCACTCAGGCAATACGACTGCCTTCCAAAGCTTGGTGTCAAAGGCAGGACTTTGGACTCTGCACACCTGGGTTCTAATTCACCTCTGCTCCTTGCTGGCTGTGTGACCTTGAGCCAACTACTTCACCTCTTTCAGCCTTGGGGTTCTTCTGTGTAAATAGAGAAAACAGGAATACCTACTCCCAGGGCTGTTGAATCAGATAGGATCATTCAATCAAAGAGCAAATGTTTATTGAGTGCCTGCTGTGTACTGGGCCCTATGCTAGGAGTCAGAGACAGGAGAGAATCTAGGACAGATTGGGGTGGGGGGAGGTGCAAACAATGAGCAAGGAAACCAACCACTAAAAATAAAGAAGCAGGGCCCCAATGCCAGTGGCTTCAAGCAACTTTTCCAGATGCTTCCCTTTCCGCTCATGTCAGTCAGAACAATTTTTCCCATTTCTTTCTTAGTTCCTGAGCTGGTGTGTGGCACTGCCGTAAGTGGATGCTGTAGTGTTTCGTGACTGTTTGCCAATGGGAGTCTCTGTTCTTTGTATCAGACAGCTTCAAACTCAGCGCCTGGCACATAGCAGGTGCTCAGAAAATGTGTACAGACACCCTATATATATTAAGGTTGGGGGTGAAAAGGACCAGCCCTTACATGGGAGGCCAAGAGGGGATTATCCACTTCAAAAATTCTCTTTGTTCTTTTAGAATTAAAAACCAGATATTTTTCATCCTCCAGATTGGCATAAAGTAAAATGTGTGATAATAGCATATTTTGGTGAAGATGTGGGGCACGGGTACACCTGTATGTTGATGGCGGGAGTATGAACGTTCATGATAGTTCATTTGTCAAAGAAAAAACTTAAAAGGTTGCCAACGCTGTGCCCAGCTTTTGATAGCATTTCTAGAGGACAAATGAAGTGAGTTCGAGAGTGTTCATTGCAGCCAGGTTCGTGGTGGAAGAAAGACTACCAATAGCCCAAATACCCTGCAACAGGGGAAATGGTAAAATAAACGAGGCATAACTGCGGAATACAAACCAACAACTGGAAAGAATGTCGTAGACCCAAGTGTGTCGACACAGACTGCTAAGAGATTGTGAGAGAGAAAAAGCAATTTGCAGGATGGTGGTAACATTTTATATAGTATGCATCCACAAAAGCAGAACATACAAAAGAACGTTGTATACTGTATGTAAATATATGTGTGTAGAAAAATGTCTCAAAGGACGTCCACCAGACCACAGATGCTGCTGCTGCTGCTGCAGAAGGGAGGCCGGGCATTGGTGGATATTTAGCTCTATCTCTGCGGCTTATGCATTTGATGGGAATGTTTTCAGAGACGACAAGATTTTTCTCTGTTTTAGTTATGCACGCAAACATTAATTTTAAAAAAGAATAGGTGGAGGACACATAAATAGCAAAAAATAAATGAGCAAAAAAAGTCCTATAAAGGAGCTTAGGGTTTCCGGAATCGGGTTTTTCGGTGTTGGTACTATTGACATTTGAGGCCAGACCCTTCTCCATTTGGGGGGCTGTCCTGTGCTCTGTAGGAAGTTTAACGGGATCCCTGGTCTCTACCCACTAGATGTCAGTACAATCTCCCCCCTAGCCCCTAGCGTGACAACCGGAAATGTCTCCAGAGATCGCCAAATGTCCCCTGGGCACCCAAATTGCCGCTGGTGGACACCCACTGATCCAGGCCTGGAAGTCCAAAATGGCTGGACAATCAGGACTTTAAGACAACTTTTACAAATCAAGAGATGTCTGAAAGTTTTGGAAATTAAAAACAAAAACCCTACACTGTGTGGTCTCCTGTCTCCCTGTGGCATTAGGGAGAAGCAGTTGCTTAGTGGAAGGAGCCCAGTTGGGGTCTGACCATCTGAATTTCAGCTCCCTGGGTGGCTGTCTTCCCATTTATAAAACAGGGAGACTAGCATCTCCTCCACGTGGACCACTCTAGGTCTTGGGCATCTTGATGCAAATGGCTTGGGCAGAAATCAACATACCTGCTTTCTAGTCCAAACTGGGTAAGCTTGAGCAGGCCACTTCACCGTCCTCACTGTTTCCTCATCTGTGAAAGGGGGACGATGATGATGCCCGCCTCGGAGGTTGGATGTGAGGATTACATGAGAACAGTGTCTTCAAGCACTTACCAGTGTCCCGATATGGTTGAGTGCTCAGTAAATGGTAGCCACGATGCTGTGGGCAGCAATGTTTGTAAATTGAACATTAGCCAATGTCCTGATAGAAGCCAGTAGTATTTCCATAGAGAGGGGTGTCAGAGTGTTTCTTTTGCTCCTTCCCTGAAGGCCAGATGTCTGCCCCAACGTGAATGGGCATCATTCATTCATTTGTGCAGCAAGAGTTTACCATGTGCTCACTTCCTTTGGACAGAGATGAATCCCACACACAGTCCCACCCGTGGGGAGCTCCAGCACTTCATTATAACCTGGCATCTGAGCTGGGACTCACCTGGGTGTCTTTCTAATCAAGGTTCCCAGGAGGACATCCCCTGACTTAGCAACACTGCTTGGAGACAAAGCTTTCTGTGAACCATTCTCTGCTACCCATCTTCCCACCTGTCTTCCTTTTCCCACTTTGGAATTGTAGGGCAAATTGATAACAGTCTTAAGAATACAGTTTTCTCTTATTTTTCCTGGTCTTCAACTTGTTGCTGCCCCCCCACCCCGACTGCCTTTTTTAAGTCAACCAGTGAGCTCCCCCAAGATGGTCTTTGTCTGCTATGGTAGCCCTCCCTCTTTTTACAGCTGCACTCTGGCTGACTCCACCAACTTCTTTCTTCAACCCCACGTGGCCTCCATCTTTTCTCTTTAAACCGTGATCCTTCGCTATTTTGCTGTAAGGACCCTGCACATTTCCTTTATTATTTTGTCAGTTATACCCCTTACCTAAGCATCTTGAGTTTTCCTGTCCCTATTGATAACATCTCCCCAGCTTAGTGATTTTCTCTGTCGACATTTCTTATGTCTCTGTTTATTCCTACCCAAGACAGAGTCTGACCCAGTTGCCTTCTCAACTTTAGGGAAGGCAGGAGAGGAAAATCTCACCAGGTGTTTCACATCAACCCGGGAGGTAATGCTATTTACTCCCAGCATGCACTGGGGCTACAGGTGGAATTAACAGAAGGATAGGTGAAAATTGGATCACCCTGTAACATCTCCAGATATGCCTTCACGGTGGGGAAGCATCATTATTATTTCTTTAACTAAGTGATGTGAGCTCTAAGAACAGAACATCAGATCGATGTTTGCCCACAAGTAATAAACAAAACAAATTTTGGAGCTAGGCAATTAAGCTGTTTACTTTTCTGTACCAATTTATCCTTCCAGCAACATAAAGAACATCGACCATAACAACAACCACCAACAAACTCCTAGCATCTCCAGTACAGTGAACAGAAAATCAGGCCCAGAGAGGTTGAGCAATTAACTCAATGTAACACAGGTGTAAAAAGAACGCGAACTGGGGTTAGTAGTCAAATGCACTGATTTCCAGATTTCAAGCACAGTACTGAATCATCAGCTTTCTGCTAAATATTTTTAAAAGGAGTTTTAATCACAAAAGTAACACATGGTAATAGTTTATCAAAACACCACAGGAGTATACAAAAGTGAAAGGCCTTTCACTCCCATCTGCTAGAGGCAATTACTATTGTGCTTTTTTATATGTCTTTCAGAAATGTTTCCCATGAGAATACTGTATATTGCACTAGGAAACTTGTCTCTTCTTAACTTTCTTTCTCAGGTTGTTTGTTTTTTAGACAGAGAATGAGCATGAGCGGGGAGGGGTAGAGGGAGAAGGAGAGAGAGAATCTCAAGCAGGCTCCACACTCAGCACGGAGCCCAAGTTGGGACTCGGTCTCATGACCCTAAAATCATGACCTGAGCTGCAATCAAGAGCAAGATGCTTAGCCGACTGAGCCACGCAGGTGCCGCTGTATCTTGGGTTTTAAATATATCACTACATTTGGAGCCTCCCTGTGTCTTCGCAGTGGTAGCCGCATTGTACTCTATTGTATAGATGTGCCGTTTTTTATTTCTTCAGTGTCCTGCGACTCACAATCAGGGTTGTTTTCAGAATTTTTGCTACAACAAAAAATACTATAATCATTTTGGTACATCTTTGTCCACTTTGGGGTGTGTAGATATGCTATAAATTTGTAGAAATGGAATTATTAGAAATTCCTAGGAGATATTGCCCAATTGCTCTCCCCAAAGTTTGCACCCTCGCCTCCCAAGGGTATGAGTCTTTTTGCTTGACCTTTGCAAGACAGCGGATTATCAAGCTCCTTCCTCCATGCCCTTCGGAGACTTAGATGTAGTGTCTGCCTAAGTTTTCTTACTTTAATAATGAATAGGGACACACATCTTTGCATATTTTTTGGCCATTTTGTAATTTTCTGATATTGCTTTACCTCTTTGTGTCCTTCATCCATTTAATAGAATTGAGTTGGTTTTTTTCTTTTTTAATTTGTAAGAGCTCTTTGCATATTAAGGAAATTATTCTTCTATCTGTCATGTGTGTTGCTTCCAATTTTATTTTGTTTCTGTTGAGGCTAGAGATTCAGAACAGACCAAAAAAAAAACCATAGGTAGCTTTCAGAGAAAGGATAGAAAGTAAAGAGGGATTTTCTCTCCCTCCCCAGTCTTGCTCACTTTCTACCAAGAATGATTTGCTGTAACAGATGGAGAGCCATGAGTCCAGACAGGTATCAGGATTTAATCTCCTCTCCTCCTGCTGGACCTGGGTTCAAATGAGGGCATGTATTAGGAGAAAGAAAACAGTCTGCAAGGAGGATCCTACTATTTCCCAGATCCAAGCTACAGTTGGCAGCCTGGTCCCCATTCCCAAGATGCCACTCCATGTTTTTAAAGACCAGACATAAGGTAGCATATGGCCTACAGGAACTCCGTGGTTTTTAATTTTAGGAAGGCACAGGAAGTGGGGGGTTCCCTGGCACTATTCAACTTCAGAAGGTAGGGAAGGGATGGGCTTTCTCTGCTCAGTGAGTTCAATGGCCCTGAACCCATGGGAATATATTTCAGCAAAAACCTAAGTCCCATTAGAATGAGAGTTTCCTACAACCCAGCTACACCCCTTTTAGCCTAGAGAAACCCTCAGACGGCATCCAGATTCTGTTCAAGAAATTGGTTGAAGACATGAGTGATTGGATTAATGTTTCTTGTTATTGTATTGATGTAACTGTGGGAAATTAGAAACAACCTAAGTGTCCAACAATGGGGGACTTTATAAATTATAAATTGTGATCTACCCAAACTATGGAATGCAATGAAGCAGTTAAAAGGACTGGAGCTGAAATCTAAGTTTGGCCATGGAAAGAGGACCAAGGTGTTTGTTGAGCAAAAACTGCCAGCTGCAGCTGGACAGATGTATACCACAGGGTCATCCTTTGCTTCCCCAACATAGAATTGATTCATCAGCAAGTCTATCAGTTATACGTATAGGCTGAAGCCCTTCTCCATCCCCACAGCTACTGAACTAGTCAGAGTTACCATCATCTCTCACCTGGACTCACAGGGACCATCTTCCAAATCTCCGTGGCTATTTCCATTGCTTTTCCCCTCCCAGCCATGTTGTGTGCGGCCACCAGAGTGATCATTGAGAAACCAAACCAGTTCATGTCACTCCTCTGCTGAAAACCTGAACTCCTATACTATGATGAAATCCCAAGCTCCTGGCAGTGGCTTCAGCCTCTTTCTACCCTTCCTCCCTCCCCTTATCTGCTCCCCACTTCCATCTTCCCCATGCTGCTGCAGCCACAGGGGTCTCCTTGCTGGCCCTTACACACCATGTTCATCTCAGACTTACAGCCTTCACACTTCACCTTGGACTGTTCCTCCCCCAGATTTGTGCATGGCTAGGTCCTCCTCATTCTTTAGATTTTAACAAAAATGTCACCTGCTCAGGGAAGCCCTCTCTGGCCGTCTGTAGTGGGCTGAGAAATGTTTCCCCCCAAATTCATGTCTACCTGGAACCTCTGGATGTCACATTTTCTGGAAAGAGAGTCATTGCAGTTGTGATTTAAGATGAAGTCGTACTAGAGGAGGGTGGACCCTTAAACCAGTATGACTGGTGTCCTTATAAGAATAGAAGAGTCACAAACACGGGGAAGAACCATGTGAAGACAGAAGCAGAGGTTGGAGTGATGTGGCCGTAAGCCAAGGAACACCCAGGCACTAGAAGCTGGAAGAGGCAAGGAAAGACTATCCCCCAGAGTCTTTGGGGGAGCATCATTCTGACACCACCTTGATTTTGGACTTTGGCCTCCAGAACTGTGACAGAATAAGTGTCTATTGTTTTAAGCCACCCGATTCATGGCACAGTGTTGTGGCAGCCCTAGGAAACTAATACACCCCTCCCCCAATCACCCTGCCCCCAAACACCTTCCACATCACTCTATCAGAGGTATCAGAGGACCCTTCATAGAGATGCATAGGATGTGGTCTTTCCTCTCAAGAGTTCAGGGGTTGGTAATATATGATCTAAAAAAAAAAATAGACTAAAAGAACTAATTTTCTAATCAAGAATTATGAAAATACTATAACTCAGACTTTGTAGTTTTTCTCTTTGTCTGCCGGAGACTCATACCCAAATTGTGGTTGAACACACGTGACCCTGGGAAAGACGATACCTTACAAATCCTTGTTCTGTTTTTTCCTTTCATTACCCTTGATTTATGAGTGTCATTTATTTTTCTTAATTCTGATTTTGCATTCTTTATTTGTATTTTTGCCTATTTTACTGTGGTTTGAAGAGCATATTGATAGTTTTGGTTTGGGTTTTTTTTTGTTGTGGTGGTGGTTTTGTTTGTTTGAGGGGATTGTTTATTTGTTTGTTTTTACAATATTGTGCTATGAAAGTGCTTGAGAAAGACACAGAGGCATAATAGAGCCAGGCAGCCCGAGCCTGAATCCCAGCTCCACCACTTACTGGCTGGGTGGCCTTCATCTCTGTATCTCAGTTTTCTCATCTGCAAAATGTGGATAAAATAGCACCTACCTTATAGGGTTGTGGTGAGGATTGAATGAGATAATATTTGTAAATACTACGAGGTCTAGAACATGGTACATACTATTATGCTTGTTAAATAGCCAACTTTAATATCTTCTTGAAATAATACATCCGCTAAGGTGGGAGCTGTACCATCTGCAGCCCGAACTATAAGCTCCTTGAGATTGTTTTATTCCACTTTGTACTTCTAGCTCCTATGACTGGCACATGATAGCTGCTTGAGAAATTCTGGATGCATGGATGGGTGGGTGGGTGGGTGGGTGGATGGATGAAAGAAACAAGCAAACCTAGTTCTTCCACCCATTAGGTGCGTGTTAGTAGATAAGTCAGTCTCCCCTTCTGGACTTCACTCTTCTCATCATGAAACCAATGTACCTTTTATGTTTCTTCCAGTTGTAAAGTTTCCCTGATTCTGTGCCTGAAATGACACACTAACACCCCGTTTCCTTGGGTGAGACATTGCCCTGTCTCTGGATACTTTCTTCTGAGTTCTCCCCTCCAGACCATGGACCTTGGTGTCTGGACTGCAGATTCAGCACATGCTCCGTGAGCAGGCAGCTGCTGGGGGAACCAGGAAGGAAGCAGAAGGAGGTGAGGGTGGCAGGAGTGGAAGGGTCTTGGGAAGCAGGGGGGGAGACTTGCATGGGTGAGTATGACCATGCAGAGGACACTGGGAAACTGGAATCTTGGGGACTTGGAGATTCTTAAAAGCATCCAAGAAGGAGTGGCATCCATCAAAGGGGGTGAAGGGTACATGAAAGAGGTCCAGAGTGAAAGTTTCCAGCATCCTCTGGGGAGGGGTCCATCTCATATTCACTCTAGCAGAGACCCTCCTTCAACACCCTCTTTCCTGCCCTCAACAAGCTCAGCTCTAACTCCTCCCAGCACTCTGCTCCCACCTGCCAGCCCCTCTCTGTCCCATCCTCTGGACTCAGGCTGCCCTGCGTTCAAGTCCTGCCTCTGCCATTTAGCGGCTGTGTGGTGCTGGGCAAGTTACTTAACCCATGTGAACCTCAATTTCCTCATCACTGACATGCGGGGGGTAACCTAGCAGGGTTGTTGTGAGTGTTAGATGAAATAATGTCAACAAAAGGCTTAACACAGTGTTAGGACATAGTATGAGCTCACAACATGACAGCCATTATAATTATCAGAAGGAAAAGAGAAGCAGAGAGAGAGAGACAGACAGGGAGGTGCATTTGTTTAGGCATCGGAAGAAGGAGAACTGGAATGAACAGGTTTAATTAAAAATTCTGGATAAGGGCCCCCAGGTGGCTTAGTCAGTTAAGCATCCGACTCTTGATTTCTTTTTTTTTAATAATATTTATTTTGTTATATTAGTCACCATACAGTACATCCCCAGTTCTTGATGCAATGTTCCATGATTCATTACTTGCATATAACACCCAGTGCACCCCAATGTTCATAGCAGCATTGTCCACAATAGCTAAATCGTGGAAGGAGCCGAGATGCCCTTCAACAGATGACTGGATTAAGAAGATGTGGTCCATATATACAATGGAATATTACTCAGCCATCAGAAAGAATGACTCTTGATTTCTGCTCAGGTCATGATCTCAGGGTTGTGAGATCGAGCCTGGCATTGGGCTCCATGCTGGGTGTGGAGCCTGCTTAAGATTCTCTCTCTCTCCCTCTGTCCCTCCCCAACCCCCCAAAATAAATACATACATCTGTAAAAAAGAAAAAAAAAAGAATTACTGCATCCAATTTGCTTATTGTACACTGGAATTTTATATCCAGGATTTACTTGAAGTGGGGCATACTCACTCTCAAGCCCCCTAGGAGTCATGAGGACCCCACTGAAGATTCTAGAGCATCCATCCTGCAGTCACCCCCAGTGGTGGCTGAAGTTTGCATCTTCCTTAGGATGGTCTGGTTCCAAAAATCCCAGACTCACTCAGTGACACTCAGGTAGAAAGGGGTTTATCACAGAGTCCCCAGAACGCAACTGCTCCAGATTGCCAGATTCAGCCCTCGGCTGTCCATAACCTTCCAGGTCTACTCCCCACAACTGGCAGACTGAGTCTCCTTGTCCCCAGTTCCACATTCCCCAAAGAGAGGACCTGATTGGCAAAGGTGATGTGCAGATCAATTTGACATAAATCACATCCTAATTTAAATTCTCTAGGGGCCAACTCCTTAAATATTTAATAGAGGCTTAACAAAAGAGAGTTGAACACAAAAACCTTTGTGCAATTTGAACAACCAAGCCCTGATCCGAGACACATCAACCATCCCTGGGTTGAAATCAGGGACCTTCTGCAGGTGGGGGCTGCCTGCGGATCCAAGCCTGCTGTCTCCTTTCCTGCAGACCGCATGGGTAAAACGGAGAGATTCCTGGGGTTTGAGTTCCCCCGAGTATTTTTCCCACCACCACCCACCTCAGCTCCACTTGTTTTAATTTTTTCACTCTCAGCCCAAAACCCCAAACAACAGCAGCTTCTTGCCCTCACTGACAGTGGCTGCCTCTTCACCCTGTTACCTCCCCAGATAACACATTATTCATTTTTTTTACCCCATGCTTCAGAAAAGCCCTTTCTGTCTGCATGGGCATCCTGCCTCAGTCTCCCTGAAGTCCACCTGCCCCCCCCCCCCCGTGAAATGATATGCCCCCAGGCAGACATCCCATCTCCAGCCATTTTATTCAAGGAGTTGGGGCTCCGTGATTATTGAGCATTTCAGAATAGGGACCGGGGTGTTTGAAAGGGAAAGGAAATACGAGCAAACTCGTGGAATGGCAGGGAAGCAAGGGGTCCAAGAGACTATGTAAACTAACGTTTTGAATCCTTCGGACTAGGATGCTTTGAGAAGCTGGAAAGGCATTTTTTTCCCCCAGAAAAAATCACACACCTGTCACAGCACCAGCTGCTGCTTAGCCCCAGACACCTTTGTGAATTAGGGAAGGAAGCCCCTTTTCTCTGGGTGGGCTTCAGCCTCCACTCACCTCCCCCTCCCCAAGCAGAACAGGATATCCCATTGCAGGTAGCCATTTGCACAATTGGTGGTGGCCCCGTGTGGACTCCCTGCTAGGTCATTCCCTCTCCAGTTTCGTGCACCTTTTATGATGGAACCTTGAGGCTCAGGGTGGGGAAGTGACATTCTCAAGGTCACACACTGAGTCAGTTACCGAGGCTGAGAGTCTTGACTCCGAGTCCTTATTTTATCCCCCAACAGCCCACATCCACAGACCCTCCCACCTACCTGCTGATTAAAGAGCCAATTGATTATCCTCACTCTACTCTGAGGCAAAGCCACCAGTGTGGCAGATAAAAATCTGTTGTCTAAATATCTAAATTAAATCCTTGTAGAAGATGCTTACATTGAAGTGTTGGTAAACCCAGTGGCCCCAGGCAGGGAAGAGCTATTCGTCTTATCAGTACAGTCTGGGTTGAATGATCCATTTCCAACAGTGCAAGGAATGAAATCATGAAAAGAATAAGAGTCGGGATGGAGGGGGCGTGAGTCGGGGATGGTGGCATTGAAAAGGTGCCACTCGGGGGGGGGGGGGGTGCTGTCCTGAAGAGGATTGTTCAGATGTGTTAAAGACAGGCCCGGTGTGAAGGCGCAAATGAATCGCCCAAAATAGATGAGATTTCTCTCAGTGGTAATTGCGGAGACGGCGAGAGGTTTTCTATTGAGAGCTCCGGAAGGAAGGAGCTGGGAAAATAAAGAGGATCTTATTCTGGAGCCAAGAATGTGGAAGGGCTCTTTCTTTTTTTAAAAAAAAGGGGTGAAGGTGGTCTCCAAAGAGAAAGTGGTCCTGTAGGGTGGACGAGCAAAGGCGATGCAGATCACCCCACAGAGGGGCACTGGAGTGGCAGCAGGGGAGGGACTCCGAGGCAGTGGAGAAGAGCCGCAGGTTGTCTGGCTGACCTTGCTTGTACTTGCTCCTTGGCCTTCGTTTCCTCATCTGTACAATGGGAATGAGTGAATGACTCTTACAGGCAGCAACAGATACCAACTTAGTGTTGAACCAAGGAAACCAGAGGCCAAGAGTACCTACTGTGTGATTCCATTTACATTTAGTGCAAAAACAGGCAAAACTCATCTAGAAGTTAGAGAAGTCAGGGAAGAGAGATGAAAGAGTGACCAGAAGCGAGCATGGGAGGAAGTGCTTCAGGATGTTGGGAATATTCTGTCTCTTTATCTGGTGGAATTCGTTGAGCTCTACTGTGATGATCTGGGGACTCAAGTCTATTACAGTTTTCTTAAAAGTTTACCTAACCAAAGAAAAAGAACTGACCATGTGTTCATAGTCTCTCAGAGGAGATGAAATCAGTAGGAAAAGAACCACCCAGAATTCAAGGCAGACAACGGAAGAGTTATGGGAGAGAAGGAAAATGACAGGAGAGGTCAGCTGATTTGAAGGTAGCGAAGCATATGCTTTCATCAGAGAGTAAGGGACCCTTGGGACAACTTGGGCCCCCTGGGCAGGCAAGAGCCTGGGCAGAGCAGAACTTCCCAAGGACCAGAGACGCGTGAGGGAACGTGGTGACCCTCAGTGACCACCGAGGCCAGGAAGCTCTCCTGTAGGGCTGAGAATTTTGGCTTTTGTTCAGGGCCAGTAGGGGCCCCATGCCTGAACTGAAGTTAGTAGATATGGATGTGTTTATGTCTCAGTCAGAAGAGGAGAATGCTTGCTTTCTTTCCCTAAAAGAGAAACCTCCACTCCCCCCTCTGATGAAGACTTGATGTTTATGTGTTCATTTCAGAAACCCTTGTCCCATACCCACTCTGTGCTGGGCACTGATGCTAGGGAGCCACCTGCCACCAAGGTGATCCCCCACCATGGGGCCAAGAATCTAGGTGGTTGTTTAAGGCAAAGAGATGATCTCCACAGGGTTTCCTTCACAGGGAAGGAGCCCCTAAAGCAGCAGTAAAAGTTTAAGCTAGATGCTAACAGAACTTCCTGACTGCAACTCAGTTGAAGGAGGGAAGCTTTACTGGACATAGACTGCATGTACCATGGAGCTGAGTTGCTGGCCATAGCCTCCCCAATAGTGGCAGAGGGATTGTGAAATTTGTAAATCATTATTATATACACCTCGGGGTGCCCTGAGGCAAGCTTGGTCAGTTCAGCAACTCAACTGGACCTCAGGTTTGGTTCTGCCATTCTCAGAGTATTAAAGATGTCCCCCCTCACCACTACAAGAGGGCTGCAGCACCTCCACGCATTATGTGCAGACACAATGAGACAGGGCATCCTTTCCCGCGTCCTCTTTTAGGAACAAAGAAAACCTTTCCGCTGGCCTTCCGGAATTAATATCACATGCTTGTACCTCAGCCACTTACTGCTGAGGAGAATGGGCATCCATGATTGGCTTCAGTCAATCAGGATTCATTCTCTGGTGCTGTAGGAGGGCCCAGCACCCCCTAATGAGGCATGCTGTCTTCCCCCAGCCCAAATGTATGAACAGAATCAGAATTCTGGTTAACAAGGACTCATCCCTGGATCACAAAACGGAGAGCAACTTTGCAAATAGATGAGCACTGTGAACAGCTTACCACTTGAGTGGTGGGGTGTCTTTAGTCTTCCTTCACTCCTTCTAGACCAGGGTTCCCTTAAGGTGGGAGGAATACGACAGCTGAGATCCCAAAAGGCGTAGCAACTCCTCTGGTCCTTCTTGAGAGCCGGATGACAAAGAGGCCACGGGTTCAGGTCACATGGCCATGGGCTGCTTGTTGTGTCTTGGGGGAGCCGGGCTAGACAAGTCCTCAGCATCATCCCCACAGCAGCCCACAGGCACTGAGCCCTTACTGCGCACCAGGCTCTGGCCTCCCAAAAGCATCCAGCGGGATCTCACATGCACATCGGATCATGTCACGAAGCTGCTTAAGACCTTCCAACATCTATTTTATTATTCCCAGAAAAAAACTCTGAACCCTTACCTTACTCTCCAAGGTGCAGAATGATCCGGCTTTTGCCTCCACCTTCCACATAAACTAATTGCATTTTCTGTCTCCTCCCTTTGCTGGACTTTTTTTCCTTTCTTCATTGCTCCAGACCCAACACATAATAGGTGCTTAATAAACATTTGTTGCATGGATAATGACTGTTCTCCAGCCAAAAATCTGACCTCCCTTCCTCCACATTCTAGTTAACTCCCATTTATGCTGCTTCCTTAATGATTCCTTTTCTTGCAAATGAAACCCTCACTGTAATTCTCTCTCACAGAGCACTAGACTTTTCTTCACTGTGCTTATCACAGTTGTTTTGATGTATTTATGTGGTTATTTGTTTAATGTCTGTTTTCTTCATCTATTTGTGCATTTCAAGAGGACTGTTTTTCTTTCTTTCCCGTATTCCCAGTGCCTGGCACATCATGGGACTTAAAAATAGTAGCTGAAGCCCTGGGAAGGGGGTAGTCTGGCATCATCCAGCATATTAGGGGCTGATGAAGGCCAGAACCCAACTCTGCTGGCTTCCAGCCCCGAGTTCTTTCCTGGAGTCTGGCCCTCCTTACTCAGGGAGGATGATGGTGCATCTCTGTGTGGTTACCAAGGGTGTCCTGTCTGGGTGCTTGAGTTCTGGCTGATGCAGCCTGACGGCAGGGCGCACATGATGGTGGAGGGAATGTGGGCTGGGTTCAGCCCCTACAAGCCCCGTAGGCTGGACGCCTTTGTGCAACGCATCAATTGCACACACACAGAAGCCCTGCTCTTCACAAGCCCCTGCTTTGTGTGTACTCTACTCCAGACATTTCCTTGTATGTCCTGGCTGGCCCCCTCCTCCAACAGGCAGCTTGTCAGCTTTGATCTTTTAATCCAGGATTCGCCAGAGCATGATTGACGTGCTTTTAAACTGAGCCTCCCTGAGGCTGAGACCTGCCCCTGTGGAAGCACAGGGACAGACAGGCTAGCCACCTCTCTGAGCTGGATCTTGGGGCCTTAGGATATTTTCTGGCCCCTCTACATCCAAACCACACCAATGTTGGGGATATAACATGCATGTCTTTCAGGACTCTATCAGGGACTCCGTGTGTCTCCCCAGCCTTGTATTGGGGCTATAAGAAGAGAAGGGGACCATCAATTGATAAGCACCTACTGTGTGTCAGGTACTGTTCTGGGTACTGGGCAAAAAGGAAAAATGAGAGAACATGATTCTGCCCCGCACAGGGCTTGCATTGTATGTGGGGAGGAACCTGAGTCAAAAAAAATACAACATAGGGGCACCTGGGTGGTGCAGTCAGCTGAACGTCCAACTCTTGGTTTCACTCAGATTGTGATCTCAGGGTCGTGGGATCAAGCCCCGTGTTGGGCTCTGCACTGAGTGCAGAGTCTGCTTGAGTTTCTCTCTCCTTCTCCTTCTGCCCCTCCCCCAGTGCTGGTGCATGTGCGCACACTCACTCTCTCTCTCTCTCAAATTATAAATAAATTAAAAAAAAACATAGGATTTTGTTGCCTTGGAGTACAACAAAGAGGGAATGCCTTGATGGGGGTCTGGGAAGAGTGTTCTGGGTATCCAGAGCAAAGACATGGAACCCTGGTTGTGTGTGTGTGTGTGTGTGTGTGTGTGTGTGTGTGTGTGTGTGTGTGTGTGTGTCTGTCTGTCTGTCTGTCTAGACAGAGGATAAAGATCTCCAGAAGCAATGACACTTGTACTGAGATTTTGCCAAACAGGGAGTGTAGGAGTGGGTGGCGTTGGGGCAGTGGAACAGCATGAACAAAGCCCAGGAGGTAAGGGGAAGCTGCCTGTATTTCAGGGTGGTGATCTAATATAAGGAGTAAGTGGTGAGAGATGAGGCTGGACAGGTAGAGTTCAGATCATGGAGGTGTTAGCTCTGTGATTCTAAGTCCTCCTAGAAGCAGTTGCCAAGACAGGATTACACAGGTGAGGATTTTACTAGGGGAACTGCCTGAGAGATAAATGGGGGAGATAGGGAAAGCTGGGAGAGAATCAGAGCTTGGACAAAGGAGAAAGGGGAGAAAGAAGAAAGCTTGAGTGGAAGCATCCTAACCAGCTGTGCAGTCTGGAAGTTTTGGCAAGGCTCTTGGGGAGCCCTCAAGCCAAAGCTGGCCATAGAGGAGTCACATGTGTCTCTGCCTTAGTATCCTCGCCACCCAGCCACTGACTAGAAGCAGCCAGTGGGAAGTATGATCTTCCCTTCCACAGAGGTCAGAGCTCAGCACTGGGGGTCTTGGGTCAGTTATGCTCCCTGTGGTTGGAGATCTGGAAGATACATGCTCATGACTGCCACATCTGTGTTTGATTTTATTCTAGGGAGAATGGGAAGCCACAGAAGGTTTTAAGCAATCTATGTTGTTATATTTTTTTTTTAATTACTCTAGCAGCTGTGGAGAGGATAGGTAGGGAAAGATCAATCATAGAATGGATTAAAAACCAACAACAATTGTGAGGGTGGAGTTGTTGCAGAAATTCAGGGAAAAGATGATGCTGACCTGGACTTGGGGGGTGATGGATCAGCCATACGCAGAGATGGACAAATTGTAAGTTCTGTTAAGGAGACAAATAATTAGAACTTGGTGGTTGTATGTGAGAGGTGAGATCAAGGACTCAAAGAGGAAAAGGCAGCGAATGAGGGGAATATCTATCATGTGTCGTTGGTGTGCTAAATATAGCATGTGGTACAATGATCTCATTTAATTGCCTCAGAAATGCAGTAAATGTGGTTGTGGGTAGCAGCATTGGTGCACCCCAGTCCATCCATACCAGGCCAGGTGATCAGCCTCATCTAACTGTGGGCATTCCATTGTCTTGCCTGCAGTTGTTTTAGGAATGAGTGTGTGACCCAATTTATGCCAATAAGACATAAAGAGAAGTCTGCTGGGGGTCTATTTGGAAAGATCTCTCCTTCTTAAGAAGAAGTCACATTTAGAAGTGGTCTTTTTTTTTTCCTCTGGACATTCTGGTACTCGTGTATGATGTCTGGGACTGTCAGCCAACTTGAAATCATGACAGAGCAGCCCTCACATCAGCGGTGGGAGAGCATAAAGATGGAAGGAACCTGGGCTCTCAGTGGCATCACTGAGTCACTCAAAAAACCTACCCTGTAGCCCACCCAACCACTGGACTTCTTGGAATTAAGATCATATATTTCCTTATGGTTTGCAGCCATTTGAGCCAGAGTGTTCTGTTTCTAAAGTCATACAAAGTCTAATCCCTGTTTTATAGATAAAGAAATGGAATCTTAAAGTCACATGGCTGATAGATGCCAGAATAGGGACACAATCCCAGATCTTCCTACAAGATCACTTAACTTTGTCAATGGCAGCTTTCCTCTTTGATGTCAACTCAAATCAACTAATAATGATAAAGCTAGAGCTCTTGTCTTGTATGATATTAAAATACAGGGCAATGAGAGTCTGATCTACAAGCACTAATTGTGCCTTGTTGTATACTCCATGATGCAACTCATTGTGGAGGACATAAATGACCTGTTATTAGCCCTGCTTTTGAAGAGTTTATGATATAACTGAGTAGAAATGAACATAATTGGAGACTAGAATGATAGATCATTTTTAAAGGGCACTTATTATGTGCTAGACAATGGGATAAGTATTCAACACATCTTATCACAGTTTATTCCTCACAACAGACAGCAGATATTTATTATTACTATTACAGGATGATAATAGCTAAGATTCTTTTTTTTTCACTTTTTTTTATTATATTATGTTAGTCACCATACAGTACATCCCTGGTTAATAGCTAAGATTCTTAAACATATGTGCAGGTACTTTGCACATGTTGTTGCTAATCCTTAGTGGTTTTCAAACTTAAGCATGCATTAGAAACACCTGAAAAGCTTATTAAGGCATAAATTGCTGGACCCCATCACCAGTTTCTGATTTAGCAGATATAAGATAGGAAAGGGAGTCTTAGGATTAATATTTCTAACAAGTTTCCAGGTGATACTGAATGCACCGTGAAAGCCACCACCTTAGAATAACTCTGTAAGGGAGGAATTACTACCCACATTTTACAAGTGGGGAAACTGGCTTATAGTAAACAAATCACCCGCCCCTACCTTGCAGTAAGTGCCAGACCCAGGATTTGAACAAGGCTCAGCCTGGCTCCAAAGTCCATGTTCTGTCTACTGCACCATGCTACCTTGAGACAGAAACGCATCACAAATTCAGGAGAGAAGACTGTGGGCAGCTCAGGGAAGGCTTCCTGGAGGAGGAGGAGACCTTGAAAGAAAATGAACTTAAATTAGCCATTCCAGGCTATAGACATGACCAAAGAAACACTGGTCTTGCCACATTATAGCTATACAAACATTCTTGCCTTGAATTTCTACACAGTGAGAGACATTGTGGTGAGGACACGCAGTCAGAATTGCCTCATAAAAGGGAGGTCTGGGCAGATTACATACCCTGGGATAGGATAATAGCAGAGGCAGGCAGGGACTGATTAAGGAAACCACTTAAAAGGCACGGGAGGAAAGTACTATGCCCCATACCCAATGGTGAGGAACAACTTGGAAGGGGATGGGTAGGCATTATACCACCCCCATTCATTCCCTCAAGTGAGAATGAAGAACATGGCTTGGATATGCACCCACCAGAACCTGCTCCCTTATTCCCATTCTAATTTCCTCAATCAAAGCCAAGGGCAAGGACAGTGATTTCTCCTTTGTCACTGAGTGAAAAGTGATAATATTCTGTGACTGAAGTCACTGCAATTGTGAAGCCTCAAGGAAGCAATCAATGAAGACACAGAGACACAAGACTGAGCAAACATTTCAAAAACTCTACACAGAACAGAGATGTTTTTTTCTGTGTGGTTATCAGGATTAGAAATTGGGCCAATAGGCGGAAATTCCAAACTAAAAATGTGCTAGTAATTCCTGATGTCATCTATTAATCCAGTCATCTAGCCATCCACCAACCAGCCATCAGGAGTCCATTATGTGCCAAGAATGGTCCTAAGAGCTTGGTGAATCACATAGAAATGATTCTTGTCTTCATGGCTGGTCTAAGTCCAGTCTTGTTATAACTTAGGTGTAGATTTGAAGTATTTTAAGTCCTTTGTCAGTGAGAGAAAATACCCTTGTCCTACACCTGTGCTTCTCCCTGCAGTGATAACACATGCTTTGATTGTAATGAAACTCGCCAAATATGCCCCAAATCACATCACTCATAGCCCTTTCTCCTCCAGGGAGTGGGGGCCTTGGATCAAATGCAGACGTGACATGGTCAGGGACACATTAAGGAGGCTGCACCACATAAACGTGATAGGAGTGCATTCCGACATAGGGGTACGTGTTTCTCCAGGAGGACGACCTCCCAGGTAATGGCCCATCCCTCAGGGACCCACACAGCAGTCCCAAGGCATTTCTGGGGTCTGAGAGAAAATCCATCAGCCATTCACGACGAAGCTGGGGAGCGATTCAGCTCTCTAATAGGGTCATTAGCTGGGTAACAGATGAATCTGAACAGCGACAGAAGGGCGGAGGTAACTGAAACATGAGAGAAAAAATACACAGTGAGCTTCCACATTTTCTCAGAACACATGTTGTCCTCAGAATTCCCTCTACTGCCCAGCATCATGAAATGTCAGAAACCAAGGGATTTGTAAAGAGCAACTCAGAGAACCTGGGGTATGCCACGGGATGAGAAAAAACCTAAGCACAAGGGAGGGATGACAGATTTCCAGAAAACAGCAAGCTAATCCGGCAGAGCTGTTGATGATATCATAGGGCACTTATAAATGCACTCTTAGTGAATCCGTAAGCCCCGGAAATCAGGCAGAATGATTTGTGAGAAACCAGGGACCATGTTCTAAGCAGGAAGTTTAGTTCTGGCTTAGGAATTTATGCCGTTGTTGACTTGTATTAATTAAGCTTGCTTCCTGACTATAAAAAATAAGACGTGTTCACTGGGGAAAGTACAACAAAAAAAGAAAATAAAAATCACCCCAAATCCCACAATTTAAAGATAAATACTGTTAACTTTTTATTGATATCCCTGCAATCTTTTGCCTATGCATATGCAAAATCAAAATTATATTTTCATAGTCTTATAAACGTTTTTCCCACTTAACAACGTATCATGAAATTTTCATGAGGTTCCCCTCATATTGAAAACTATTTCTCATGAATGCTATTTTAATGTCTATATTGTATGAATACATCAGGTTGAAATGTATATAATTAGTGATATTCAACCTCTTTTAACCTACAAAATGACAATTGCGTATTGTTCATGGTATTATAGTTGATTTCTCCAGCCTGATATTCATTGACATTTAGAGTATTGCCAAATGTTCTCAATTATAAAAATTTTGCAGTAAGCTTCACGTGTCCAGATCTTTGCACACATTCATGATTATTTCCTTCTGGTAAATCCTTATGCACTAGTTATGTATTGCTGTGTAAACAAATTAACTCTGTGCCAACTAGCAGCTTAAACAAGACACATTTTTAGCTCAGTTTCCATGGATCAGGTTTAGCTGGGTCTTCTGCTTCATGTTCTCTTGCAAGACTGAAATCTAAGGGCCGGTCAGAGCTGAGGTCTCATCTGAAGACTCATCTGGGGTAGGATCTGCTTCCAAGTTCATTTAGGTGGTTGTGGGCAGGATTCAGTTCCTTGTTAGCTGTTGACCTGAGACCTCCTTCAGTTTCTTGCCATGTGGCTTCTCCAGAGAAGAGCTCACAACGTGGCAGCTATATTCATTAAAGCTGATAAGGGAAACCTAGGAAGATGGAAGTTACAATCTTAATGTAATCTAACCACAAACAAGACAGCCCATATTCTTTTGGTTAGAAGCAAGTCACAGGTCCCAAGGGGAAGGGATTACATAAGGGTGTGAACACCAGCAGGTGGAGATCTCTGGGGGGGGGTCATCTTAGAGTCTGTCCATCACATTCTAGAAATGACTGCAAGGTAAAATGATGTGAATAATTTTTAGGGTTTTGAGATTTATGGATGAATTGCCCCCTGCCATAGTTGCATGGATTTGTCTTCCCACTAGCAGTAAACAAGAGGACCTAACTATCTGCAGTCTCACTCATGCTGCCTATTTTCATTAAAAAAAAAAAAAAAAATCTTTTCAATTTAATAAGAAAAAGATGGTATCCTGTTTTTATTTGTATTTTGTCCATAACTTTTTGTTTTTCATTTATTAACTGGTCATTGTATTTCTTCTTTTGTAAATTGCCAATTCATGTCTTTGTCCATATTTTTTTTAAAGGCTGTTCTAATATAATAAGGGTTTCAATAACCATTTGTCTGTCATGGGTGTTTTAGATAGTTTTCAGGTTTTGTCATTTGTTTTAAAATCTTGGTTAAGAAATTTACAAAGATATTTAATATTTTACATGGTTAAATCTGACAATCATGTGCTTTGTTATTCTTTTATTTTTATATCCACCCCCAAATCAGATAGATTAGCACCTAAAGTTTATTTTTTATAGTTAATTTTATAGTTGCCTTATTTATTTTTAACTCTTCAAACCAGTGGTTCATCTTTTCTCACCTGGGTGATGGTGTGACTGCACCTCTCTAGTTTGGACTTCTGCCTGGGAACAAGGGGCCCCGAGCAAAGTGTTAGAGTCTCTCTCAGTGGAATGGAGAGGAAGGATGGAGGGTGGAGACACTGGTCCTGTTATTTCAGTTTTTTTGCTTTCTTGCATTGATTAGAACCTTTGAGGGAAATTGTAAAATAGAAGGGATAGTAGCAGGTGTCTTTGTCAAGAATATTCCTAGTGTCCCATCATGAAGCATGATGTTCTTTTGTTCATTTGCAATTGATATTCTTGGTCAAATTTATTCCTAGTTCAGGAACATTTCAAATGTATCTGTAATGAGTGTTGGTTTTAAAGGGGGCATTAATTTAAACAACCCCATATTTTTTCTTATTTGACTTGTTGGGATAAATCTCATGGATTGTAGCACATTTATCTCAATAAACTTACGGTTTCTGTTCACTAATTTTGACGTAGGATTTTGGTATTTACATTTATAGTGAGGCAATTGGTTATTATTATTATCATTACTATTTTGGCAGTAGGATTATATTAATCTTATTAAATACTTGGGGAACTTTCTCCTTTTTTTATATTTGGTTACCTTATAAGGTATGGGATTGCTGGTTTTTGGAAGTTTGAAAGATCTTTCTTAGAGTTATCTGGGTCCAAGGCTTTTAACAGAATAACTATGTAACAAATATTCAGATTCTCTGCCATCACTGGTCTAGTCAATTTTTCTGCCTCTTGTGCTAATATGGTAATTTATATTTCCCTTACAAATTGGCCATTCATTGAAGGTGTTTAAACGTATCAGCTAAAAGTTATAATTACAGTCCTGTCACATTTAAATCTAAATTTTGATCTGTAATTATATTCTAATTATATATATTCATTTGTTCTCTCTTTTATCCTTGATTAGATATGATGAATCATCTATTTTATCGTTGATTTTTCCAAGAATTAATTTTTATATTTATATATCAATTCTATTAGCTTTTAGGTTTTTTCTAGTTCATTAATATCGTTTTTATTCCTTTCTTCTCTTTTTGCTATTTTATTATGAAAATGTTAAAACACACTCAAAATTAATAGTATAAAGTATCCTTAGGTACTATCACCATGTACAACAATATCAAGATTTTGCTACCTTGGCTTCTTCTTTCCCTTTTTCCCTTTTTCTTTGTCTTATTTGCTGAAATGTTTTTTTTAAAAAAAACCTAGAAATCATGCCATTTTATCACTGCATATTTCAGAATGCATCTCTTAAAAAATATTTTTCTAATTTTCTCAGATATGTATTGTGGTTCTTTTTCCACCTTATTGGATTGATTTTTCTTAATTGTTTCTTTTTTATCCTTTTTTTTTTTACCTGATTGAATTTTGATTTTATTTTTTTTTATTTTTTTATAATGATTTTTTATCATATTATGTTAGTCACCATACAGTACATCCCCGGTTTCCGATGTAAGGCTCGATGATTCATTAGTTGCGTATAACACCCAGTGCACCATGCAATACGTGCCCTCCTGGCCGGTGATGGGTAGTAAGGAGGGCACGTATTTTTTATTCTTATATAATAAGAAAAGCATTTTAAGACTATGAATTTGCTTTTGAGTACAGAACTAGCAGCACATATTAATAAATTTGATATGTAATATTCTCAATACCAACATTTTCAAAGTTAGCTACAAGTTAAGTTTTGATTCTTGGTCTAATAACTGTGGAATTAATACGTATGTTCATATATGTCCCTCTGGCTTTCTTGTTTAAATATTTTAGAAGCAATTCTAGTTATATTGCAGTATGTCCTGTTTTTACAGGTTGCTTTCCCTGGGAAGCAGGTTCTGAGATGCAAGGGATTTATGGCAAGTGATCTTGGGGTCAAGTGACATCTGTGGAAGGGAAGGGAAGGAAGTAGGACTGGGCAGAGGGACAAGTTGAGCTGCAAAGGAGTCTCAGTGGAAGCCTCAGTTAACCCCACAGAGGGCTCTGCAGTTGGGGGAACACTTCAGAGTTGCCTGGAGTTGGGGGTGAGAGGATACCTTTATTACCCACATCAATCACTGAGTGTAGCCTGCCTCTGGAAGGGGCAGAGCTTTGGACTCTTGCAGTAGGGGCAGTCCCTGAAGTGTCTGACAGCTGAGTGCTCTCTGCTTACAGGACTCCCAGGGGCTGGAAAAGTACACTCTGAATACACTCTTCACTACTGAAAGTGGATCTGGGCAGGAAAGTGGATCTGGGCAGGACAGCCCAGCCTCCACTGCAGCTGCAGGATTTCTAAGTTTTGGAATTTATTTTTTATAAATGATCTGCCGATATTTAAGAATCGTGTTTATTCTTAAGAGGGCTAAATGTCTCATGTGTGTATACACACACACACACATATATATATATACACACACATATGTATGTGTATATATATGTATGTATGTATATATATATATTTCAGACTTACTAATTTTTATCTATTTGGTTTGTTGAGGAGTGTTAAAGTATTCTAAAGTGATTATGATTTGGCTATTTCTCCTTGTATTTTTTTACCCCCCCCCTTTTTTTTTTTACAATTTTCCCATTATACCTTTTGAAGTTGTGCCATTTGATACATTAATATTCACAATATTGTGTCATCATTATGGCATGAATCTCCTGCCCATGTAAAACCCCCTCTTTGAATATTGTTGTTTTTTAAGTTTCTTTTTAAAGATTTTATTTATTCATTTAATAGAGAGAGTGAGCACAAGCAGGGAAGAGGGGCAGAGGGAGAGGGAGAAGCAGGCTCCCCACCAGGCAGGAAGCCCAATGTGGGGCTTGATCCCAGGATCTTGAGATCATAACCTGAGCCAAAGGCAGTTGCTTAACTGACTGAGCCACCCAGGTGCCCCTGAATATTGTTTTCTTTTGGCTTGAATTCTGTGTTCATTGGTATTTTCAGCCCTGGGTTCCTTTGGTTTGTCTGATATATATTTGACCATACCTTTATTTCCAAGCATTTTGTGTTATTTTCATGGTGTGTCCCTTGTAAAAAGCATATAGTAAATTTTAATTTTTGGATTTTAATTTTTGATGCACAACTGAGAGTATTGGTGTTTTGATAGTGGAATTTAACCCCTTTATAATTAGAGTCATAACTAATATAGCATCTTATTTTATGTCATATTTTAATATTTGCTTCATTTTCTGTTTTCTACTGTAGAAACTATATAATTCATTATTTGATTAATTTCTTGGCTGCACTATATTTTTAATTTTTTTTCAGAGTATATAAATTATAGCACTTAATCCTTACATTTTTAAAATGCAGACTTTTTACTCTTCATTTGAAGCATTACCTTCATTAAGTATATAGTCCTTGAATCATGATATTTCCCCTCAAAACTGTACTGTTCATTATATTTCATGGTGTAGAAAAGAAGTTTGAGGACTGCCTCATTTTTTATTTCTTAGTATTAACCTTTCTCCCTGCTTTGCTGGTAAAATTGCTTCATTATCTTTGAAATTGAAAAAAATTTCACCACAATATCTAGGTGTTTGCGTTTTCCTCATTTTTCCCCCCTGGAACTTGCTAAGTTTGTTTGGTCTGCAGATAAAAGTAATTATTTAGTTCAGAAAAGTTTTCTTTATTATTTCTTGGTGTTCTTGCCTCTCCTCATTCCACAATTAGATGTTGTGGACCTATTCTCTGTATCTTTTATTTTCCTTTTTTCCTTTACATGTTTCTGAATTAGGGGAGATTTCTTGAGCTTATCTATACATTTTTCTTTTAAAGCTCCATAATATGCAACCTACTGTTTAATGCTTCTGTTGTAATTTTATTTTTAATTCATCCAACATGATTTTCATTTCCCTGTATTTTCCAGATTTCATAGGTACCCCTCTCTGATTATCTATTTTAGCTATATAAATGCAATGCCCTCTTTAATCAAGAAAGTTCCAGACTTTTCTCCTTGTATTGCTTCTATACCACTGAGTCTTCTTTATTCCCTTTTTCTGAACTTTGAGTCTTTTCATATGGCCAAACATTATTCCCTGTTTGCCCATGCTTACAGAATGAGGTCCAAGCTTATCATAAATTGGAAGCCTGTGTGGGTTCTAAGAGGGATTTGGTAGATCTTTGGTTGGATATTTCAGGCCATATGGAGAGAAACAGGAAACATTTAGATTTATTGTAATTTTCCTTTTCCTTTTCATAGATTCAGCTGCTTGGAGAGATAAGAGAGGTAGCCAGAGCCAAAGATATCTTTGGCAAGGAGCTTTGCCTGTGCAAAAGATTTTCTTTTTCTTGTTTGTGGGGAAGCCAGAAGTGGCCCTGGTTTTGGTCAGCAGAATCCCAGCAGTGCCCTGACTTTCTTCATGCTCCAAGTATGAATCAGTGCCACAGTGAATTCCATTTGGGGTGGCTATTGGCTCCATTTCACTTTTCAGGGATACTGGTAGGTTCCAAAACTGTCCCTTGATGACTTCATAGCCCACCCTGGCTTCTAGCCAGGTGTTTATAAGGTTCAGCCAGCATCTCTTCCATTTGTTTCCAGGCCCTTTGTTCTGAGCACATAGTGGCTTAAAGCTGAGCTTGGGCCTTCTTCTCTGTTCACCCTGTCAACCCTATACCTTGCTGATATTCTTGAATGTTCTGGCTTGTGAGAGTTGCCCTTCCTCAGCTTCTAGCATAAACAGAGTGTCTCATGGCTGAATACAGGAACAACACTGTTTTCTCTCTCTGTTTATGGTCTATTGGTCATTTCAAATGGCATTTTGGGGACCACAAAGGAAGTGAGATGGATAATAGCCCTGAGGAGTTCTTGATCGACAGCAGTTGTGAGTAGTTTCTAAGGGAATAACTGTCCAAGTTTACGGGAGAAAGAAAGGGGAAAAGAAGAAGTTAAGTGCAGAAAGCAAGGAAGAGAGGGGTAAAGAAAGAAGATACAGGACAGAAAAGAGAATGAGCCTTCAGAGTGGTCTGTGATGCCCACTTTTGCCTTATGATACCTGTCACTACTCTAACCAACTCTGTCCAGGGTTCCTAGGATGGCCCCAGGTCCTCTGGTGGTATTTGAGGAGAATGATGATGCTAAGGGTTCTGTTCTGGATGAACTCCTTGCCAGTCCTCTTCACTTCTGCCACTTGCTGCTCTAGGGAAAGAGGGCACCCAGAGGAATTTTTTGGTCTTATTTCCAACAGGTCTTAGAAATAGGTTGTGATGGGAGCCACAAGGGATTCTGAAGGTAAGGCAGATGTCCACACCCTCTGCTGATAAAAGCAAGAGGTAACTTCACCTCTTTTCCTCCAGTTCTGGGGTAGATCACTGGTTTGACCTCTCTTGCTCAGATGGGGTGGAAGGAGAACGGAAGCAGAAGGGGAAAGGGAGGGAGGGAAGCAAAGAGAGAGAGATCTCAAAATGAATGCCACCCAGACTGCAAAGTGCCATACCATACAATGAGGAAAATGCCCTAGGAATTAAGGACCGTTATTAGAAAACAGACTTTTCTGTTCAGAATGCAAGACAGAGAGGCAGGCCTTGTGGTTGGAGCTGGAGGGGAGACTGGAAGACCAGATGAGAGACAGGGCACCACTAACCCTTCAGAATAAGGATCGGACTTCTCTTGAATTTTTTATAGATGTCTGTGTGCCTCCCCATCACATTACAGTCTGGGTGAAAAATTATCCCAGGCCTACCAAGGAAAATAGATCTGTGTGAATCAAGGTTTTGTTGCCAAGGGCCACGTTATCACATGGAATTGCTTTATGGGTCAACATGGCTGATTTATTTATGTGTGTACCCTGTGGGTGTCTATTAGGCCTCCCAGACTGTGATCACCACAGGGACAGCTGGCTTATATATGTGTTGCTTGAGCACGTGGTAAAATCTTTGTAACACATTTGCTAAAGATAAGGAGAGAGAAGGCATGAAAATGTATCTGGGCCACCTCTGAGCAGTTTAAGGCCTGAGTCCAGGGCTGGCAGCTGAGACACCTGGGTTCTCATTCAGCCTCCATCAATTGCTGAATACATAAATGGGCAATAATATCACTTGGCTGAATCTCAGTTTCCTTAACTGTAAAATGAAGGTAATAATATTCCCTCCTGGTCCAGCACGTCAATGAGGTTTGATTATGGCTGAAATACTATAGGAATGACTAACCATAAATACTATAGGAATGGGCAGGAGGTAATAATAATTCTATTACATCCATGTAGTTATTCATTCAGCAAACATGTATTGAGCAGCTACTATGGACTATGCCTTTTGGTAGGTGCTGGGGACCCAACTGTGATCAAGGTGGGCACACAACTGTCTTCACTATGCTCACAGCCCGGTGGCTGTACACATAACTAACCTTTCTTCCCTGTCCTGCTTGTAGACTTGCTTCTTTATCTTTGAAAGTTGAAACATTTACCAAGATTTCTAAGTGTTTGTCTTTTCTCTTTCTTTGTTCTCAGAACTTGCTAAGAGAATTTGATTTGCCAACAGAAGTTGTTCTTCAGCTCGGCGAAGTTTTCCTCGTTATTTCTGCTTTTTATCTCCGTCTTATTAGACAATGTTGAATGTCCTGCATTCATGCTCCCCCCATCTCTCTTTTTTTAAATCCTCTTTTCCATGTCTTCCTGGAATGCTACAAGGGTGTGGTGTCTCCAGGAACTTCCTATTGAGTACTCCCACTATCCAGTTAGACCCAGGTTATTATCAGCTCTTCCTGGAAAGCTTAGGATTTTCCCTCACTGCCCCTCACCTTCCAGGAAGACAAGATCTAAGAAAAGAGCTGGATTGGCCTCTTGATGTCAGCTGTTTTCTTGATATCTGGCACCACTTACTGAGAGCAGATCATCCACCTCAGTCCTTCATCTCCATACTGTCTAAATACAAGAGCACTGAACAGGAAGCCACAGAAATTAGGGAAGTCAGGGATGGGACTTGGCTCAAACACAACAGGCATCATCTTAGTCTTTATTTTTTAGAACACTCTGATAGTTGAATCAAATGAATTCTTATTGCCAACCAGCACTGACATGCCATGTTCTGCTGTCGAGTTTTCTGGTGCTCCCCTTGGTACACAAGACCAGAGATGCTGTGGTTGGCATTGACGTCATGCACGGTGCCAAGAAGGCACTGTTTATGCTGTAGTCTGTGTAAAGGGTATGTCCTTGCGCACAAAGGAGTGTCTCCTGGGGGACCTGGCTGGAGTAGTCCCTAAGTGATGGGTTTTTGGGTGACTTCAGTTGCCTCCTCCTCCTCTTCCTTCTCCTTCTTATCCTTCTTCTTTTGTTGCATGTCTCACATGTTCTATAATTTTCATGTGTTAGCACTAGTATCATTAATATTATTGTTGAGGGAACTTAGCATACTACTCATCACTTCAAAGTTTGGACCAATGTGCAGGGTGACCCCTTGGTCCTGATTTGCTCATGACTTCTCCAGTTTTAGCACTGAAAGTCCTGTCCCCTAGGAGCACCCCTCAGTCCTGGACAAACCAAGATGGCTGGACATCTTACCAACGTGATATATAAACAGGGTGGCAGATGGATAATCAAATCAAAAACAGAATACTGAGACAAGGATATCCAGTGCTAAACTTGGGAAAGCTGCAACTGAAAATGTGACCTGGGTTTGAGGCAGAATTAGAACATTTGCCTTTGATACCTGAACAAAATTCCAGAAGTTGACATCCACATTTCCAGAAGCAGCTGGAGAGCAAGATAGCTTTCCTCACCCGCCTAGATGCAGGGAGAGGAGACAGTGTGCGGAGCATGTGCATTGCCTTCGTATGCAGTGACCCCAGACACAGATCACACATGACCTGGTTATTTCCATACTCTGACCGATTGGACTGACAACGTTCACACACAGGGGAGTGAACATGGGGAAGAGAGGAGGCCAGAAATTCTTATAACCCTCCCAGAGTGGAGAGAGAGAGAGGATGGAAGTCACCTCCTCTAAGGGGCAAGGCATAAATGTGAAGGGAGAAGGAAAAAGCATCTGTCCCAACATCGGTGGCAATGCGAACAACAGTAGTAATAGGGGCGCCCCTTTCCTGATTGCTCATTGTGATCCAGACATCATATTAAGCTTCTTACCTGTATTAGCTTATTTGATCTTCATAGTAATCCTTACTGTATGAGAGGTAGTCATATTACCCCCATCATTCAAACGAGGAAACTGAGGCACAGACTGGTGAAGCCATTTGCCTAAGACACCCAGCTAATAAGTGCACAGCTGGGATTCAAATCCGATTCTATCTGGGCCCAATGAGCCGATCTGGTCACAAAACTGTAGACCACAAGAGCTAGAAATGACCTTGGAAATCATATGGCTCAAGGCCTTCAGCTGGCAGATAACCTCAGACAGACCCCAGGACTTTCTTGGGAACGTACAGCCAGTGAGTGGCAGAGCCAAAAGCCAGAAATCAAGCTTCCCGACTCCCACGTTAGTGCTCTTTCCACCTGACCAACAGCCTGAAATGTGGTTTGAATCCCAGGCTGGGGAAGCAGGTTGTGCCGTGGGATGAGTGGGCGAAGGGGAGCTGCAGGCACGCTTGGTGGGAGAGGGAATGAGAAAGAGGCTGAGGGTGGAGGAGAAAGAAAGAGCCAAGAGGGAAAGGGGAGGGAAGAGGGGAGCTGGGGAGGGAACAGGAGATAGCACCATGTTAGAGAAACAAGATTTGCAATAAATATGAGGGATGCTACAGAAATTACTTTTTGAATGGCATTTAATTGGTTTATTAGTGTAATTCAGTCTCAGTCTGATTTGATTCAAACCTCTGATGTGCGTGATCCGCCGCCCACCAAGGACACTGCCAGGCTTCACAAACAGCAACAAATGAGGGACCCGATAGGAGGAGGTTGGGGGGGAGTGACGGAAGACGAGAGAGAGGGAAGGAAAAAGAGAGAGAGGGAACATAGGGTATGGGGAAAGGGAGGATGGATGGAGGTGAGGGAAGGGGATAGGGAGAGAGAAAGAGAGGAAGAGAGAAGAGAGGAGCAGCATGGGAGGGAAGAGAGAGATGAAGAAAAAGAGCAAAGAGGAATTCAGGATGGCCTGGGAGACCAAGGGAGTCAGAAGTCTGCAGAGTATATGGATGCTCAGAGACAGAGGCAAAAGCAAAGAAAGGGCAAACAAGAGAGATAAGATGCCAGGAGGGAAGAAAAAAGTTCAGGCACACCTCGGAGATATTTCGGGTTTGGTTCCAGATCACCACGATAAAGCCGGTCAAATGAATGTTTCGGTTTCCCAGTGCATATAAAGTTTTATTTACAGTATACTATAGTCTATTACGTGTATAATAACATTATGTCTCAAAGAAAAAGAAAAACAAAAAGCGATGTCCATACCTTGATTTAAAAAAATACTTTTTGTTAAGGGGCACCTGGGTGGCTTAGTTGGTTAAGCATCTATCTTCGGCTCAGGTCATGATCCCAGCGTCCTGGGATCGAGTCCTGAATCAGGCTCCTTGCTCAGCAGAGAGCCTGCTTCTCCCTCTGCCTCCCACTCCCGCTGCTTGTGCTCTCTCCTTCTCTCTGTCAAAAAAATAAATAAAATCTTTTAAAAAAAATAAAAATACTTTATTGTTAAGAGATTTTCACCATCATCTGAGTTTTCAGTGAGTCATAGTCACTGATCACAGATATATAATAATATAATAATAATTTAAAAGTTTGAAATATTGTGAGAATTACCAAAATGTGACACAGAGACACAAAGCGAGCAAATCTTGTTGGGAAGAAATGGTGCCCATAGACTTGCTTCACACAGGGTTGCCACAAACCTTCAATTTGTGGAAAATAGTCTCTCCCAGGGTCAATAAAGCGAGGCGCCATACAACGAGGTAGGCCTGTGTGAGGGGAATGATGAGTTGCAAACACACACACACAGCTATGTCCCAGGCATCTCCTGAGGACCCATTGGCCGGACATTCTCTTACTTCTGATACGAGGGGGGCACCAGGGGTCTGCCATGCTCCAGGCTACTTTCCAGCCTCCTGAAAAGGAAGCCCTTCTTTGTCATTGGTGCTCTGTCCATCTGGATGGTCACAGAGCATAGATAAGCAGCGTGCTGTGGGTACCTCAGGAGACAAGGAGATCCCGCTGGGGAGGTACAGACTGGTAGCATCTCAGAGCTGCAAAGACACAGTCTCTTTCACAGACGGGGAGATGGGGGCCCAAAAAGGAGAATAGAGTCAGAAATGAAGTTTCCAAAGCTGCTCATCCCACCTCCCAGATCGGAGCTGGAACCCTGGCAGCAGGTTGTTGGGATTGTGTCATGCAGGGGTTGTGGGCACAGGCTTGGGACCCAAACGGGTCCAGCTGTGCAGCCTCGGCCCAGTCCATTTACCTCTCTGAGCTGCGCTTTCTGCAAAACGTAGATCAAGGTACTCCCTGTGTCTCTAGGTTGCTCTGTGGCACCAAGGGAGATAAAAATATATCAGACGTATCTGGAAAAGCCTGGCATACAAAGTACTTGATATATTATTTTTATTATTAATAAAAGAGGACACTGAGACACCCAGCAGAGTCAGGCAGATTCTCCTTAGCGAGGACTTGAGAAGGGCTATATGGCACTGTCGTTATGAATATAAATCCTATAAACCAGAATGGCTGTGTTTAGATTCCAGTTCTGCTCTTGAATGACCTTGGGCAAGTTAGTAACCTTGCTGTGCCTCACTTTCTTCATCTGTGAAACAGGGATGACACTAGTTCCTACCCCATTGGATTGTTCACCAGGCTCAAATGAGTTACACAGAGGAAATGACTAGAACAGAGTCCGATCCCTAGTAGGTATTAGATACATATTAGCTCTCATTATTTGTATCACTGGGGGTCAGCAGTATGGATGTGGGGACCAAGGACCAAAAGGTGGACGTACCCAGAGTCACATGTAGTTGGCTCAGAGTTGGGATTTGAACCCAGACCTAACCGTTGGCTTACGACTCCCCAAGACTCCAGAATCCCTGTTCAAGACTCTTCGCACATTGCTGCACTTTCCAAAGGTGAGGCTCCTCCATCGCAACACTTCCGCATGGCCAGCACCGTGTAGCTTCTTCCTTCTGAATTAACCCTTAGCCACACCTTTGATGCAGATGCCTCCTTTTGAGAAGGAGAGAGCGGAGAGTGTTGTGACCCAGACTCCGGAACTCCCAGGCCTTTGTCACCACCCCTCACCCCACACACACTTACGCCCCCCAGACACACCCATGGACACACCTCCACCCCCAAGTATAATTACAGAAGCTAAGTCAATGAGGTGGATAGTAATCGTTTGGGAATATGGCTGGATTTGCCTCCAGTGCTGATTCCAGGGACCAGTACTTTTCACCTTCATCTGTGAAATGGGGATGATAGGACTTTTTGGAATGGAAAAATGCATGTGCAGTGAATGCACTATTCAGAAAAGCTCCTGTCTTGATTGGGACTAATTATTTTTATAAAGAATATAATTAACAATCTCAATGACTCATTGAAGGAGAAAAGAGGTCTGCTTTGGGCACCATTAATTATCCCACAGCTGGTTTTCAGGACCCCTTTATCTCCTCTTAGCCTGGCCTGGACAGCCTGAGAGGCAAGCAGAGATCCTGCTCATCAAAGAGCCACAGCCCCTGGGGGAGGGGGGGGAGGAAAGCCCAGGTGTGACCCCTTAGCCAGGGCAAGGTGATCTCTTGGCTCCTTTCCAAATTGAAGCTCATCCAGGGAGTCTTAGAGCTAGAAGGGACTCTGAACCGGGTCTTAAGTTTGGAGGTCTGGGTTTAAATTCCTGCTGTGTGGCCTTTAGCAAGTTACTTAACTTCTCTGAGTCTCAGATTGCCACCAGGACCCAGAAGGATCATTGTATGGATTGAGAAAACCTCTGAAACATCATGGAGCTTCATGGACATTTTATAATTATTTTCTTAAAGGATTCAGAATTCAGCCTCATCTTTGTACAGTTAAGGCCCAGAGAAGTGAGGGAACTTGACTGAGGACACAGTCAGTTTGTGGCAAAACTGGGATCAAAACCCAGGTTTCTTTTGAACCCGTAGTTACTATCTTCTGTTTGTTTGTGTTTAATTTCACCATGGTGCCTGAGCTGTTCAGTATCCAATCTCTCTGGAAATATCCACAACAATTTGGCTTCTATTTCACAGGTGTAAAGAAGCATAGCCCAGAATATAAAATGTTAGGATTCTGTACTCGCAAAGTTCAGTGTTCTATGGCTTGACTATTCCATTTCCTTACCGGATGGCTTAGGCAAACCTCTGAAACTGTTCTCATTTCCTTATCTTTAAGATGGAGATAGTCATTGAGTCTATCACATATTTCACGAGATAATGTCTATCAAGTAACATTTAGCAAATATGTTTATCAGTTAGCTCTTCCCACAATAGTGCTGTGTAACAAATCATCCCAGGATGTATTAAAACATGAATCGTTTATTCTTATTCATGCGTCTGCAGGTCAGCTTGTTTAGGTTGAGTCTAGCTGGGCTTGGGTTTAGATCTGCTTCACATGCATTCATTTCCTTGGGTCACGTGACTACCCGGGACACGTTCTCATGGTAGAAGTGCAAGAGAGACAAGCAGAAATACACAGTGCCTCTTAAGGCCCAAATTTGGAACTGAAGCTGTTACTTCCACCCACACTCTCCGGCTAAAGCAAGTCATATGACAAACCCAACACCAATGAGGTAGAGAAATAAACCTACTACTAGGAGGAGGAACTCCAAAGTCCCAGGACAGAGGCTGTGGACACAAGGAAACAGGAAGAACAGAGAATAATAATACAATCTACCACAATATGTAGTAAATGCTAGCAGTTCTTACAAGAGACAAATGTTTGAACTCAGTAATTCGAGAACTAATACTGCCTTATGTGTGCATGACACTTTATAGTTTTCCAAGTTTCCCTTTTTCAAATGTTCTTGTATGTTACCTTCACCCCAACACAAGAAGTAGAACACCCATTTTACAGTTAGGGAAACTGGGTCTCAGAATGGTAATGGAGCTCACCTCCAGATCACACAGCTTGAGAGTGTGGTCAAGCAGGGCCTGAACCCAAGTCCCTCTACTCAGCCCCAGATCAGGGCTGGATCCACGATCTCATATGGAAGGAGATAGTTCCCAGGGTCCCCTACCTTCCTTCTTCTTCTTTCTAGAATCAAATCATCAAGACATACTCAGCTTACCCATGTGAGAGGGGAGAAGGAGCTAGACACAGCAGCAGGAATAAGCATAAATTGCGTGTTGTGGGGTTTATTCTTACTATCTTCCCATGGTGGAGTTCTCCAAATGCCTCCTAGTGTTGAAGGGCATGGGAACTTCAGGCAAAGAGAACTGGGTTCACCTGTTCATCCTACCACCAGCTCTTATTTGTAATTTGATCTTGGGTGTATGAATTGACCTCTTTAAGCCTCAGTTTCCTTACCTGTGAAATGGGGATAACAATAGCTCTTGCATAAAGAGGTTGTGAGGACCCACTCATTCATTCATTCATTCATTCATTCATTCATTCATTCATTCAAGAAATAGTTATTGAGAACCTACAATGTGCCAGACACTACTCTAGATGTTAGAGGTGTAGCCATAAATAGAAGCAAGCCTTGGCCCTCGTGGAGCCTAAATTTTAGTGGAAGAGGCCGTAGACAGATGTACAAGAAAATACACAGCATGATGCATGTGGTAAGTGCTAAGGGGAATGATGAATCAGGCTAAGGGAGCCAGGGAAAGCCTGGAATTGGGCAAGGGTCCTGGTACCTTTTACATCCTGGTTAAGGAAGGCCTCACGGATGAAGTGACATTTGAGTGAAGATTTGTAGGAAGTGTTGGAACAGTCCAGGTGATATCTGCGGGGAAAAAGCATCCCAGCGAGGGGGATGCGCAAATGCCAAAGCCTTGACGTGGGAGCATACTTGGCCAGGACGGTTGGAGGACCTTGAGAGAAGAGGAGAATGGTTAAGATTGGAGAGTCAATAGGGGGCTAGGTTGCGCAAAGATCTTGGATGATTCTAAGGACTTTGATCTGTATTATCTGTATTGGAGAGAGATGGGCAGCCTGGGTTGGAGAAGAGGAGGGACACAGTCTGACTTCTGTTAGAGAATAGACTTAAGGGGACCAGGGCAAGGATTTAATGAGGTACTGCATGTGGAGTACTTAACACAGAGCCCTATATGTTTAAATGATCAGTCGTATGTAAGTCGGCTCGGGCTACCGTAACAAGATACCATGGACCGGGTGGTTTAAGCTCTAGTTTATTTCCTCACAGTTCTGGAGCCTGGAAGGCCAAGATCAGGGTGTTGGCAGGTTCGGTTTCTTCTGAGGTCTCCTTAGCTTAGAGATGGCTGCCTTTTCACTGTGTTCTCACATGGTCCTCCCTCGGTCCCTGAGTTGTCCGTGTTCCAATCTCTGCTTCTTAAAAGGACACCAGTCACACTGGATTAAGGCCCACCCATATGACCTCATTTTCCCTGAATTACCCCTTTAAAGGCCTTATCTCGAAATACAGATGCATTCTGAGGTACTGGGGGGTTAGGACTTTAGCATATGAACTGGAGGGGAGACACAGTGAAATCAGTTCATGACAAGTAGTAATAATAAAAGTAAGAGTAAATTATTATTGCTATCCTGATGCCCCATTTAGGACCTCTCTTGTCGAGGCCAGTCACACACACTTCAATCTGAACAATACCTCCCGGGGACTGACAGGGGCTTTGCGCCTCTCCCTACTCCCTTCCCCACACTCCTTAGTCAACAAATATTTATGAAACAAATACTCTGTGCCAGGTACTGAGATATTACACTAAGCAAGTACAGTCAGGTCGTTCAGTTTTTCGTGACATGACATGGTTTTGAGAACCTTCGCCATATTTAACAGACTGTTCTGGATCTGTTCCTGGATCTCCTTCCAAGAGTACTTTCAAGAGTACTTTCAGGAGTACTTGCCGATCACTTACACGTGCCAGACCCTGTGCCAGGCTCTGGTGATGATAATGATGAGCAAGGTAGGGCTCTGCTTTCGGGAAGCTCTTGGGGATTTGTTCAGGGTAGCTAATCACACAAACAGACCCATCCTGATACATCAGTGGGTGCTAATAAATTTTCCTCATTTGGAGACCTTGCAATCCAGTGGAACCTCAAGCACACATTATACACCAGCTTACTTGCTGGTGTCTACTAGTTGGTGAGAACAGGTGTTATGTCTGTCATTTTCCACTACAGATCCAGTATGTGGCATCATGCTTGGCATACAGTAGGTGCTCAACAAATGCTTGTAGAATGAGTAGGTGGACCTCAGGAGTGCACTATCTAATATGGTAACCACTCACCATATTCTGTGGTTCTGTATGTTTAAATTAGAAATTAAATAAAATTAAGTTTCATTATTACATGTATTATTTGTTTAATGTGAAATTTCTTGTTAAAATTAAAAATCCATTTTCTCAGTCACCCTAGCTGCATTTCAAGTGTTTAACAGCCATGTGTGTTAGTGTTACCATAATGGATGGTACAGATACAAGATACAGAGTGTCTCCGTCATTACAGAAAGATTGCTGATCTAGAGCAGTGGTTCTCAACTGGGAGCAATTTTATCTCCTAAGGGACAGTTGGCCACGTTTGGAGATGTTTCTGGTTGCCACAACTGAGGGGTTGCTACCGGTATCTAGCAGATAGAGGCCAGTGATGCTGCTTAACACCCCACAGCCACAGGACAGCCCCCTACCACAGTGGTACTGAGGTTAAGAAACCCTGTTCTAAATTATCTGTCTCTGTGAGGCTAGACACAGGGTGTCTACCTGAAGCAGTTTGTACCTACATGAAATCGAGATGCTACTGTATGGATGACAGCTCCCATATCTACAACACTCGACAGTTTACAAAGTTGAGTTGTCCTATGTAATTCTTCCAACTCTGGGGCATAATTAGGGCTAGGATCACTCCCACTTTGTGGGAAAAAAAGAGCAAGGCTCAGAGATGTTATATCTCAGAAGGGAGCAGAAATGGAACTCGAGAGTACAAGTTAAAAGGAGGTTGAGTTTTTTCAGCTAAGGAAGAATTTTCTAGCCATCAGAGTTTTCTTCAAGTAGGAGTTTCCCCTCATTAAAGGTATTCTGACTGAGATTTCTCCATGGTGCTGTGTTGCCCAAAGTAGTCCATGGGATATTAGCCCACTACAAAACAAAGGCTCCGTGGCCACAGATTTTTGAGAAAGGCTGCAAAATAATGCATTCCCTTCTGGGCTTTCATATTGCAGTTAACACATGACAGGCTCTGATAAGTCCTGCAGCAACAAAAGCTGATTCTTTTTAACCTAGTGTTTCTCAAACGCATTTAAGTAGACAGTCCCATCCTCATGCCATGTAGGGGAGCAAGCAACCATTAACGCAGAGCCAGTGTTCCATGCAACGCATTTCATTAAGGCATGGAATGAATTATCAAACAATCCCTCTGTCTTTGGGTCTGTGTATACTTCTGTTACTGTCCGTGTGACCACAGGCAGGCCTTGGTGTTTGGGGAGTCATCTAGTGTGTCTGGATCTGGGCTAAATGACTTACCCAAGGCCATACAACTACAGTGTATATTTCAGAGCTTGGCTGGCATTTATTTATCATTTTCCTCTTTCTGACTCTTGGGCGTGTGTTTGATTCAGTGTCAAGTCTTTCTGCTCCAGAGCCTGAATCAGATGCAGTGTGTCCCAATCATCTCTCTGATGCCACAGTCCCAAGGAGAATTACATCACCTGCCTTGTTTAAAATACATCTCCGTGGCAACAGTGGCTGTTCTTGTGTGGATGTCGATGGCTCCCATGTAGCAGTAGGTGTGAGTGGGTGCTGACTCCCCCAAAGAGAGGGCTAGGGCAGTGAGTTTCAGCTGATCAGGACCATGTGTGTCTGCCGGGTGGCAGTTGGGTGGATGTATATGTCAGCACGTGACACAGTGTTTGCAAGACTCACCTGGGGAAAGACCGTTGGGTATTGAAGACTTTCGTTTTTAGTTTAGCTTAATTCCAACGAAGTTCCAACATAGAAATATTCTAGGGTGCCCTACTGATGACAAAGAAAAAGAGAGAGAAGATACGGTGGAGTATAGAAAGGAAAGGTCCTTAGAGGATACATAAATTGGAGTTTGGGGTGCTGTGTTTTCCAGAGTTTTGGACCCGCATGATTTTTTGTCTGAGATATTTTAGGTGGCCCCATGGACACAGCTTAAAATAACATGTAATAACAAGGTGAGAAAGCGATTGCCCTTTCAATCCTCTTTCTATCCTTCCTATTGTCGAAGAGTTGTCTCTGGGACTACTGTGTTTTTAACACCTCTCGAAGACACTTGCTAATCTTCCTTTCTTAACAAAACAGGGAGCAGGTGTCAGGCTCCGAGCCTGGGGCAGGTAGCAGTAGATAGCTAGGATTTAATAATGTTCCTTTGTTTTCATCATATCTATTTTTAGGGCTATCTTCTGTTCCTGAACAGGACACTCGTTGAACATTTCCAGATGTGATGTGAGGTTTCTTTCGTAACTAAATATATTAAGTCAAAAAGCAAGTCAATTTCAAGACTAATATTAAACAAATACGAGTATAAGGAACACATGCATAAATGGACAACAATCATGACTGGTCCTGGGTGAGCAACTGAGGTTTAGGAAATGTTTTGAGGGATAGGTGGCTTTGGAGAAAACAAGTTGGGTTATGGGCCAGCTCCATCACATAGTGACTGTGTTGTCTTGAACCAAGGTTTTGAGTCTCAGTTTTATAGTCAATTAAGTGGGGATTGAAAATTACCTATCTTATATGATTGATGTGAAATAATCATATACGGTATATAGTAAGGGCTCAGAAGGGGGCAGCTCCCCCAAAATATGCATATTTTGTGACTAACATCAATTAGTATACATACTGCCTGTAAAGGTCCCAGGTTTGGGGTAAAACAACCTTCTTCCTGATCAACATCCTAGTAATAGTAATATTTATTGAGTACTAACTCTGTGCCAAGCCCTGTCTTAAGCCTTAGATATGTATTATCTTATTTAATGTTCCCAGTGATTCAGCAAGGTTAGGGGATATTAGTGTCCCACTTCACAGATAAGGCACAGGTAGGTAAAGTAACTTACCAAAAGTCACACAGCCAGAAGGCATCAGAGGCAGACCTCAAAACCAGGCAGACTGATTCTAGCATGCATGCTCCTAATTACCCTCGTGGATACCAGAAGCTCCTGTATTTTGTAGATGCATGGTGAATTTTTTTGTTGATGATGAGAGCGATTGTATTAGTTAGGAGTCCTTTGGTGACATGGGACAAAAACTATACCAAGGTAGTTCGAGTAATGAAAAAGGATGTGTTGATTCTCATAACTGAAAAGATCATTCAGGTCTAGCTGGATCCAGGAGCTTAAATGTTGCTGTCCCTGTACTTATTTCTTAGGCAGTCTCGCCTCTTGGGGTGACAAGAAGGCTGCCAGTAGCTCTAAGCTTTCATCGTACCCTTTTTAACAACAACTAGCAAAAGAGGCTCCTTCCCCAGTGGCTTTAGTAAAAGTCCCAGAATGGAATCTTACTGGCTGTAATTGGCCTGGTTTAGATAGGTGTCTACCCACGAACCAATCACCGTGGCCTGGAGCTGGCATAGAGACACCCGTGCCTGAGTCAGAGGAACTGGAAGTGGAGAAGCAGGCGTGGTCCCTTAGAGAAGACTCTGCTGCTTATACCGTAACCTCAGGAAGTGGATGCTCAGCTGGGAAAACTATGCTGCTTGTAAAATCTTACTGACAGTCTTCACTGAGAAGATTCATGGGCGGGGGGCCTGCATCAGGAAGGAGCATACTGGGGTTCCATCACCTTTCTTCCACCGGTTTGCTCTGTGACCTTGGACAACTCCATAAGCCCTAGTGGGTCTGTGTCTTCGGTTGTTCAGTGATTTCTCGTCATCATGCCTTGCAAGATTATTTTAAAGAGCACATGCAATAGTGTTATTTATAAATGTAATTAACATTGCAGCTTTTCTTCCTCCATGGTTTCTATAAAAAACGCACTTTAGTCCAGGTTTTGGGGGGTTGTTTTTTTTCCCCCCCCAAATGGCTGGTAACCCTCTCACGATCCCCATTGAGCCAGGCCCTGCCAGATTTTAGGACTTGCCTTTATCAAGAATAAAGGGCCACAACATTTGGTATGCACTTTGAAATAAGCAGTTTCAAAGAGAACAAGTGAAATCGAGTGACATCTTACCAAGGTGTCTACTTGCCAAGATAACAACATGGCAAAGGCTGTGCTGAGTATTTTGCAAATACCACCTCCTTTCGTTGTCCTGACAACGATTTTGCTGTGGGTAATAAGAGGCAGGGTGAATAACACAGGAGAGCTGAGTTCAGGTAACACCAGGTTCAAATATTATGAATCATGCTGGAGAGATGAGTTCAAATCTGCCTCTCAAATAGCAGCAGGGCCTCGGCAAGCCTGAGCTTCAGTTTCCTCATCTGTAAAATGGGACCAACACAGAAGCTATGTCAAAAGGTTATTGGGAGGACACAATAAGCTATGGAACGTCAGGTGCTTGGCAACATGCCTAACACCTGGTGGACATCTGCCCAAGGTCACCTAGTGGGCACCAATTCCAGCCCTGTCTGCCTCCAGGACTCATGCCAAACTGCCTTACAACAGAAGCACATCTCTTCTGGGGTCATCTAGGGATGTCCTTTAGCTTCCAGCAGTTCAGGGTCTCTGGCCCCTCCAGTCTATCCAGATTTGCTCTGTATACTCAGGCTACCAATTGCCTGCTGCAATGTCCTGAAATAACTCTGCTCTTCCGGCCAGCCCCCCTCCCAGCCTCCCTCCCACCAGGCCCAGAATAGCCACATACATCATGGCTCCAAAACAGCCTGCAGGATGCTTCCTCCCCTTTGATAATAGCTCAGCCCTGTCTAAATGCTGGCATAACCAGGGCCACAGTGCCTGATGCAGCCACAATTAGGCCTAGGTATGCCATGCCATCAGGTGGAGATGTCACTTGGTTTCACTTGTGAGGAGATGTCACGCCCATCATCATACCTGGATGGGGATGGTGGCTGGACAGATGATATTCTCTCACTGCCTTGATGGAGAAA